>NC_136327.1:2521597-3021046 GCF_964198595.1 Lampetra fluviatilis | reverse complement strand
CACCGCGGGTAAAGCCATTAGCGGGCGTGCCAGGGGTATTGCTGAGGTCAGAGCGCTCGATGCTCGGCTGGTGACGTAGGGCGTTCGAAATCCCCTCTCCCGTGGGGGGGTTAGGTGGGTGGGATCGATTGGGGCTGCGACGTTCGTAGTCTCTGTCCGCGATCGGAAAAAAATTCGATCGTCTTTTTTTTTTGGGGGGGGGGGGTAGTCAAACACGGTTGTGGATATGACCACAGACTGCCCCCTCCCCCCCAGCCCCCGGCCATGATAATGTGGAATTTCCACTGGTAGTGTGAAGTGCCAGCCAACGGGGATGGGCGCTGTCCGCATCGTATCGTTTTGAACGGGGGGGGACAACTCTGCCCTTTTGACTCTGATTAATGATAACGGCAATAATCGTTTAAATATATATGAGGGAGGGGTGGGGGAGATTAATTACATACACAAACGTTATCTGCATGAGACAAGTGGCCAAATTTAGCACGGATAAAATCTATCATCCCCATTAGAATGGTAGTGGGACAAACACGCAAAGCCAGCCTGAATTTTTTACTTGTTTTTACAAGGTCTCCTATTTGTTTTTTTTTAACTGTAAGAATATAATAAATGTTATTTTTACTACTAATAATTTGCACTTATTAGGCGCCGTGCATGTAACAAAAACTTAGATCGTAATAATAAAGAAAGAACTGGAAGACAGAATATAAGGAAAATAGTAACTAAGCCAATTAGAAAAACCCTCTTTTAAAATGTTATTGAATTATCTGGTTGGTATAAGTATCATCGTCATAGATCAGTGAAGCCCATCGTTTCTCCAGGGTCAGAGCACTACGTTTTTGGAATTCAAAAGAGAGTGTTGCACGGAGTCTGGCACCTGGCATGGTGCCAGACTCCGCATAAAGTTACCACTTTAACTAGTGGCAATCGATAACTTGTGTGTATCAATAACTAGTGGCCATTGATCACTAGTGGCCTTCGATAACTTATGAACATTGATCACTAGTGGTCATCGATAACTTGTAAACATTGATAATTATTGGCTATCGATGACAAGTGACCATCAAAAATTAGTGGCCATCGATCAATGGGGGCACTGTGGGTTTTGAAGTGTGGAAGCAGAATGAGACTTGGTCCTGCGTGATATTTTAATCGCATTTGGAGGAAAGTTGAGCAGTGGAAAGACCCAAGTGCAACAAATGTCTCTAGACAGAGTCGGGTGAGTGACTTTTAACAAAACACTCTGATTACTGATTCTTAAACAAATATACGTCGTGTAATTCGGTTCTTGGTATTTTCTTTCCACTATCGTTCGTGGCCTCAATTTAGTTTTTGTTCCTGATGCGCAATCAATGTCGCGTAATGAGATGAGGAATCCATTCGGAAATCTCACGCAGCACTGAGACGCCCGTGTGGCAAATACACCGTGTGTCAAAACCCGATATGTAAAAAAAAACCCATGTGTCAAATACTCCGCGTGTCAAATACCATCTGTGTCAAATACCTACTGTGTCAAATACCACGTGTGTCAAAAACCATGCGTGTCAAGACCTCCGCGTGTCAAATACCGCGTACGTCAAATAGCCACTGTGTCAAATTCCCCATGTGTCAAACGCCCCGTGTGTCAAAAACCCTGCGTGTCAAACACCCCGCGTGTCAAATACCGCGTGCATCAAAAACGCCACGTGTCGAAACCCCTTCGCGTCAAAAACTCCACGTGTCAAAAACCCCGCGCGTCAAATACCGCGTGTGTCAAAACGTATTTTGTGAACGAGATGCTCGGTGGAAATTTCATGACACCAACGTGGCTGCAGTCATTATCGTAATAACACGGAGCGCGTTAAAGTCAGGGGGAATTATGTAAATCTAAGGTAAAAATTGCGGGTTCCTGGACGTAACTTCATTGCCAGCTACGAAACATTTCCGCCCCATGCCCCTTGCCCATCACACCTCCCTAGCATTCGCAATCGTCCAAAGGGACTTCTATAAATACATCTATTGCGTGGCTACATTGTTTCCACGGTTCGCCTCGAACGATGGTTGTGCCTCTTAGGCATAAAAACAAAGATCCCCCGTATAGCCTCATCAGACTGTTGGGGCAAGCGCTGTCAGCGAGCAGCACCGAATGAAGGCCGGCACGGCGCACGAGGAGTTGGGTGGCCAGCACCACGAACCCGGACACCTTTGTCTTCCCAAGTGGCGATATTCACACACCGCACCAGGTACTCATTTAAGGCTGACACAAAGATCCACCCCCCCCGTATAGCCTCAACAGACTGTTGGGGCAAGCTCTGTCAGCGAGCCGCGTTACCTGGATGAGCGGCCGCTTGCGTGGGCGGATTTGGAGCTCGTTAATGTTGCCGGTTTATCGGCGAACTTTGCCGAGAGGTCACTTTTCATGGGGACGGAGAGGAGGAGGAGGGGGGGGGGGGTCAGCAGTTCACCTTCCCCGTTCCAGCTGCCCGGGTAATTAGTGCTCGGCGGGCCTTTTGCTCACAGAGCTCGCCATCGACCGCGCGGTGACGTTAAAGGCTTTTCTGACACGGTTCTGACAAGTGGGAAATTGTATTTCTTGGTGTCCGGACATCAAAATCGTTCGGTGGTCGGGATGGCTGAGACGGCTGATGCCGCCTCGAGCAGCTGACTGAGCCCGTGCCGCCGAGTTCCTGGGCTCATTTCTGGGTTTTAACAGCGCTGCGATTAAACCGCGGGGCTTCAAGTGCAGCTGAGTTGATGGTTTCAGCCAAGCGTTCAATCCCATGGAGCAATCACACAGAGGTCCATAAACAAAGACAAAGATCCCCCGTTTAGCCTTCAATAGACTGTTGGGGCAAGTGCTGTTCGCGAGTAGCACCTATGAAAGCCAGCAACGGAAAACGATGGTGTGGGTGGCCAGCATCAGGCCCGACCGACTTCGTCTCCCCAGTGGCGATGTTCACACACTGCACCAGGTACTCATTTCAGGCTGAGTCGATCTACGGGAGGCCCAGGACCGGTTCAGATATTCGTTACCACTGATGTTGGCCGTGAGCTGGGTTCGTATTCCAACCACTGCGTCACCGCCTCCCCACAAGCACATACACGCACGTACGTAGTGATCCACTTAACATCACTAGACGTGCATGCGCGCATGCACGCAATGGCTACCATCGATTCTGAATGCGCAGAGGTGAGCCCTGAGTTGGATTTGAACTTGTGACATCACAATGCATGAGAGTGCTAACCACAATGCCACCTGGCTGGGTACAATAGATGGGTACAATAGATGACACCGGATGATGTCATCATAACAAAGACAAAGATTCCCCGTGTAGCCTTAACATACCGTTTTGGGCAAGTGCTGTTATCAAGCACCTATGATGGCCGGCACGGCACACGAGGAAGGTGGCCGGTACCACGCCCGGCCGCCTTTGTCTCCCCAGTGGCGATGTTTTTACACACTGCACCAGGTACTCATTTGAGGCTGAACCGACCTAGGGGTGGCCCAGGACCGTTTCAGATAAGCGTCACTGGGTGTTGGTGGCCGTGAGTGGGACTCGAACGCTATATCGCCGGGTTCGTAGCGCAGCGCGCTAACCGCTGCACCACCGCTCCACGCATATAGGATGGGCCACGGTGGCGAGATGTTAACTACCCCGCCTGGTATACAGGAGGTCGTGGGTTCGATCCTGACGCCTGCTGTATATTTGGAGTGTGTATGTTCTCCCCGTGGTTACGTGGGTTTTTATCCGGGTGCTCTGATTTTTCCCTCCAAAATTAGAGATCATGATCACGAGTTTTTGAGTCTATAATAGATGTTTTTTTTTAGGTTAGATCGCGTGAATATATAAATGTGTCGTTTAAACCCGCCACCACCCGACACAGCCAACTAGTAAGGGTGGTCACGTAAACAGAACATGCAATTCGTCACTAGTACAGCACTAGTGTGTAGTGTAGTGTATAGTAGTGTAGTGTAAATTAGTGTAGTGTATTGTATAGTGTCGTGTACTAGTACAGCACACCGATGTGTTGGAGAGCCAAGCCACAACATTTACAATCTGAGTACGACGTTTCGCCAGTAAATGCAACTAGCTTCATAAGGCGACAGCCAGATTTGTGGAGAAGTCCACCTGTTTCGTTCGCGAAAGCCTACGTGTTAAACTGAGCTGTTGAGTGTTTGTCTGCTACAAATATCCACGAGATAAGCCACTTCGTTGAACTATCATTTGTGTGGGCCAGGTCGCTTCTGAAAAAAATCGCTACGTCGCTCTGTGGGCCTTACCTGGTAAAATATAAATAATAAAAAGAAGCTGTGATAATCACGCATGCACACACGCTCACGCTCACACACACACGGACCATCGGTAATTATGCATTCAACGCGAACGGTAAACATGCCCCCTAACAAAAAAAATCCATTCCGGCACGTCTATCACGGCATATTTGATTTAAACGTCTTTAATCGTTTGCTATCATCTGTCGCGCCATCCCCCCTCCACCTATTAATCCCTAACGAGAAGTGCCAGGGGGTGATGACGGATGGTAATGTTGCTGCAGTCACTGATAATGATGCGGCGACGACGACGATGATGATGATGACGACGACGATAATGATAATGATGACGACGAGGATGATGATGATGATGACGACGATGACGATGATGATGATGATGATGACGACGACGATGATGATGATGATGATGACGACGACGATGATGATGATGACGACGACGACGATGATGATGATGACGACGAGAATGATGATGACGACGACGATAATGATAATGATGACGACGATGATGATGATGATGATGACGACGAGGATGATGATGATGATGATGACGACGATGACGATGATGACGACGAGGATAATGATAATGATGACGACGACGACGACGATGATGATGACGACGACGACGATGATGATGACGACGACGACGACGACGATGATGATGACGACGACGACGATGATGATGACGATGATGACGACGACGACGACGACGATGACGACGACGACGATGACCGCCGTTTATAAATCTCCATCTGCAAACGATCCTCTGGAGACGTCGCTCGCATCTACTTGTCAATTACCGCGCGTCACCGCCGCGTACTTTATTTAAAAGAATAATTGAGCCTTGCGCCATTAAGCAGACGATATATATAGAGTTTGCCAATTTCCATATCTGGCTTGCCATTTTGAAAAGGTCTTGCTTCTGGATTTGCGCCCTTTTGCCTAATTGATTGATGTTGCTGCCGAGGGATGGCGTGCTTGTATAGGCAACATCGACAACACACACGACACACACACAACGCACACACACAACACACACACACAACACACATACACACACACACAACACACAGTCTCGCGAAAGTCAGTGGCGTTCAGGAGCGCGGCGATAAACGTAGCCTCGTAAATACGCAGACGCTTGCGATGATGATGATGATGATTATTATTCCTTTTACCGCTCCGAGGTGTGTCACTTCATTTAACCTTTAGCGCGATCGCGGGGAGAGAGAGCGAGAGAGGCGGGGAGAGAGAGAGAGGTGGGATGGAGATGAAGAGAGAGGTGGAGAGAGGGGGGAAGAGAGATGGAGAAACTTTTGACTTTTAAACAACTTTTATTGCCGCCAGCAGCAACAGCACTGGAGGCGATTCCGATATGAAATACACAAAGTCACCAGCGACACAAATAATCGCTATAAATCTACGCGCTGTGGCGCTAAAAGCACCGCGCACAATACAAAAGAAAAGCCACGTGGTGGTGGTTGGTGGTCATCGCGCACGCCACGGCGACGAGCGAGCCCTTCAGAAGGTGAACACGAGGGTGCCGTCCACGCTGGTACAGAGAGGGGCTTGTCCGGCTCCCCAGCGTTCGAAGAAGACGTGCACATCACCGACAGATGAAGAGAGAGAAAGAGAGAGAGAGGAAGACGGGGAGACGACTGGTAGATGAAGGCGAGAGGGGCACTGAAATAAGGGAGCAATCAAACTCTCATCGTGGAGAGCGGGGAAGCGGGGAGAAGGTCCCATTATTACGCACCAATCGTCCCGATTTTTATTCATTTATTTGTGTCAATCGCTGCCCCGGCGCGTGTCAACGAGGTGACGCACTGGCGCGGTTATCACACTCCCACGTGCCGACACGCCAAGTGACACATCCCTTGGCAGCGAACTGTGCCGGAAATGAGACACGATTGGGATAGGGAGGGGGGCCTGAGATTCCCCTCCCCACACCCCCCCCATTTTCTTAATGCATCATTCAATCATCTACGTCCGCCTTGCCCCGCGCCGCTGGAAAAAAAATTGGGGTGGGGGGCGCGATGCCGTCCGGGCTTTTTAATTGTTGTTGTTGCCCTGACTGCTGATGTCATTTACCTTGATCCCCAAGGGAGATAGGGCTTCCTCATTTAGCAGTGACTTAGAGGCCGCAATCGCCTTTGACTGGCGCTGAGCACGCGTCAACTCTTTGCAGCGGTGATAAGCGTTCGGGAAAGGGCCTCGACGGATCGACAGGGGGAGCGGGGGGGGGAAGGGGATTCATGATGGCTCCGTCAGAGCGCTCAGCCAGACGCGCTGAGATCCTGAGTTGCATTCGCTTGCAACGGCCGATTGTGAATTCCAAGTTCTCGCGTTTCGGTGGGCTGGTGGACATTTCATGTTTGGCATAGAGTCACTCTGTCACGGCTGTTAAACTCAACTATACGAACAACAAAAAATGTGTTACCTAATAAGGCCCAATGAGCTATTGGTGCTCTTTTTCAGACGCCACCTGGGCCAAAAATTATAGCTCAACGAAGGCGCTTATCATCATCATCATGTTGAAATGTTACAGCAGCCGAATACTCTGAACGCGTGTTTCTAAACGTGGAGGGAAAAACGAGAGGACCCGGAAAAAAATCCACGCGGCAACGGGGAGAACATGCACACTCCAAAAACATATATATCCATAATATAGTTAGTTTTTTTGTTAGATCGCGTAAATATAAATGTGTCGTTAAACCCGCCACCACCAAAGATATAGCAAGTTTCAGGGTCGGGATCGAGCCCACGACCTCATGTATACCAGGGGAGGTCGTTAACACCTCACCACTGGTGACCTTCCACAAAGTGGTTACTTATTTTACCGACCACGTTGAGATGATGGACGGAATTGACCCTTGAACTCCGCACCCCCCCACCACCCCCCCCCCCCCCCCCACTTTACTGGAATTTGAACTCGCAACCTTCCAAGTATGAGTCAAGCGCCCTGCCAACGCCACTCGGGTTGGTCGCGGGATATTTTTAAATCCCAAGGAGGCATTCCAGGGCTTGAACCCAGCATGTAAAAAAAGAAAGGGATCTCGCTCCCCCCCACCCCCATACACAACAAGCTCATCGCCCTCGGGGCTTCTAGCAACATCAATACATCAAAATGTTTCTGGGCAGAAAAATTGACAAGCGAATCAATCGTCAGCGTGAAACGCACCCCCCCCCCCGACCCCCCTCCAATTTTTTTTTTTCTGTTGCCCATACAGCAATGAAAAAAAAGCGTTCAGCCCTCGCCGAACTTTCGAAATGGCGTGAGCCTTTAAAAATGGACAACCGGTACAACAATAAACTCCGCAGAGTGGCGTATTCACACGCGTGGCCTCTGCGGCGACGCCTCCTCCTTCTCATCATTTGGTGGAGCCCGGGGTGCCCCAGGGTGTTGGGCAGCGTGGCAACGGCAGGAACTGTGGGGAAACAAAAGTTCGATTCATATCCGGAGACGGGCAAATTACTTATTTAAGAGTGTCGTGAGCGCGTCGGGCACGGCCCGGCCTGATTGATCTCGCACGTGTTGCGGATTTAGCCGCGTCAGCCTCAAAAAAAGGCCCTTCTGCGAGACGGGACGAGGACCCGGTTGAGTGTGACCGCCTCCTCGTTATTTTAGACGCCGCCGCCGCTGCTGCTGTTGTCGTTGCTGTTTGGAATTGGAGTCCTCGAGTGTGAAGTGGCATTGGTGAGGTCAAGTTCGGTGAGAGCGTCACGGCGAGTGACGCTTTACGCCACCGTACAGCCGAACACCAAACCTCTAAGGACGGCACTCACAGTTGCATCAAAGACAAAGATGTCCCCGTGTAGCCTTAACAGTTCGTTGGGGGCAAGTGCTGTTAGCGAGCAGCGCCTATGAAGGCCGGCACGGCACGCGATGGGATGGGTGGCCACAACCACCACGCTCAGACCGCCTTTGTCTCCCCAGTGGCGATGTTTACACACCGCACCAGGAACTCATTCGATGCTGAGTCGACCTAGGAGAGGCCCAGCACCGGTTCAAATATTCGTGACTGCTATTGATCGTGAGCGGGAATCGAACAACGTTGGGTGAACGTTGCTGCAACGTCACAACCCAACGTTCACCGAACGTTGGCCCAACGTTGCATGGTTACGCCGGCGGCCAGGTAATTGCGGCTAGCGCTGGAGCGTGTCGAGAGGCGCTACTCGTCACGCACGTGGGGTCAGTGGATCTGCGTAGGAACTGACAATGTGTTAACACTGCGAGGGCGTCACTCCGGGTGCCTCTCCCGCCTTGACGGGTTTGGCAGCTTTCAGGGGCTACTTGGCATATTTTGTTTTATTCTCCTGTCATTCAATTCGGTGTCACTTTCTAATCCCAACATGCCATTACGCCTCTCCGTGCGCGGCCCTGTGGACACCGTCGACATTTAAGGTCGGATTTTTGAAGAGCTCTCTCTCTCTCGCTCGCTCGCTCGTTGGAATGGATCGTTAAAAAAAGAGAAATAAGACCAAAAATATCTATTCAAGGGGTAAACTCCAATACATTTTTACAGCTCGGCAAAAATTAACTTCTCATTTTCCGGTATATATGCACAGCCACGTTGTCGATCCACCGCTGGATAAGGGCTTTCCCACGGCATTGTGGGTGTTATTTGACCAGACGTCACCACGCTGCTCGTACCCATGGGATAATGACACAGAACGGCAATGGATTTCGCTGCACTGCGCACTGCTGCTCACACCGTTTTCCCGCAGTGGTCTACAGTACCCGGTCTGTGCGTGGCGATCACCCATTCAAGCAGTGGCCAGGCTGAGACCTGCTTAGCTTACGAGGAATTACAATATCTGGCATTTTCTGACAGGTTTCATTCGTATGTTGGGGGAGTGGATTTAATTTGATTTCTTAAATAGAGAAATCGCTCACCGTAATTGAGAACATTATCAAAAGTGAGAGTGTATCCAAATTATTGGTAATCTGATTACAACCTCAAAACACAGTGCCTGTATTTGGTAATCCACTTACAGTAATCCATTAAATGATTCCCAAAATCTGTAGTATATCTTGTTTTCATGGCAAATATTTGCAGACGCACGCAGATATACAACGTTCTGACCCGCCGCTACTGGGCATCTGTGACAAAGAGCTTTATAGCTCATCGGATTCCTCCTCCAGCAGCATAAATACACATTCTGATATCCAGCAGTGGATAAGCAATCGCTGCTGCTGCTGATGATGATGCCCATGATGATGATGATGATGATGCCGATGATGATGATGATGCCTATATTGATGATGATGATGCCTATATTGATGATGATGATGATGCCGATGATGATGATGATGATGCCCATGATGATGATGATGCCCATGATGATGATGATGCCGATGATGATGATGATGCCGATGATGATGATGCCGATGATGATGATGCCGATGATGATGATGCCAATGATGATGATGATGATGCCGATGATGATAATGATGCCCAGGATGATGATGATGCCGATGATGATGATGATGATACCGATGATGATGATGATGATGCCGATGATGATGATGATGCCAATGATGATGATGATGCCGATGATGATGATGATGCCGATGATGATGATGATGATGATGCCCATGATGATGATGATGCCGATGATGATGATGCCGATGATGATGATGCCGATGATGATGATGATGCCGATGATGATGATGATGTCCATGATGATGACGATGCCCATGATGATGATGATGCCGATAATGACGATGATGCCGATGACGATGATGATCACACTGCACGCTTAGAGTCTTCAGGTTCATATGCTTCGATGCTCTGCAAATGCACGCTATGATCACCATCATCGCGATGTGCGTCGTGCCCTAGTTTGGAAGTCATCTCCGAGCTGCGGCTACGAACATTGCCCCCAACAGAGACGGGCGGGGCTTGTGTGCAAGCTGACATCCCTGCTGAAGTATGCTGCTGCGGCCTTGCCATGCGAGTGGAATGAGTGGAATTGGATGAAGGCTCTGCGAAGCAAGCGGCTGTCTGTCACTCAGTGTGGCGAGGGACCACGTGCGCTCACGTCCGGGAGTGTCGTTAGAAGAAGAAGCAGAACGCTCTTCCTTCCGACGTTAGGAAGCCACTGGGAACGATGCACTTTTACATTGTCTATATTAAGAACTCATTTCTTTAGAACTGCCTTTTGTGTTTCGTTTGTTGTCCTTCCCCCCCCCCGCACTTCAGAATAGCGCGGTTGGCTACGTACGGTGAGAAGAAGTTTAACATGCATACATATGAGTAGGGGTATCTATGGGTCTCTGTGGGTTTCTGTGGGTCTCTTTGGGTCTCTATGGGTCTCTTCCTTCCGATATTCGAGAACCACTGTGGCTTTGCACTTTCAAATCATCCAGATTGAAAACTAATTGCTTTCGCAACTGCCTTTTGTCTTTAGTTTGCTGTCCTTCCCCCCGCACCTCCGATTAGCACGGTTCGCTAAGTATGGTGTGAAAGAAGTTCAACTGACATGCGTACGTTTGAGACGAGGCTGAGACCACTGACACCCGAAAACCCAGTTTACCACAACTCCATTCACCACAATCTGTCGATTGGCATGTCTCTTGCGGTTACCTATAGTGTGCTTACTCCCACCTCTTCCAATCCGTTTTTGTTAACGAATAAGATTTTGTTTGCCGCAATCAAACCACAAATGACCACAACGGTGCGCCCACGCATCTAATGTTTGTAAACGTGGGATTATAGGGGCACAGGGTACAATAATACAGGATTACTGTGAACAGACAATCCCCCGTAATCTATCGGTAGTGCCTTACGCCGAGAATTATCCTGACTTAAAGCAAACCCAGCGGTTTGGCTCGGAGAAATTAAGCCAGCGCATTTGCCGTGACCAGCGTGGTGAAGTATGCCACGAAAGCAACGGCCGACGCGGCATCTGCTGGATGGCCCTTCATCCCAGCGTCAGATCACCAAAGGGCATGTACAAACAGCAGGGAAGGCGTGCAGCCACTCCCCCCGCCGTGTAATGAAGTCAAAGGAAGCCACGATGCTTTTCTTTCTTTGGGGACCAACGAGCCTTCATCAAGCACAGATCATCAACAACAAAACGAGCCAACTCTCATCGGGTCATACAATGAAGGGGCCTGCTGATGACACGCACGCAAATTCCACTTTACTCCTTTCCTACCCACGCGCGCTCGTATCTCTACCCGCCGGGAAGCTACCGGTAACGGGAAGAAAGGGGGGTGGGGGGGTGGACCCCTACAAGGCTAAAAAGGGCCCTTTGTGGTCAAGAGTCCCGGATGTACACCATTGGAACCTCATTTGCCAGTAAAAATATGATAATTGTTTTTTTAGCCCTTCTATCTGGCAACAAAACTGACACCTTTTTACAAGGAGCCATGTTTACATAGACCACAATACCAGCAGTCATAATGCAAACAAAAAAACACAACTCTGATAATGTATGCACTGTCCTTGAAGTTGATTGGTCCACACCCGAGACAGCTTTCCTTAGAGCCTAGTCTCACATGGGTTGGACCAGATGACGCCAAAAGCTGTCTCGGGTGTGGACCAATCAACTTCAAGGACAGTGCATACATTATCAGAGTAATGTTTTTTTGTTTGCATTATGACTGCAGGTATTGTGGTCTATGTAAACATGACTCCTTGTAAAAAAGGTGTCAGTTTTGTTGCCAGGGTAAAAAAACAATTATCAGTCCCGGATGTGTTGCCGTGTGAGCCGCCGTTGCAGGGCTGTTGCCTGCGCCTTGGCATTGCAACGCACGCGAGGTAACGGCGAAGCGAAGCTAGAACACCTGGTTATTGGCAAATGGCATTCATTCAATTCACTCAACTCGTGTGGGTTTTTTTGTTGTTGCAGACTTGCCCTGTGTGCGTGCGTGCGCGTGCGTGTGTCGATTCCCCGCTCAAGGCCAACACCGGTGACGATTATCTGAATCGGTCCTGGGCCTCTTCTAGATCGACTCGGCCTCAAATGAGTAGCTGGTGCTGTGTGCAAACATCGCCACTGGGGAGACAAAAGCGGCCGGGCGTGGTGCTGGCCACGCCCACCCCCCTCGTGTGCCGTGCCGGCCTTCACAGGTGCTCGCTAACAGCACTTGCCCCAACAGTCTGTTTAGGCTACACGGGGGGTCTTTTTAATGTAATACAACAGACGTAGGGAGACAACAAAGGTTATCTGATGGAGAGGCCGGTTCCCGCCATAGGAACGCAGAATTTCCACAAATGTCTCTGAGCGACCGTTGGAAAAAGTGCCCTGGGATAGCTGTTCATGTTCGTGGCGAGGCACCTTTGGGGTTTGTTTCCGCGTTAATGTTTTCACAACGGGAGGAGAGAGAGAGTTTGTAATCTAGATTATTTAAAAGCGCATCGCTCCGGAGGTTTCCTAATATCGGAAAGAAGAGATCCATAGAGACCCACACACATCCAGAGACTCAGATCCATAGAGACCCACACACATCCAGTGACTCAGATCCATAGAGACCCACACACATCCAGTGACTCAGATCCATAGAGACCCACACACATCCAGAGACTCAGATCCATAGAGACCCAGAGAAACCCACAGAAAACCACAGCGACCCATAGTGACCCAAACTCAAATGTACGTATGTTGAACTTCTTTCGCACCATACGTAGCCAACCCTGCTAATCGGAGGTGCGGGGGGAATGACACCAAACTAAACACATTAGTTCATTTTACTCGGAGCCCTTTCTCAATCCACTACTGGACGAAGCCCTCCCCGCACCGTCTCGCTCAGTGAGTCATTTGTCCTTCACCGCGATGGTCAATGGGACTTACCGAGGTGAACGAGGGCGTGCGAGATGCCCAGGAACGGTTCGGATATCAGCCGTGGTCAGGTATTGAACTTGGTGACGCCAGCTTGAGGGCACCGTTGCTTCCGCTAGCACCGCGTTCGCCCTCCGATCCTCCGCTGGCTCGCTGGAAATGGAGCACATTCGTCAACCGCAAGGGGGTTCGAGAGAGGAATTCAAGGCACCGCGTTTGACTGACATCGTAAATCACACCTCGGCGTTCTCAAGTCGATTGCGAACGCCAAGCTCTCGTCTAAGTTCACGGTGGAGAGGGGGGTGGGGTGGCTGGGGGTGGTCGGGGGTTTATCTCCGTAATGCAATGCAGCACGTGGCACGCGGCACGTGCTTACCCCTCACCTACGCGGCACAACGGGGGCGTCGAGAACATGCCCAGCTGGCGTGTGCCCCGTGCACATTGGGGAGCGGGCAAAGCGTGCGCGAACCGAAATCTGCATGCTAACTACAGTGGGAGACCAACAAGAATTCGTCTAATAACAATTTACATTTGCTATACAGCCAGATAAAACGACAAATCGCTAAACCTTAAACATCCAGTCGTTCATAAAGGTTGAAGGCAGTATAGTACTATAGTAATAGAGCAAGAATAGAATCACTGATCCGGAATTGATAGCTTGAAAGCATGTATTCATAATAAGATCGCGTAAGTATAAATGTGTCGAAATCCTCCACCACCCGACACGGCCAATCAGTAATGGATTTGTCACGTTGACAAAACGCCAAACAGTTCACTACTTCAGCCCACCGGCGTGTTGACCCGAGTTCGATTCCCACGCAAGACCAGTGGGGATTATTTAGAACCGGTCCTGGGCCTCCTCGAGCTCGACTCAGCCTTAAATGAGTACCTTGTGTGGAATGTATTTAACATCGACATTTGGGGAAGACAAAGGTGGTTGGGCGTGGGTGCTGGCAACCCACCCGCCTTGCGTGCCGTGCAGGCTTTCATCGGGACACGCTAACAGCACTTGCCCCATCGGTCTGACGAAGGCTATACGGGGGTGGGGGGATCTTTGTATTTTTGCCTTGAGTACACACGTGAAAATAAATAAAATGTGGCAAGTGTCAATAAAATATAGATGGCCAGTTGGCTCAGGGCCTGGGTCGCCTGCAATAATCAAACCCGGGGTCCGCAAGTAACGTGAGTTGATGGTATCGACGGCAAAGACTGACATTTCCACAACAGCGTTTGTGGCAAAGGGCGTCCCCTGCTGCGTGGGAGGTAAAGAGGCAGCTGGAAGGATTTGTTTTTTAAACTAAACTATTTTCATTCATATACTTGCTTCTTTCGGTGAAGTCACATA
Organism: Lampetra fluviatilis; assembly: GCF_964198595.1. NCBI lineage: Eukaryota > Metazoa > Chordata > Hyperoartia > Petromyzontiformes > Petromyzontidae > Lampetra > Lampetra fluviatilis. The sequence goes on along the minus strand of NC_136327.1, from coordinate 3,006,647 downwards.
GAAGGGAAATAATAAAATAATGAAAATAAACTATAAAATTCTATTTTTTATTTTACCAGTTGAGGTCCACTGAGCAATACGGAAGCCGTGACCAGGCTATCGCAAATGATAGCTCAACGAAGTTCCTCGTCGTCATCACGTGGACATGTAGCAGCCAAAGACTCTCTAAAACGCGTGATGTTGATTCTAAATGTGGAGGGAAAAACTGGAGGACCCGGAGAAAAATCCACGCGACCACGGGGAGAACACGCGAACCACAAATATACAGCAGGCGACATGGTGGCGATCGAAACCACGACCTCCTCTATACCAGGCGAGGGAGCGGTCCTGTGAGAGGTCACGTGTGTGTGTTGAACTTATTTAGCCACTGGACAAAACCAACCGCGCTAGTCGGATGTTCGGGGGAAGACCAACAAACGAACACACGAAACGCAGTTCTAAAGACGTGAGTTTTTAAATACAGATTATTGAAAAGTGCGTAGCCTCCAGTGGCTTCCCTGATATCGGAAGGAAGAGCGTTCCAGACGGCTTCTGAAAGCGCGCGATTACGTGACCGTCTTTGTTCGATGGGTAGCGAAAAGCCGATGCTTGCGAGGAGGACCGGAGTCTACCTGATGGTTGATGATACTTGACGAGAATAAAAAAATTAACCCGTAAAAACAAAGTTTTTCACTATAAATCCTTCATATGCGTGGCGGCTATAGAGTCATCTCGTCCTCTGGCTTGAGATGGCTGCCACCTATGGGTCAGATGATTGCCTGCCACCATTAAGCAATTGGTAATTAAACAGAAAAAAAAAAATTCCTAAAAAGTGTAAAGTTATGGGAAAAAATTTTTCACGAAAATAAATTGTCACGCACAACGAGTCTGTGTGCAAAATTTGATTGGATCACGGGAAGTGGGATAAAAAACGACCGAAAGATTTGCACGGTCGTAAGCGCGCAAGCAAGCAAGCGAGTGAACTTAATATAAAGGATTTAAAAATGGCCACTCAGCACGCTGGACGTTCGATCCAGAAGGCGACCGGTTCGATTCCATTTCCTGGTGCTGAAGTTAAAATCATGGAGAGAGTTTCTCCTCCAAACCCTCCCTCCCACCAAACCCCTCACCCCCTCCACGCTGCCTCTGTGCCCTCAGCAGTGTCGATGATCACTGTTTCATTGCTTTCATGGCTTTATTTTGGTGATTTCGAAAAGTGTATTGGTTTAGCCATGTTTGTTTGTTGTAGTACAGAGTTAGACTGATGGCCTTAATCTAAGTTGTCTTGTGGTTGTTGTTGGTTGTTTGACTTGCATCCCACTGGGATTTTTGCACACAGCGTTGGTGTACGGTGTTTTTTCTGCAATAGTTTGCTGTCTTTTCTTGGATTTTCTGTTTGCACTCAGTCACATATTGACTTTAAGATGTTTTTTTGTTCACGTTTCAGTTTTTTGTTTGTTGCGGTTGCACCCGATTCAAGAGCCGAATGGCTCACAGGGCTATGCCAAATAAATGAACTTGAACTTGACTTGAACTTGATGGGTTACAACCACAGTCGATCGACAGGGCGCCACGCGTGGTGGGGTAAAGTGTGGCAACTGCAGCCTCTTCCAACACACCTGGGTCAATGTGGAAGAAGCAGGCCAGAGAATTAAACCCACCAGAGCTCGATTGCCTGCACCTGCCCTGATCATGTTGATCTCCCTCGAGCGGGAAGGCCCTTTTTTGCCAGCAGTGGCCGTAAGAAGCGCATCTGAAAGCGCCGGGCGACGCAGTGACCCGTCTTTGTTTCGATGGCCAGCAGCCAAAAGCCGCCACTGCCTGCTGCGTGATGACGGTCAATGGTCATTGATGAGATCGTCAAGGGGGTAAAAAAACAGGGTGCTTCGAAAAAATGTGAAGACTTCGGAGAATTTGCAACAATATCACGAGAAATGTGCCTCCTCCGGGCTCTGGAGACCACCTGGAGAAGATTCCAGGAGATTCTCACTGTTATAAGCTATTAACATTAAATATGTAATCATGTTACGGTGTATTATCCGTTTTTTCCCAATTATAAACGATAGTCTCATATAAGTGTAAAAAAAAAATGTGAGCACCATGTACATCTCTTGCACAGCCCTTCAATGCCACGTGGGGCGCACTGCTGTTCGTAGAATGGGTAAAAAAATTGCAAACTTAACAGTTTGTAAGCACAGCCATGTTATAAATACAACGGTTTGTATACTCTTTGGTTCTTTCGGTAAAGTCACGTAGGTAGAAAAAAATAACAAAATAAAACACGACGTTTCGGTTGCAACACAAGCGTCCGTCTTCAGGTGAGCCTCAGCTGAAGAGAGTATGGATTCCTGCAGTCACGAAAGCTTCAAATAAAGACGACAACGGTTTGGTTAAATAAAGGGTGTAATGTCAAAACACTACCGAATTGATGACCCTTTGTCTGTAACGAGTGTTCACGTGTTGCCCTTCTACCCTGGCGCTGCTTCCTTGTAATAATCCAAATGTATAATGCGCATTCCATCCTGGGATTCCGATGCGCAGTGCATGAAAATCAGGAATAAAAAAACAGAAGCAAGGGCAACGGGCCGAACTAAAGAGGGCAGTGCACTTTAAAGAGATGGGTTTTCAAAGCAGACTTTAAAGGGGAAAACAGTTAAAGTGCGGTCGGGTCGTTCGTAACCTCTCCTCTCGTTGCGAAAAGGTCAGCGGTTGTAATCTGGTGCCGAATCCACACACACAAACTAAATTCAACAACAGCAACAACAAAAACACCCCACGTCATTACGTCTAACATATTTGCACCTGGAAAGTCCCCTCGGCTATGGAATATCTCATTCGCAAAGGTGTTCCCCCTGGGGTGTCAAACACAACAGAAGCAGCAAGCGAGTCGTGTCCACGCGTCCAAACTACTTTACAATCTGCGCTGTGGCGATGCAGAAGGTGGCACCGTGAAAAACGCACTTTGCCGTGTTGCCCACGCACCACCTGCCCAACACGTTCTTTCGTTAAGCGCGAAGACACTTTTTGTTGTTGTTGTTGTTGTTGTTTACCGTTGACTTTAACGACGATCATGACAACCCACACGGGACGAGCACACGCGGCGTGTGTCTCTCCGCATCGATGCGCGTTGCACGTGTCTGTGTCTTAGCGTGCTTCGAACTTTTTTTTTATTGCCTGTTCAGCGAATTTTTTTCTCTCTCTCTCTCTCTCCGATATTACGGCTTATTTATAAACGCTGAACTAGCAGAGCCGCGGAACATAGGGCGAGGTGGGGAGGGTCGGGGGAAGGAGCAATCACTAAGTTTAAAATAAATAAAGTAGAGGAACATCCTTTTCCCTGTTGGCTTGTTAAGTCTCAATCCATTTCTAACCCACTTTCAAACCCAGTCGAGGCGCGTCCCACCTGAAATGAGCATCTCCGCTGGCAGCCCTCAAGCCGGGCATTGGCGATTCCACGTTTCTATGGCAGGGGACGGTCAATCCATTTCCAACCCACTTTCAAACCCAGTCGAGGCGCGTCCCACCTGAAATGAGCATCACGGCTAGCGCTCATCTACGCTGGCAGCCCTGAAGCCGGCCATTGGCGATTCCACGTTGCTATGGCAGGGGACGGTCTATCCATCGGCCAACCACTGTGGACGTTATCGACCCCTGCAGGGATGGGGGGCTGATTCAACCCCCCTCGGGTGTGAATTCGCAACCCCCCCCCCTCTCTCGTTTGCGAGCTCCACCGCTGGGCACCGCGGTGGCTAGGAGATGTTAACTACCTCGCCTCGTGTACAGGAGGTCGTGGGTTCGATCCCGACCCTGACGCCTGCTGCATATTTGGAGTTAGCGTGTCTTTCTCTCATCGTGGTCGTGTGGATTTTTCTCCGGGTCTTCTGGGTTTTCCCCTGCATATTTAGAATCAACATCATCACGCGTTTGGAGTATTTGACTGCTGCTTTAACTTTCCACGTGATAAGCCACTTCGTTGAGCGAGCATTTGTGGCCATGTCGCTTCTGACAAAAGAGCTCTATAGCTCGGTGGGCCTTACCTGGTAAAATAAAATAAAAACATTTTAAATGACAACCTGGTGTGGTGTGTAAACATCGCCACTTGTCACCCACCCCCACATGTAGAAACCTGCCCACCGTCACAGGAATGTGGAATTTCCACAACGGCCTTAGGGTCACGAACGGAGATCAGCATCGCCAGAATGCTCGCGTGTAGCACTTTGACTTTCACCTTGACTCGTCTGCGCGGTCACTTTGTTTGAACTGATTACCATGGCATCGTGCATCACACAGGTGCTATGTTTCGCAGACAGGTACGGTGTGCCGACGGGAGGCGACGTCGCTTCGTGGTTTCACCCACTTAAGTAATTTTCCGCGGCTAATTTTTCAAACTGCAGGCAATCTGAGCGACCGCGGCAGCACGGACAAAACAAATGGAGGGCCGACCGTTCCAAACGGCGTCACGGCGTCTCTGACAATCCCCGGCGAAAAGCGGACGTCGGGACAAAAACATTCGCCGTTGAACACACTCGGCGGTGTTAACCGAGGCGGCCGCTGGGTTTGAACCACAATCCCTCTGCGACCTCTGCAAGCTCTATATTGTTTTCATTTTTAAATCTACGACGTGAACCTTGGGGGTATTAGCGTCTCCGCTCCACCCCCCCCCATCCACCTCCTGAGCCACCGTGCCAATTCACTGACCGTCTTGGACCCTGACACTCCTCGACAACAAAACAACAACAAAAAACTCCGCCAATATAAGCACGTGTGGGAGACCCCGGCCCTCAGCTCGCGTTTCGTCCCAATGCGGGCGGCAAATCTTCAGCAGCAAGTTGGCTCAGCCGCTGTCGCGGGGGGGGGCGGGGCGGGGGCGACCCCGTGACCCTTAAAAGTACAGAGCCAACGTCAGCGTGGCAGCACAGCCGGCAACACCACGCACCTCCGATTAGCAGGGTTGGCTACGTACGGTGCGAAAGAAGTGCAGTGTACATACGTACGGTGCGAAAGAAGTTCAACCTATGTACGTACGTACAACACTCACGCCTCTCGCAACAAGAAGGGCCTGGGTTCCATTCCCGACGAGGGCGACTTTCTGCGTGGAGTTTGCATGTTCGCCCCCCCCCCCCTTTTCTGCGCGGGGTTTCTCTGCGTTATTTGGTTACCTCTAATAAAGAAACGAAACGTATAGTGCAAGGCCGTAACCATGGAGTCAACATTGGCAGGGACCAAATCTTCCAGGGGGTCTAGGCCCCCCCCCAGAAAAAAAATCCAAATTTAAAAACAAATTTCCTGCCATTTCCTGCGTAAAATATTAAATAATTAACTAACGCATAGGATGGACTTTTTATTTATCTTTTTACAATAATGTCGAGTAGTGTATTGTATTACATTGCAGTTTTTTTCTTTTTTACCTTTTCTTGTTTCATTGTATGTAATGGCAGAGATTAGGAATTAATAAAGTACAACCATAACCACAATAATATAAACTGAAATCTATTTTATAGCAATATATTGGGGTGGAACATTTTGAGCACATTTGAATATATATTATAATTACGGCCTTGGTATAATGTAACAGCTATTGGCCTAAACATCCCAATGCTGAAAAATTACGCTGCAAATTATTCAATTCGGATCACGAGCAGCAGAAGCAGCAGCGTAAACTCCTCGGCTGCGATATACTTGGCAGGACCCTCCTGAAAATGAGTCTCGAGACTCTGCGGGAAAACAAGTGCTCCTATAGTCATAATAATAATATATCACGGCTGAGATCCCTGGGCCCCAGTCAGAGGCTTGAGCAACTGCTTGGCAACGAAACACGAGAATTATCGTGTCGCGTTTGTGTTTTTGTGTGCGGCAGCGTCTGTTCGGGGCAGTGCCGGTCGCTGACAATTTCCACGCCACTAAATCACAAAACTTGGCGTTCCATCTCATTCCTGACTGACTTGCCTCACCTCGCCCTACGTCAAACAGCGCCCTGACCGAGGCACTTTGCGGAGAATTGAGGAGCGCGCGCGTGCGAATGCCATGGTGGCAGATGAGGTTAATAAAATCGATGAGAGGAAGCGATGTGTGAGTGGTGTCTGTGTTTGCGTGCATTCGGTGGAAGCGAATTTGACGACAGCAAACGATGATGACGGCGGTGATGATGAATGGATCGATTGAACGAATGACGGTGGAGCCAAGGAATGTTCGCCGCCGATCAGCCGAGCCTAGGGGCGTAGAACGTGGTTCGCTATCACCCAAACATGGGCCTCATCTATCGCTTGTGTACGGTGGCATTGTGTGTTGGGCAGCTCAACGCCAACGTGGAGTCCCCGCTGGCCACAAGAGGACTTCAGGATTTAGGAGAGCGGAGTTCGTCTCGTGTTGCTCTTCCTCCTCCTACTACTCGACTTGAAGGAGAGCAAACTGCAGTTGTTTGCGATACGGTCCAAGGTTTTTAGTTGCTGTGATCACAATCGTACAACTGGGGGGGGGGGGGGGGGAGGCGGTTTGCGTCTTTAATTGAAGCATCCATTCATTGAATTTCCCCGCTATGCGAAGACCCACAGCCCAAGACCGCCGACGGCAGTGGAGGCAGTTGCAGGACATCGCATGGCGGAGTGAATGTGGTCAAACTAACAACGAACACCAAAGATCCACCGCGTAGCCTTAACTGTTGGGGCAAGTGCTGTTAGCGAGCACCTATGAAGGCCGGCACGGCACATGAGGGGGTGGGTGGCCAACACAATGCCCCGGCCGGCTTTGTCTCCTTAGTGGCGATGTTTAAAGATCGCACCAATTACGAATTTGAGGCTCAGTTGACCTAGGGGAGGCCCAGGACCGGTTCATATAATCGTCACCGGTGTTGGCCGTGAGCGGGAATCGAACTCTGGTCGTCAGGTTCGTAGCGCAGCGTAGCGCTAACCGCTACACTACCGCTCCTCGCAATGAACACCACCGCCAACAACAAACAACCACATTGTTTACACGAACACAAGCTCACATCTGTGGCCACGGCCGACGAGATGCGAGACTGAAGATTGACAGCGACTCGGCGAGCGAGACGGTTGAACTCAGTCGCTCCCTGCTGGGTGGGCAAGGGAAGAGCTTCGAACGAGACGTCGGCGAAAGGCATTCCAGTGCGTTTTGAGCCGAGTCTGTTCCCTGTCAGGATGTGTATCTTCTGTCAGCAGGGAGTCCTGATAAAGGAATGAAGCTCTCCCCCCCTATGTAATAGAATATAGTAGCATAATTTGAAAATGTGGAATTTAAAGGGACGAAGACAAACATTGTTTCTCTGCAGAGAGTGACAGACCCTTTCAAGCCAGATCCGAGAGCAACACTTGACGGACTTGCGGATATTTTTTTTTAGGGTGAAAATCAACTGCACTTTTCACAACCAATTTATTGCATTGTGATGACAGAGTCACGCCCGATTGGGAATATTTTCGGCCACGTGTTTCTTTTTTTCTCCACACATTTCTATACGTTTATACTTTAATAATAATAAAATAATGGATCAAATTCTCTCAGCGATAGTTTAAATTTTTGTTGAATTATTTAAATATCCAATTTCACGTGCGTTCAGGTGATCCAAATCAACAGGCTCAGCACGAAGAACATTGTTAAAGTGTATTTTGTGTGTATGTGTGTGTACATTATTTATATTTAGTTACAGTTAATAAGTTTGCCTGCTGGTAAATAATAATATTGATGGAGTAGCAGCGGAGGAATGAAAAGCATCCGAAAGGACATCTTTCGAGGAGATGGAGCAACGAATTCGGCTCAGGTAAAGGTGCTACGCGGAATATTGCATCACGTGATCGTGAGAGATGGCAGCAGCTTGGAGAGGCCTTCAACCAGCAGTGGATTGACCATGTCTGACGATAATGACTTGCTAAGTATGAAACAAGCACTCAAGGCAGTCAAACTCCTAAAATCCCATGGCCCTCTTTTCGCTGATTGCCTGTTGCCAGGCTCCGGTTACCTTAGGATTCTTCTTCAATTATCATACATGGGATGATGAGAAGATTGGGAATGCTGTTCCACGATCTGTCACTCTAACCGTTCGCGCCCGTTGATCGCAGAGAAGCTGAGTGAGTTTGAGATCATTTGATTTGTTACAGGGACGATGATTCAATATAGCCAGTTGCTCGGTTATTTTACACGGGAAATATGTGTTGGGTGAGCACAGCAACAACACAACAAAGACAACAACTATTAAACTAAACTAACAACACATTTTTTTTATTTTACCAGGTAAGGCCTACTGAGCTATGTAGCTCTTTTTCAGAAGCGGTCTGGCCACAAATGATAGCTCAACGAAGTGGCTTATCATGATGTGGAAATTTACAGCGGCAAAATACTCTCAACGCACATTTCGAAATGTGGAGGGAAAAAATGTAGGACCCAGAGGAAAATCCACGCGACCACGGGGAGAGAGACATGCAAACTCTAAATATACAGGGGTCGGGATCGAAACCCACGACCTCCTGTATACCAGGCGAGGTAGTTAACATCTCGCCAAAAACACTGTCGATGTTGCAGAGAACAAGTACGGGGGGAGTGGGGGTTCTTTAGGAATGTTGCGCAACGAACAAACTAGGCAGTCAGCGGTCGCAAACTAAATACGCGCAAATAACAAAACCAACAGAACTGTGCAGATGTAGTATAAGAATAAAGATGCCTCGTGAAAAAATATAGTTCTATAGAGGTGCCAGTAAGTTCTCAATATTTCAGTGTAACGGTGATATGAACGCACGACGCAAACTCGAACAAAGGCAGTGCAACATGCAAGGGGCAGTCAGCCTGGCTCTGCGATGCGTGTTCGGCGGCGATGTCAGACGTTTCGCTCCACAAGTGGCAGCTTCTTCAGCAACTTGTAGGAACTGACTCGGCTCACCCTTTACTTTTCTACTCATTCATCCCGGATGGCCACGCTGAGTCGTTGGACTCGCCTTCAGTCAAAACAGCATTGCCGCATGCTGCTGGCAGTTTGCCCTTCTTGAGGCAGCACGCGCCGCGAAACGTCGGACACCGCGCCGAACAACCCACGGCACAACCCTAAGCCGCACGGGCAGCACAACCGCGAAACCTTTCGCAATGGGACATGCGTCCTGTCATCCGCTACTTTCACAGATAACCGGGGGTCACAGTTAACCTTTCCAACGGCACAGCGCATCACCTTGCATAGCGCGCGTTGCGATTAATTTTTTTGACGATTTGCGCAAGTTTCGATTTAAAGCTTTCGTGACTGCAGGGATTCATCTTCTTGGTTCTTTCGGTAAAGTGACGTAGAATGGAAATAATAAAATAATTAAAATAAAACATAATAAAATAATTCTCACGACGTTTCGGCCACAACGCAAGCAGCCGTCCTCAGGTGAAGAACAGTTTTGTCTGTTCTGTTCTCCACCTGAGGACGGCTGCTTGCGTTGTGGCCGAAACGTCGTGAGAATTATTTTATGATGTTTATTTTTATTATATTATTATTTCCATTCTACGTGACTTTACCGAAAGAACCAAGACGAAGATTTGCGCAAGTTTCACGTCATGCGTCCGCATCGCTCCCGCAGCCACTGGAGACGATGCATCACGGAGATGATTGAAGAATCAAACTGCAACCATCACTCGACCACGAACAATTCCCACCCCCTTCATAACAACCCAGGGGTGGAGTAGTGTCACGGCGGTGAGCGCACCGCGCTTCGATTCCCGCGACTTGGGTTTTTACTCTCGGGCACGACTACCATCAGTGGCGAGTGATCTGGTCCTGGCCTCTCCTTCATCAACACGCACTGACCGGCGTGGTGAAGTATGGTAACACCCCCCCCCCCCTCCTCATGACTCACACGTCCATCGATTGACAAACAGCTCAAATAAAAACATTTTACCCCGGTGACCATTTGTACTCTGGGACTCGCAGCGAGGAGCTCTGCTAACAGGGCTATAATCCAGGCCAATAAAACACACAGCTAAGATGTTTATAAAAAGCAACAAATGTTACAGGAGGGCCCCTTCAAGATGAGTGTCCGATGTTTATTGTCAGGAGTGGAACTTTCTCAGACTGCGAGGGGCAAATCATTGTCCCGATTTTTATTTGTCCGAGAGCAAACCGGGACGACGTCTCTCAGCTGATGAACGTTCGGGGCAGATTTGCGATCCGTCAGGGATGCCCTGGGCACGTGAGCCCTTTCCCCGCGTGCATGTTATGAAAACTGTGATCAAAAGTGAGCGACTCAACAAACGACTTCATGTATTAATCAGCGGCGGAGAGAGAGAGGGAAAGAGGACGAAACCCCTTCGCCTGTGACATCAGTTTAAGGTAACGGAGACCTGCCAGAAGACGAACCATTATTACGCGTCCTTTATGCAAATCCACGTGAGAGTCAATAGATATGACATACTGTTTGTTGTTGTTGTTGTTGTTTTGGGAAACGTGTGATTTTCAAGCATTTGCTCCACTACTTCAAAGCCACTTGAGAACCAATTAAAAAGCACCGCTTCGCTTTTTGCCGGGAGGTGATTTTTGGTAAAAAAGGCAACCATGTCGGCCTCCCTGGGCCGTTTCACCCGACACTGACAATTATTCACAGGTTGCATTAGCTTCTGCAGTGGTAACACTCGTGGTCTCACAGCAGAAAGCGCCAGGGTTCAACACCTGACTCGGGCGCCTTTCTGCGTGGAGTTTTTATTTATGTTTAGACATTACGTGGCCATAACCACCATATCGTCTCCCCCCAGCGATGTATTCCTCGCTCGATATTTTTTAGAACCCCAGAGGGCTGGGTGCGCAGTAGGGATTATCTATCGGCATAAGGCACTACCACCATGGTTCAAGGTATGCCCATCCATAGTAATCCCATATTGCCCGTGCCCTACATACACTATAATATAATGAACAGCTTTATACAAATGTGATGCGTGGACTCGCAACATAAGGCGAGGTGGATCTGGCGTGCCAACGTAATTAACGGAACAGCAATTGGGACTGTTCAGCTGAAATTAAGCGCTGTGGATATAACCTTAAATGGATAATTTCGAAAAATCCATTAGGGACAAAAATTAGATTTTCTTGGGATTCAGAACGTGATGCCATTATAAGCCACCCGGTGCCACATCTACAGCAGTTGGGTGTAATTATGGAGAAACTAATGCACGCACGGTACCCATATATGATAATATGAAGAGCGGACTGAGAGGGTCAATACATATAACCGTAGGTCAAGGTCGAGAGGTCATCACGGCCAATGTGAACGACGTCACCACACGTCACCATTGTGTCTCCACATCGACACCATAAAAAAGACAAAAATCCCCCGTGTAACCTTAACAGGCTGTTGGGACAAGTGCTGTTAGCGAGTACCTATGGAGGCCGGCACGGCACACGAGGGGGTGGGATGGACCTGCAACACGCCCGTCCGCCTTTGTCTCCCCAGTAGCGATGCACCAGGTAGTCCCTAGGAGAGGCAGAACTCAAATGGAGAGAGTTCACCTTTCCCAACGCCGTGGTCTCAGCTATGCTCACGCGTGGAATGAAATCGGGGTGGGAGACATCATCTGGAGTGCCCAGAGCACTAACGATTTTACACCACGGCCGGCAGAGGAGCTAGTCTTACGGGAACGCTTCAAATGAACACACTTTGACCTGCAAAAGTCCACAATACACAAGGCCTTTACTGTGCGCCTTAATTATTTATTATTTTGATTATATTTTTTTTCAACATCTGCTTCCAAATTCCGTCGTGAAAAAAAAACCTTTTGTGTGAACCTTCACCTCATCCAAATGTCTATTTCCATATGGTTAGAAATTAGGCATTTCCTGCAGGAGAACGGGAAAGGTTCAGTGTCTGGGATCTCGGGATTCTTAGCATTCATTAATGTATATCAAACGCACCTACGTAAATGAACATTGACACGAATTGCAATGCGGTGTAGAATATCTATGTCTGCGGAGGTGTATGTGTGTGTGTGTGTGTTTGTGGGGAGGGGTAGCACGCTGCGCTACGATCCCGGCGACACGAGTTCGATTCCCGCTCACGGCCAACACCAGTGACGAATATCTGAACCGGTCCTGGGTCTCCCCTAGGTCGACTCAGCCTCAAATGAGTACCTGGTGCGGTGTGTAAACATCGCCACTGGGGCGGCCGGGCGTGGTGCTGGCCACCCACCCCCTCGTGTGCCGTGCCAGCCTTCATAGGTGCTCGCTAACAGCACTTGCCCCTGGAGTATGTTGAGACTATACGGGGGATCTTTGTCTTTGCGTGTGTTGGGGGAGCCAGGGGGGGGTTGGGGTGTTGCGGTGTTCTATTCGTTCGCACAAGGCCAGCGCAAACTTGGCGATCCGGGTTTGATTCCTGGCCACGCATGCCAGGGACATTCGGTATGTGGATCTGGCCTGGACCTCCCCTAGGTCAACTCGGCCTACAATGAGTAGCAGGTGTGGTTTGTCGGCATCGTCTCGGGGGGAGACAAACACGGCCGGGTGTGTGCAGCGTACAGCCCACGTAACATACCGGGCTGGGTTATAATAGGTGATCGCCAACAGCAGTTGGCTTCGACAGGCAATGAGGATGAAACGAAATCTTTGTGTTTTGTAAATGTCTACATGCAGTGTGCTTTGTCCACAAATCAAGGCATTTCACAATCACACAAAGATCCTCCGTATAGCCTGCACTGACTGTTGGGGCAAGTGCTGTTAGCGAGCACCTATGAGGCTGGAACGGCACACAAGCGGGTGGGTTGCCAGCACCACGCCCGGCCGCCTTTGTCTCCCGAGTGCCAATGTTTTTGTTACACATCGCACTAGGCATTCAATTAAGGCTGAGTCAACCTAGGGGTGACCCAGCACCGGTTCAGATAATCGTCACTGGTGTGGTCGTGAGCAGGAATCGAGTGCCAATGTTTTTTGTTACACATCGCACTCGGCATTCAATTGAGGCTGAGTCGACCTAGGGGAGGCCCAGGACCGGTTCAGATAATCGTCACTGGTGTGGTCGTGAGCAGGAATCGAACTCGGGTGACCAGGTTCGTAGGGCAGCACGCTCACCGCTACACTACCACTCCCCCCACACGAATTAATGTATCACCAACAACTATAAATTTTCATTCACCTGGCTAACAAGGTCAATGATTTACATTGCCGATCATTTAAAATTAAATCAAACACTTTGGATTGGTTTCGTGCTCTCTATAATTCATCAGCAAAGCCTTAGCCGGTTACACAGTAACAAAAGGACATCATGAGCAAGCACATTTTATCATATGCGAGCACAACAAAGTCATCCTTAATTTGATGATTGCCCATAATTCAAGAGTCACAGTTTGATTCACGAATCGATTCTCTTTCCTGGCCACGTGGTGCCTGTAGGATTTCGATCGTGGCTGCAGGGTTTCCCATGGCCGAATTCACACACGACACGTGTGCAACAAACGTGCACTTGCATGTGAGTCTTACACGCGCGATGTGAATGCATCTTAGTGGATGCCTTTGTTTTACCCATTATATGTAGTCGATTTTAAAGTGTCTCGATGTTCATACAAAGGCACGAGACAGTTTTTCATCTCCGCTGGTGACTCTGAGAGTAAACATAGGAAACTCCGCGTTTCTATGGAGGGGCCCAGTATTTCCTAGAGGACAACAACTGTTAACGTCCCACAAAATCGCATTCATTGCATCGTTTCAGAACAGATTTTGAGTTATGCATCGTTACAAGCCTATATACATATACACACACCGTATTCTCTATAGTACAGAACACACTCTTTCCCATATGATTTAAATTAGGTGGCAGCGCGTGTTATACTTCGGGAGGTGTTTGTGTGTGTGTGTGGCCAGACTTGTATTTCATTATCGACACCGGCAAGCAACTTTGGGGAGTTGCGTCTTTCTTTCCAAGAGAGAGTCTCATCATCCAGAGAACGCGGTAATATCCGGGCAGGCGATGGGCGCTGTGGTTAACACGCACACAAAACAAAATACGATTACTACTGTGTGAGAGGTCGGCGGTGATTATTTCAAACAGATATTAACACACTACATATTCAGCACTGGCTCAGGGAAGCACTATGATAAGAGGCACCGCTGGACAGAGAGACACTGGCACGTGTCCACGTGGCTTGTGTCGATAACGCAGCCAGATCGGGAACTCAGCTGAGGCTGAAACAACCTCGAGGGAGCACGAGGCACGCTCAGACACCAATTGCCGCTCGTGCCGAAACAGTCAATCGGCAAGAAGCGAGCGTGGGTCGCAAGAGTTCATGGCACATTGCGCCGAACGCGCGCGCGCACACACGCGCGCACACGCACACACACACACGCGCACACACAGACGCGCACACACTCACGCACACACGAGCACACACACACACGCACACACGCGCACACACACACACGCGCACATACACACGCGCACACACTCACGCACACACGAGCACACACACACACACGCACACACGCGCACACACGCACGCACACACACACACGCGCACATACACACGCGCACACACTCACGCACACACGAGCACACACACACACGCACACACGCGCACACACGCACGCGCACACACGCACGCGCGCACACACACGCGCGCACACACACACGCGCGCACACACACACGTGTACACACACACACACGCGCACACACACACGTGTACACACACACACACAAAGCTTAACACGTACACCGTCAGATAAGCTTTGAAGCACCAAGAGCAGCATTGGGCAGTGTTTGTCTCCATTGGCAGTCGTGAGATAGCGGTTGCGCTCGCATGGGTCGTTTTTTTGTTGCTTTGCGCATTGGGACAGACTTTCCCATAGACAACCGCACCCCCCCCCCCCACTGCACCGTTCCCCTTCTTCGCTTTCGAGTCGCCAGGCCGGGCCCTGCCCAGCGGACTCCGTGCCGGCAACCTCGCTCCACGCACGCGGGTGCCAACGTGACCGCAGCCCACGCCGAGGTTGGTGTGCTCAGGGACGGACCGCCACCACGTGACGATTTTTAACCCCCCCTCCCCCCCGCTTTGTCACACGATGTCACAAAAGTCAGACCCCCCCCCTCTCTCAAATATGACGTCACAAAACTCTGCCCCCCCCCCCCCCAATAAAAAATATAAAACATGCTTTGAATCGCTTTAAACTATTGTCATGGTAGTGCGTATTTAATGCGGCGCTGCACTCTGATGTTGTAGGAGATAACATTTATCAAAAAGTCAATTTCATTAAGTAGAACGTGAAGTCCATATTTATTTAAAGTTGCGCATTTTGATGTGACGTCACATTTCTCAACCCCTCCCCCCCTCGTCACAAATGTCTGACCCCCCCCCCCCCAGGTGCGTGACGTCATTTATGGACGGCCCCTACAAGGTGGGGGGGCGTTGGTTCGATCCCGACCCTTGTCGCCTTGTTATGTTTTCGGAGTTGCGTGTCTCTCTCTCTCTCTCTGTGGTCGCGTGGATTATTCTCCGGGTCCTCCGGTTTTCCCCTCCGCAATTCAGAATGAACATCACCCACCACGCGTTCGGAGTATTCAGCTGCGACGGTAACTTCACACGCGACGAGCCGCTTCGTTGGGCTGTCGTTTGTGGGCAGGTCGCTTCTGAAAAAGCCCTCGGGTGGACTCAATCAGGTGGACTCAAGGCCCTCCATCTACGCTGCTGATTCAAGCGGCTCCGCGAGACGAGCAGACGGTGATCAAAATTGTACAATTGTTTACACTATGAGACATCTCCTTTACCAGTGGCAAAATATATTAATAGGTTTGTACCCTTTCAACTGGTACAAAGCTGACACCTTTAAACAAGGCATCAAGTTTGCAATAACCACAACACAAGCAGTCAAAATGCAAACAAAAAGAAACAACTCTGGTAAAGGAGGTCTCATCGTGTAAATGCTTACCCCGAGCTCTCAATACTCTGATAGTGCGCTGTCTTTGAGTTGTACGCCTTTTGGCGTCATCTGGTCCAACACCAATGGAGACTAGGCTCTAAGAAAAGCTGTCTCGGGTGTGGATCAATCAACTTCAAGGACAGTGCATATCATTATCTTTATCAGAGTTGTTTCTTTTTGTTTGCATTTTGACTGCTTGTGTTGTGGTTATTGCAAACATGATGCCTTGTATAAATGTGTCAGTTTGTGTACCAGTTGAAAGGGTAAAAACCTATTACTGTACAAGTGTTGTTGACGTTCTACAAAGTGGAACCTTCTTCTTGGTTCTTTCGGTAAAGTCACGTAGAATGGAAATAATAAAATAATCAAAACAAAACATAATAAAATAATTCTCACGACGTTTCGGCCACAACGCAAGCAGCCGTCCTCAGGTGAAGAACAGGTCTGTCGATAAGACAGAATCTATTTAAGCTGGGAGGGAGGAGGAAGAGCGCTTTGACAAAATAATTTGCATATCAAGAGGAATTTTAGCATATTTATGTAATATTACACTATGTATTATTCTACCCACCCTACTGCACACCACACTGCTGCATATTCACCATACAACTACGAATTTTAGCATATTTATGGGAAACAGATATGCGACTAGTACTACTTGTGATTACTATACACCACCCTATACTTTATACATTGTAATATTACACTATGTATTATTCTACCCACCCTACTGCACACCACACTGTGGAACCTGTGTTCGTCCATGGAAGGAGTAATCTCAGTCATATTCATAGAGCGCCTTCACTCACGGCGCTCGAAGCCCTTGATATGACAGAATGGAATGGTGTGTGGTTGCTGACAGGGGCGTGGCTTCAAGGATCGATGGATGAGAGACAGCGAACAGAGGGTACACAGGGGTCACGAAAGGGTCGGGGGGGAGGGACGGGAAGGAGTGGAGGGGACGAAGGGTAGAGGAAGATCTTTGGCAATAGAGACGAGGTGAGGCTTTTAGAGAGGAACAGAAGGAGTTCAAGGAAGGGGGGAACTGCTTTATGTACAGGGGATAATGGACGAAAAATCAACACGCAACATTAATTTAAATTTGAATTTATCAAACGATGGTCCAGATGAGAGTGCAGGTCTCTCCCTCGTCAGTCGAGCGCTGGTGCGGTCCAGAGGCGGAAATTCCACATTGCCACGACGAGAGCCAGCAGCGTCTGACACAGGACGACGGCGAGAGCTATTCCACTCTCAATTTTAATGAACGTCCTTGACCGAGCTGACACCCAAACTGGCATTTGAACTCACGACCGTCTAACGCACATTGCTAATCACAACGCCATATGGCCGATATATATATTGTATACACAGCGCAATAGAGTAAATGACACACCCGCACGGACTTATTTACGCGTCGGTTTACACACGGGCGCTATGCACTTTTGCAACCGTAGTTCGATTCCTGGACGCGGCTAACATCAATGACGAGTTCTACGTGAATCGGACACGAATACCGACCGACCAGCGTGGTGAAGTATGGTCGAATAATCCCAAGTGACGAGGCCAGAGGAGGCCTTCACCCAGCAACGGATCGACAAGAAGCTGAATATTATTATTATTATTATTTTGTAAAGCTATTTAATTGTTATGCATATATTCATTGCTGCAGTATATATATGTGTGTACACGAACAAAAATCCTGCAAAATTGAAAAATGTTTATCTTTGAATGGCGCCAGGCTCTCACTTAAGCACAGCGAGGAAGAAAATCGAGTAAGCGCCATGGAAATTGGCGCGCTCTCTCTCTCTCCTGCCTCTGTCAAAAGGGAAATCAAATCGAGAGGAAAAAATTGGCGTTGGCTGAGGCACACAAAGCGGCCATTTGTGGCCACGCAAATTGATGAAAACTGTTTTCGATTGGCTAATTAGGGTGGGGGGTTTTGGTGGGCTAGCCGCAAGACAATGCACAACACACAGTGGGTGGGTGGGTGAGCGAATGCGTTGTTGAACGAGTGGGTGGGTGAGCGAGTGGATGGGTGAGCGAGCGAACGGGTGGGTGAGCGAGTGGATACGTGAGTGGGGGTGCGAGAAGGTGGGTGCCTGAGTGAGTGGGCGAGCGAGCGAGCGAGTGGGATTAAAGTGGGAAAATTTGCAAAAATTGAAGATGTCAGAATGAAAATGAAAAGAAAAAGAGCAGATGGAATCCAGGTATGCAGATTGACAGACTGACAGACTGACTGAAGTGTTGACAAATGAACGGAGCCGCAGGAAGGCAGACAAGTAGACATGTTGACACACAAAGACAAAGATCCCCCCCCGTATAGCCTTAACAGACTGTTAGGGCAAGTGCTGTTAGCGAGCATCTGTGAAGGCCGACACGACACACAAATGGGTGGGTGGCCAGCACCACGCACCGCTGCATTTGTCTCCCTTGTGGATTTTTTTTTACACCACACCAGATACTCAATTGAGGCTGAGTCGACCTAGAAGAGGCCAAGGACCGGTTCAGATAATCGTCACTGGGTGTTGGCCGTGAGCGAGAATCGAACTCGGCTCACCGGGTTCACACGTACACACAGAGACAGACGCAACCTGCAAAAGGACACGTCCAGAAACACGGACAGGCAAATGCACTCAAGAGAGTGCACACACACACACATATATATATAACGACACGGGAAAGACCAAAGCGCCACAAAACGGACAAAATTGAACATCGATTCTGGCAGGGAGACAGAGCCAGGACAAAGGTGCGACATTACGGAGAAAGCGGTCGCGAGGGACTCGCACGGAGGGAATGAGGGCGAGAGAGGGCGGAGCGCGAGGCCACGGTGCTTGAGACACACGGCCAAAGGATGCGTGAGCTCGCGTGTACACGAGAGAGAAAGAGAGAAAGAGAGAGAGAGAGAGCGCGCGCAAGTGTTCGGGAGACAGAGCAAACGAGTGCATGCATATGTGAGTGGGCGGGTTGCAGGCAGGGGAAGAATATTAATATTATCTTCTTGGTTCTTTCGGTAAAGTCAAGTAGAAGGGACATAATAAAATAATGCAAATATAAAAGAATAAAAATTCTCACGACGTTTCGACTGCAACACAAGTAATCATCATCAGGTGTGAAATCCACAGTCACGAAAGCTTTAAATCAAAACTATTTATATTGTTTTATCTTACCAGGTAAGACCGACCGAGCTGCATATAGCTCTTTTTCAGAAGCGAGCTGGCCACAAACGATGGCTCAACGAAGTGTGGCTTATCACGCGGAAAGTCACAGCGGCCAAATACTCTGAACGCACGTTTCGAAATGTGGAGGCAAAACAGCCGAAAACCCGGAGGGAGAAAAAAAAAGACAGACAGAGAGAAATGGCAAACTCCAAGTATACAGGCGTAAGGGTCGGTGATCGAACTCACAACCCTCCTGTCGACCAGGCGATGGAGTTAACTTCTCGCCACCGCGCCGCGCTAAAATATGCCGAGAGTGGCACTCTGTGAATCCAGCCTGACGCGTTCAGTGATCACCGCCGTGCCACACGTAGCGACGATGCTCGCTACGTGCGGAGGGGGGGGGGAGAGATGAGAGAGAGAAAGCACCAGCCGTGAACACAGCAGTTGCCTCTCAGAAGCGCCACGCCAGGTCCCACACGCACGGAGGCGAAAGTGAGATTTGAAAGCCACCTGGTTTCTGGGCAATCAAGCGGCTTGTTCTGTTGAAAAAAACAAAAATAAAAATACAACAAAGACAAAGATCCCCCGTATAGCCTTAGCGGACTGTTAGGGCAAGTGCTGTTAGAGAGCACCAATGAAGGCCGGAACGGCACACGTGGGAGTGGGTGGCCAGCACCACGCCCGGCCGCCTATATTTTCCCAGCGGCGATCTGTACACATCGCACCAGGTACTCATTTGAGGCCGATTTGAGGCCCAGGACCGGTTCAGATAATCGACGCTGGCGTTGGTGGCCGTGAGCGGGAATCGAACTCGGGTCGTCGGCTTCACAGCGCAGCGTGCGTACCTGTACCCTAAGAACAAACAAAACATACCGACACACACGCACAGACATCGTCAGCTCATCCATGCGTCCGTTCATTATCTCTGACCCAACGCGCGCACACGCACGCGTCGGCTTGAATAGAACGAGAGGACGCGCGCATTTGGGCGAACTCAAAAGCTGAGCGGATAGAGCCACTCCGCCGGTTTTGTTTATGGCGTTAATTTAATTCAGCGTTGTGGAGCGAGCGGCTTGCAATCGAAAGGGGGGGTGGAGGGGCCGGGCTGGGTGTTGGCTCAGCCCATCATTCCTGCGGGGTAGATAAAATTAGTACCACTTTTGGGGGGGGGGGGGGGGGGTTTATCAGTGGTTGGTTGTCTCAAGGAGGGACTCGCTCCGTCATAGGAATGTGAAATTTCCACCACTGGGTGGGGGGGGGTTGACTCAGCCCATTATTCCTACGGGGGTCGATAAAATGATTACCACTTATTGGGAAAGTCGAACAGTGGTTGTCTTCTGGATAGACTTGGCCCGCCACTGGAATGTGGCATTTCCACCACCGGTTTAAGCGACAGTAAACACAACGAACACCGCCTCAATGGCCAGTCGAGCAAGAAATTACTTGGACCGCTGCCACCGTTGCCTGGCAATAAGCGCACTTAACGCAAATCGCATTCCATTCTTCTCTCACTCATGTGGGCATCGCTCGTCTCTGCTGGTGGAATTCCACATTTCTTCTTCTTCCTATAGGATGGATGCCCACTGTGGTATCATTCCCAAGGGCAGGGCATCGAAAGCAGGTGTGGTGGCCCGAATGTTTATACGTAATAAAATCCATCGTCAGTCATGATCCATCCACTGCTGGATGAAGGCCTCCACAAGCCATTGCGATGCGGCAGTCAACCATCAATGTTGGTTTAGATTCGTCACAAATTTTTCAGAGGGGGTGTGAGGGGGGGCACTTTTGCCGATAAGACATCATTGTCAGGCCCGGCACACATTTGAAAACGGGTTTTACAGCCATGATTGATGGTGTGTGTGTGTGTGTATTCACACGTGTTGTGGATTGTCAGGGGGCAGCACTAAAGGCCACCAGGGGCTGCCAATGACCTGCGGCCCTTGCAATGAAGACCACCGATTTAGATGGCGTCTTCATGGAATCGCATCTAATAAACGCTTTGCAAAATAAACTACGTTAGGGTAGGTGCTGGCGGTTGGGTTGGGGTTGCCACCTTGAAAGAAAAGAAAAAAACACAAACCCAGACATTTCTCAGTCAGCACTGGGTCCATCAAAACTGTGCAGTCTTCCACAATAAAGTTCAACGCAATAGCGGCAACAGCTCTCGGTACCAATCAAGTCCTGCCATCCGAAGACAAATGCCAATTCCCGGCAAATCCTAGTTAGGGTGGTAAAGGGGTTGGGTGGGTCATAGGGTGGAACACGTGAGAGAGGAGAGAGGAGGAGAGGCAGAGGAGGACCGCGGTGCAGCCCTGAACCCGAGAAGCTGGGGGCCCAGCACCAACCAACATCAACAACGACGACAACGGCAACGGGCGCAAGGGACAGATCGCGGCAGCCGAGGCAGCATCAACGAGCTCCCGGGGCATCCTCACGAGCCCCAAAGACAACCACGTGGGGATTGGGACCCATTCGCCTGGGTCATTCCTGGGTGGCCAGGGATCAATGAGTCCCAGAGGCAGCCACAGCCGCAGGGCAGCACGGTGTAGAGATGTTGACTACCTCGCCCGGTATACAGGAGGTCGTGGGTCCGATCCCGACCCTGATGCCTGTTGTGTACAGCACGCGGGGGTTAGGTTCCATGTACCCCCGCGTAAGCGTGAATTCGCGTACGTTGGGGTTCGCCTACATGAGTTTAGATTAAATGTAATATTAGTGTAAAAAAAGGATCGTGACCTTATCGTGATGGTGGGGTTTGTGTGCTCCAATGACCCTCAGCGCTATGTCGCCTGGAGTCTCGTGCTCCTGGTAGCGTCTCCCTTGACGAACAGGTCTGGGGGGAGGGGGGGGTTCCAGACAAATGACGCTCCAAAAAAAATCCACTCATGAATGGTTAAAAATACAAAAATCAGAGAACCTCGCCCAGTGGACAAGGGATACCGGACACACGACTGGAGCCAGGCCTGTGGATGCTGTCCGCCGGCAAGTGCCTGGTGGCCGGGTGCGTCCGTTTTCTTGCTGTTAAATCAAAGTGATTCACTGTGGGTGTCGGACTCCGCCAAGGGTGTGCCTTGTCTCCACTCCTGTTTGTGATTTTCATGGTCAGGATATCAAGGCGCAGTCGAGGTACGGAGAGAATCCAGTACGGAGGCGTGGAGGTGGCGTCGCTGCTTTTTGCTGATGACGTTTTCCTCTTTGCTTCGTCAGTTTGTGACCTCCGACGTGCACTTGAGCGGTTAGACGCCGAGTATGACACGGCTGAGATGAGGGTCAGTACCTCCAAATCTCTCTACAGGTGAGGGGCAGAGCCGGCCCAGCCACTAAGCGACCCTTGCAATTGCAAAGGGCCCCGTGGCCAGCAGAGGGCCCCCTAGAGTCACTGCTAGCTAGTGGGTGAAAAAAATCATACATGAAAGGGGCCTCCAACCAAATTTTGCTTAGGGCCCCCAAAGGTCTAGGGCCGGTTCTGGTGAGGGGGAACAGCTGCCCTTACTGGAATGAGTTGAAGTACCTCGGGGTTTCTTCCACAAGTGATGGTAAGCGGGAGCAGGAGATCGGGGATCCGCACTGTCACGGGCGCTGTACCGTTCCGTGGTCGTGAAGCGGAAGCTGAGTTCTTGAACGAAGCTCTCGGTTTACAGTTTGATCTACATTCCGACCCACACCTATGGCCATGAGCTTTGGGTAATGACTGAAAGGGTGAGATCGCAGGTACAAGGGACTGAAATGAGGTTTCTCAGCAGGTTTTCCTGGGCTCACTCTCCTTGATCGCGTGAGGAGCGCGGTAATCAGGGAGAGCCTCAGAGTCGAGCGGCTACCCCTCCGGATCGAGAGGAGCCACTTGAGGTGGTTCGGGCACCCGGTAAGGATGCCCTCCGGTAGACTCCCACTGGAACTTTACCGGGTACCAGCAACGTCCCACTGGGTGAAGATCCCAGGGCTGCCCGGGTCACGCTGCTGGCAGGACGATGTCGCTCGCGTGGCCTGGGAACGCTTGGAAATTCCCTAGGAAGAGCTGGAGTCTGTGTAGAGTAATGTATAGTAGTGTATAGTGTAGTGTATGGTGTTGTAGTCTATGGCCTATAGTAGTAGTGTATGGGGTAGTGGTGTATAGTATAGTGTATAGTAGTGTCGAGTATAGTAGTGTATAGTATTGTGCATAGTGTAGTCGTGTATAGTAATGTATAGTAGTGTATAGTGTAGTTATGTATCGTAGTGTATAATGTAGAGTAATGTAGAGCTAGAGTCCGTTGCAGGGAAAGGAGGTCTGGACCGACCGCCCTGCTCACCATGCTGCCGCCGTGACCCTCACTAGGACAAGCGGGCTGACAAACGAATGAAACGATCATTACTGTTCTATAAAGTAAGGTACTGTGCAGGAAATGATGCGTGAATCATCGGTAGCATCCAGGTCAGATAGAACACTATATTTTTTGCGACACGTTTCTTGCACGGGTGATACAGTTACACGCCCTCGAATACATGTTCACGTGATCGCTTCCCGCCCCTTGCGTGTAGTGAAAGTATGAGTCACAAGCGTATTAGAGGGTCCACGTACTCTGAGCCCGCGTACTTCTGATACGTTGCTGCATTTGGGGTGTGCGTTTTCTCTCTCCCTGTGGTCGCGTGAATTTTTCCCTTTTCACATCTGGAATAAACACGCGTTTAGGGCATTTGTCTACAATTCATTTCCACGTGATAAGCCACTTCGTTGAGCCATCATTTGTGGCCAGGCCGCTTCTGCAAAAGACCTATACAGCTCGTGGGGGCCTTAGCTTGTAAAATAAAAAGTGGTTTCGTTGAAAGTTTACCACGAAGGAGTTACAGGGCAGCCCCAGAGACGGGAAGTGACGGCGTTGGAGGAAGCAATGGAGCGGGCAGAGAGGTCAGGCAAAGGTCAGGAGGTAGCACGGGGGTTAGGCCAAGGGATGGCGGGAGAACGCAAACAAATGGGGAGAGGGAGGAAAATAAAACAAAGAGAGCAGCAGGGGGCAGAGGTGGAAGAGCAAGGGAGGGTTAGTCCTGGTTTGGGCAGTAGCGGCTTCGTTGGCTCAGAGCCACGTAAACACGAAAGGGGAGATGGGCGAGCACGAGAGATAGAGACAGAGAGGCACAGCTGGAGGCGGCCATATTGCACACCCGGACTTGCCTACTGCACGGGAGATGGTTTTACGATTCCATCTCCTTGCCTGGTATACAGGACGCCTGCTGTATATTTGGAGTTTGTGTGTCTCTCTCTCTCTCTCCGTGGTCGCGTGGATTTTTCTTCGGGTCCTCCGGGTTTTTCCCTACACATTTATAATCAGTATTTGGCTGCTATGCATTTCCACATGACGACAAGCCACTTCGTTGAGCCATCATTTGTGATCAGGTCGCTTCTGAAAAAGCGCCGCGTAGCTCAGTGGGCCTTACACGGTAAAATCAAAATCAAATTACCAAAAAACCCAGGAGTCATGAGAATCCTGCCTGTGATATTTTGCCAATCTCCTCCTGGGTCTTCACGCATGCGGGAGGAAAGAAACTGACACTGAAACCCCCACACGGAGAGGAGACCACTAAAAACCATCAACACAGACAGGCCTTAACCCTACTTGGTCTAGCGTGTATTACAGGCACCACCGGCTTAGCTCTGCACCAGCTCCAACCAAAGTGCTGGGCTAAAGGCGTGCGCACCACAACAATGGACTAAATGTTGCCCAGTATTTAATCTATCGATCTCCTGAGCCTTCTGGATCAATGTATCCCCAGGGGGCCTTTGTACAATGAAATGTCTTCATGCGGCAGTGAACAGAGGATGGATAATGATGGCTCAAAACAATAATTACAAAAATGTTTATTCCACCCCCACAGGAACATGGAATTCTATTTGGCCAGATGAGGAGGGGAGCGGTGGTGCAGTGGCTGGCGCTCTGTGCTAAACCTCAGGCAACACGAGTTCAATTCGCAGACTCGGCTAACCTGGGTGAGGAATGATATCTGAATAGCCCTGTGGTCTCCTGTTCACTGACTCGCATGACACCAGCGTGGTGAACTTTGTCTCTGCTACCCCAACGACTGACACGGCATGGGAAATGCCCTAATCCAGCAGCGGATTGACAAAAGTGCAGATACTTACACGTTTCAAATACAGTCCTTGCAGAGAAAGATTTATTATATTGCGATGGGAAGAGGCGGAGGAGGGGATGCAGCAGTGGCATCGTGGTTGGAGCACTGCCCGATGAACCCGTTCGCCTGAGTTGGATTCCCAGCCACGGCTAACGGCATTGAGGAGTGCGAAATGTGAACCCGCTGACCAGTGCGGGGAAGTATGGTCAAGCAAACCACCTCCCACCGCAGCACATGGCCAATTACGGCTTGCGGGGGTCTTCATCCAGCAGTGGAAGACCTGTAAATATCAATATATGTTGAGCTATGTTTATAGTTATACTGTATAATGCGAAATGAAAAAACAATGTTTCTTCTGCTCAAATGCACAACGGCCGGTGCTTATTTCCTTTGACAAATGTGCGGTGGCAGTGGAAATTCCACATTCCTATGCTGGGGGTAGTTTCTCCATAGGACACCCGTTGATTATCTTGATGCCAGAGGGATGGATGATGGATTCACTGGCTCCCAAACCGGGACTTGAACCCATGCCCTTCAACCTGTGAGTTGAGAGATCTAACCGCAAGCTCCACCTGCCCAGCTGGATTACATTCCCGTTGATTGATTGATAGTTCCAGCACCCATTGATTCACTCGAGTCACGCGCTCGCCTGCAGTCAGTGAACGTCTCTCATCGATTCCTCAACACATGTCCAGAGTCTTGGTCGAGCAGACTGTCACGTCTCATCCACACCGTCTTCAACCACAACACCCCAGGTCATGACAACTCACTCACCAACTCATCTACTCACTCGCCATCAATGAAGATCACTGCACACACACTCACTCACCCACTCACCCACTCAGGTCACGACAACCCACTTACCTACTTACTCACCACACTGCAGATCACTACGCACCCACTCACTCACCCACTCACCTACTTACTTACTACACTGCAGATCACTACAAACCCACCCACTCACCTACTCACTCACCACACTACGGGACACAACACACCCACCCACTCACCCACTCAACCACCAGACTGCAGGTCACGACAACCCACTCACCTACTTACTCACCACACTGCAGATCACTACGCACCCACTCACTCACCCACTCACCTACTCATTCATCACACTGCAGGTCACAACACACCCACCCACTCACCCACTCACCTACTCACTCACCACACTGCAGGTCACAACACACCCACCCACTCACCTACTCAACCACCACACTACAGATCACAACACACCCACCCACTCACCCACTCACCCACTCACCTACTCAACCACCACATTACAGGTCACGGCAACCCACTCACCTCACTCACCACACTGCAGATCACTACACTCCCACTCACCTACTCAACCACCACAATACAGATCACAACACACCCACCCACTCACCCACTCACCCACTGACCTACTCAACCACCACACTACAGGACACAACACATCCACCCACTCACCCACTCACCCACTCACCTACTCACTCACCACACTGCAGGTCACAACACACCCACCCACTCACCCACTCACTCACTCACCCACTCACCTACTCAACCACCACACTACAGGTCACAACACACCCACCCACTCACCCACTCACTCACTCACCCACTCACCTACTCAACCACCACACTACAGGTCACAACACACCCACCCACTCACTCACTCACTCACCACACTACAGGTCACAACCACTCATCCACCCACTTACCCATCCACTCACCACACTCTGCAGCTCACAACCACTCACCCACCTACTCACCACATAGTGCAAGTCACAGAACTTACAGTTTATTCTTTCTGCTGCTTTCCCTCGCACCGCTCCACGTTGGAATTCCCTCCTCCATTCATCATCGCCATCGTCGTCATCGTCTCTGCTCCGAAACTCCCGTAATAACCTTGCTCAAGTCCAGAAGCACATTACATTCGCTCGCATATATTGGCAAGAGTTGAACAATTGCAAGTTGTTTGGTTGTCGGCCACTCAACTCGTGTCTATGTGCATCAGACACGCTTAAATACTTTAATCGCCTTTGCTGTCGTATATTACGTCGTGAAAGCGTTGCATGTTTAACTGCGTTCACCCATATGCCGGCTATCAACATCCGACGGTTTTTATTTGTTTACGAATGTAATGTTCCACAAGGGTATAAAACAGGACTCCGAACACATTGCTCAGAACAGCTAATTACGTTTAACAATATGTTGAACAAAGTAGACTCGCAATTGCGTTGGATAATTTGCTTGAGCTCCGACTCCTACCTAAAACCACTCTCAGACATATCGATAAGTTGTCTCGGCGGCGTCGAAACGATGGTTCGATTCTAATGCAGGCCATTGCAGTGATGTCGGAACCAAGGTGCAATCTTCTTGGTTTTTTCGGTAAAGTCACGTAGAAGGGAAGTAATAAAATAATAAAAATAAAACATAATAAAATAATTATCACGACGTTTCGGCTGCAACGCAAGCACCTGAAGACGGCTGCTTGCGTTGTAGCCGAAACGTCGTGAGAATTATTTTATTATGTTTTATTTTTATTATTTTATTACTTCCCTTCTACGTGACTTTACCGAAAAAACCAAAAAGATGAATCCCTGCAGTCACGAAAGCTTTAAATCGAAATTCAAGGTGCAATCATTTAGTAGAGGAGATCGGCTGACTGATGGTGACTGATGGTAGAAAGGGGTTCAAACCTTACCTCTAATCACGCCAACCATTCGCAGATTCGACCACTAACATTCTCTGTCACTCCGGAGTAGCTCACCCTGTTTTATGGATTACGAGTAACTGGTCATACATGTAATTGTGCACGTATGGTAAAGTCACGTAGAAAGAAAATGAATTTAATAATAGAATACGACGTTTCGATTGCAACACAAGCAGTCGTCATCAGGTAGAACTCAATTTGAGAGAGAGACCAAACACAGACACGGAGACACACAGACAGACACACAAGCAGAGAGACAGAGACAACACACAGACACACTGTGTGTCTATATTGTGTGTCTCTCTCGTGGAGGAGTTTTCTTTGCAGCTTCCCCATTGTTTGTGACGGATAAACTCTTTGTGTTTCACCAGGTAAGGCCAACTGAGCTTTGTAGCTCATTTTCAGAAGCGACCTGGTCATCACAAATGATAGATCAACGAAGTGGATTTTCACGTGCAAATTTATAGTCGCAGCCAAATACTCTAGATGCGTGATGTTGCTTCTAAATGTGGAAGGAAAAACCGGAGGACCCATAAAAAAAATCTAATTGACCACGGGGAGAGAGACACGCAAACTCCAAATATACAGCAGGTGTCAGGGTCGGGATCGGACCCACGACCACTTGCGCACCAGGTGAGATCAAACATCTCTCACGGCTCCACGGCGTGGTTGAGACCCCCATCCATCAGTGGATTGACAAAAACGGGCTGTGTGTATGTGTGTGTGTGTGTACCCAAATAACGTTGACTTCCTTACATCGAATGTCGTGTAATCGGAGTGTGCGTTCAGAATGAAGGGGCGTGATGGATGAAGGTGAAGCCTTTTGGGGCACCAGTCCAACCCTTCCACAGTCACCACCAGTGGCACAGCTTCTCATCTCGAGAGGGTGGGCGAGCGAATAAAATGTTCAGAATTATCAACTATATTTTTTTTATTCCAAATTTTATTCAATAAACTTAAAAAATTAAAAAGCAGTCAAGCTTATCGGAACTAAGCATAGGCATTAGCAAAATTACTGTTCGGAACACAGTAATAATGATGATAATAATTCATTTATACACACGGAGGATATTTGTACTCATTTAAGATTGAGAAAATTGCTGTTGGTGACCATTTTCGCTTACTTGACAGAATATCAATGTGAATGTTGCAATTATTTATGAGGTCACAGTAGCATTAGGAAATGGTCTGTACTGTACGTCCATACGTTGAGACGCAAAAAAGCGCAGCCCTGCAATTCCCGACTCACAGCACCGCTGGCAGAAGTACCTCCGCTAGAGGGAGCCCTGGACAGAGGGCATTTAAATTTCGATTTAAAGCTTTCCTGACTGCAGGGATTCATCTTCTTGGTTCTTTCGGTAAAGTCACGTAGAAGGGAAATAATAAAATAATAAAAATAAAACATAATAAAATACAATTCTCACGACGTTTCGGCCACAATGCAAGCAGCCGTCCTCAGGTGAAGAACAGGTTTGTCGGAAAGACACGTGGACAAAACATTCAGACGCTGTCTTTCCGACAAACCTGTTCTTCACATGAGGACGGCTGCTTGCGTTGTGACCGAAACATCGTGAGAATTTTATTTTATTATGTTTCATTTGTATTATTTTATTATTTCCCTTCTACGTGACTTTACCGAAAGAACCAAGAAGAGGGCATTTATTGAACACGTAGCCTGTCGCAACCAATATTACTATTAGCAAGGTTCGTCACGTGGACAAAACGTGCCAATTCACTGCTACTTCAGCACCACCGCTGTGTTGGAGAGGCCTCCATCCAGCAGTGGATTGATCAAGGTTCGAAGATGGCTAGGCAATGAACGATTCACTCGTACAGGCTGGAGTGGCCTTGGCCATATTTCTATCGGCTATGACGTCGCACCTGTACAGGAGGGGAATCACTCGGTTCACACGCTGGAAAGCACCTTTTCTTAAGTGCTTGTTAAGTTTGATTATTTTGATCTTTCGATCGCTTGTGTTGTGATCGAAACGTCGTAGTTTTTTGTCAGTTTTATTTTCTTTCAACCTATCTACGTGACTTTACCGAAAGACCCAAAGAATATAAACTTCTGTAGTCACGAAAGCTTTAAGTCAAGCTTGATCAGTTGTTCACAGGAACAAAAATATTCGTTTGGTATCATCCTCAACATCATTCAGGACTAAGCTCTAACGTTAACCGAAGCGGGAATCGAATGGTTCGTGTCTTTAATGTCCATTCATTTTATATGCATATATATATGTGTGTGTATGTCACATGACACACAGTTTGCAAACGAGATGTTCAATCTGTCGGGAGTAGCCAGGTGAAATATTGGAATGTATTAAAATGCTCAATCACACGAAAAGGTTATCAGCAACTGTGCTCGTAGCAGGGGACTCTGACCACTGAGCTCTACAGCTGCTGCCAATGCTCGCGACACAGCGTGTCATTTATCACATTGCCTTGTTATATTTTACATACAATGCGTATTTATTTTTCGAAGGCAATTACCGGCCCTCAGGTTTAGCAGAATGCATTTTTTTTTCTATCTCTCGTATGCAACAGCGGAAATGTAATAGTTTTTACGTGATAAAAAAAAATTGAACGAAAGGGTTGTTTATTAAAGCAATAAACTGCGACCAGATTAGTTCATCACATACGGAGTGTTTCCCGTGTGTGTGTGTGCGTGTGAATGAAGGTGTGTGGGGGGAGCGGTAGCGTAGCGTAGTGGTTAGCGTGCTGCACTACGAACCTGGCGACCCGGGTTCGATTCCCGCTCACGGCAAACACCAGTGACGATTATCTGAACCGGTCCTGGGCCTCCCCTGGGTCGACTCGGCCTCAAATGATTACCTGGTGCGCTGTGTAAACATCTGCCACTCGGGAGACATAGGCGGCCGGGCGTGGTGCTGCCAACCCATCCCCTCGTGTGCCATGCTGGCCTTCATAGGTGCTCCTCGCTAACAGCACTTGCCCCAAATGTCGGTTAAGGCTATACGGGGGATATTTGTCTTCGTCTTGTGAATGCTGTGTGAGTAGGTTGCGGAGCGGAGCGGCGTGGCGCAGTGGTTTGCACACTATCGACTCACGGCCAATATTAGTGACGAATATCTGAACCTTGTCCATGTGCCCCCTCCACACCAGATGTTTCAGTACCTGGTGCGGTATGTAAACACCCACACTGGAGAGACAAAGGCGGCCGGGTGTGGTTAGCGTGCGTCATTTCTGCTCTTCACAGGTGCTCGCCAACAGCACTTGCCCCAAAAGACAAATAATTCGGAGAACCGTTGTCTCTGTGCGTCTGCCCATGCAGAGTGGTGGTTTAGTGTTTCATGCGATGCGCCGTTATCCTGACGACCCAAGCTCAATTCCTGGCCATTGTACAACACCGATGGAAAATGCTTTTTACTGAGCCTTGTTGTGGGCCTCTCCTAGGTAGACTCGGCCTTAAATGAGTGTTCAGTGCCCGAGGTGATAGGCAAGCCGAGAACAGTTGCTGGCAACACCACACCCTCCTTCGGGCACTATGAAGGCATTAATAGGTGCTCGCAAAACAGCCCTCACCAATGGCCCTTGTGCGTGCGTGAGAAGTATTGAAGCGTTAAATAATCGCTGTGATCACTCGCCACGCACTGTTTGCAAGCAGAGACTGAATTCCGCATCAAAGATTTCGCGCAGATGCATTAAAACTTTGAAATTGCGATGAAAGCTTCAGAGCACTGTATGGTGGCTCATTTAATTGTAATTGGACACAAGGTGTCAAAGGGTGGGAGGTAGTGTGTTAATAATCTTAGGAATGTCCTATTCTCCCTGGTACGAACCAACTTTATCTGTAATGAGTTTTTTTTTCCTCTTTTCTCGGCAGTGTTATTTTAAGTCATCTTCAAATGACCATTTAAGTGTGAGAAATAATGCATTCGTTAAATTAAATTCAGAAATCACTCGGGTGAAAGTTGGGTGATTCAAATGGTTCATAATTGCAATGTCGCAGCACTAAGCCGATATGGCTCAAAACCTGGGTTTTAATCTGGTTTCAAGCCCCTAAAAATATAATTTGATTCTCAACGCGAGCGAGCCGATCGCTTAGGCCCATTAACTGTTGGCCGCCCAACGCCAATGGCATCCAAAACCTTGGCTAGGACCTCCCCTAGGTCTACTCAGCCTTAGCTTTGGAGCTGGTATACTTTTGTCAACAGCTCACGCGAGAAAACTCCGCTCGTTTGTCACGCCAGCCTAAATGCGAGCTCACTAACGCGCTTGCCTCACGGGTAATTGTTGGCTAAATTCTGGCCATTTATCTTTGTGTGTGTTCAATAGTTGCCAAGTATTTTGAGACAATGGTATACGGTCTGGTAAAAAAAAGCTAAACGCACAGCCTCGCAATTGCTCCACTAGGGGGTGCTCTAGAGAGCGTCTCGAGAGGGTGCTTTGGCCTACTCTTCCACGCTGGTCAGACGTTTTGGAAGATGTGGTCGTTTAATATAGAGCCTTTTAAAAATATTCGAGTGAGTTTTGCTCCTCGCTGGGTTTTTTTTTTATTGGTGCCGCGGTGGCGAGATGTTAACTCCCTCGCATGGCATACATTAGTTCGTGGGTTCGATCCCGACCCTAACGCCTGTTGTATATTTGGAGTGTGAGTGTCTCTCTCTCTCCCCGTGGTCGTGTGGATTTTGCCCCGGGTCCTCCCGGGTTTTATCCCCCCTTCTCAAATTTAGAAACATGCGTTTAGAATATTTGGCCCCTATCAATGTCCACGTAATAAGCCGCTTCGTTGAGCGATCATTTGTGGCCAGTTGCTCAGTGGGGCCTTACCTGGTAAAATAAAATATAGTTTTGTAGTTTTAGTTTTTGCCACTCGGTTCTTTCTTTATTATATTTGACCTTTTCATGCACGGCGCCTTGAGACATTATTGTGAAAGGAGCCTAATAAGTACAAAGCATAAAATTATTCATCACTATTAATTAATATTCTTTTCGTACAGGAACATGGGAGACCTAGAAAAAGGCAGTAATTCAGGCTGGCTTGGCGTGTTTCTCCCACAACCACTCTAATGGATGATAAGATGTCAAAGTTTGTTTATTTCGTAATTGCATCCTACCTCTGCTAAATGTGGCCATTTGTCTCATGCAGATAACGGTTGCCAAATAATCCTAACTACTGTACTACTACTGTTGTCTTTACCAAGTAAAGCACATTGAGCTATTGGCTCTGTTTTAGAGGCGACCTGGCCACGCATAATCGCTCATCAAAGTGGCTGATATCATCATCATCACACGTGGGATTTTCGAGTCGCAGCCAAATAATCTAATCACGCATTGCTTCTCAATGTGTGGGAGGCGGTGGGGGTGGGGGGGCAATACCGGAGGTACCTGGAGAAAATCAACGCGACCACAATGGGTAGAGAGAACGAGAACACGCCACGTGTACTCCAGATATACAACATGTATCGTCAGGGGTTCAGGATCGAACCCATGTCCTCCTGTGCAGCAGGCGAAGGAGATGTGTCTATGCATGTTGAACTTCTTCCGCACCGTACATAGACAAGCCGTGCTAACCAGAGAGGTGCACGGGAAGAACAACACACAGCATCGCAAATCATATATTTCTTGATAATTGGTTTTTTACCCTTCTATCTGGCAACAAAACTGACACCTTTTTACAAGGAGTCATGTTTGCATAGACCGCAATACCTGCAGTCATAATACAAACAAAAGAACATAACTCTGATAATGTGCACTGTCCTTGAAGTTGATTGGTCCACACCCGAGACAGCTTTCCTTAGAGCCTAGTCTCACCTGGGTTGGACCAGATGACGCCTTTTCTGTCTCGGGTGTGGACCAATCAACTTCAAGGACAGTGCACATTATCAGAGTTATGTTCTTTTGTTTGTATTATGACTGCAGGTATTGCGGTCTATGCAAACATGACTCCTTGTAAAAAGGTGTCAGTTTTGTTGCCAGATAGAAGGGTAAAAAACCAATTATCATATTTTTACTGGCAAATGAGGTTCCCATAGCATATATTTCTTGTGCATTCGTATGATACGCAATATAAACCCACGTTGCGTTGTACGCGTGCTGCAGTAGTAGCTCATTACTCGGCAAACTCCCGTTCCTCTTTAAAAGGCACAGCCATCAAAAGCGCTCCGCACAACAACAACAACGAGCAACAAAAAAATCCGCTGCGCTCCACGAGAGAACGTGTGTTCCCTACATAAAAGCCATAATCCCTTTCCCAAGCGAAGGAATGTGTTGTAATTTCTCCAGGAAAAGATGAAGAAATAATCTCCCCCCTCCCCCCCGCTCTGCGCCCCCTCTCTTTGTCCACCAACCTCAACGGATCGGCATTCATTCCGCTTTGAAAAATAACCACGATCCCCCCCCTCTCCTCCCCCTCTCCCAGTCTCCGTTTCTGCATGGTCAACCCTTGTTGTTTGGTTGCATTTTATAATTCCAGACGCAGGGCTCATGAATCAGAATCCCGTTTAATCGCCCGCCTTTTGTAACGCGCGCGACTGTTTATGCTGTTAATTAGTGCACGCCTCCCCCCCCCCACAGCAAGTTTCCAAACGACTCGTCGCAACGAGTTAACAGCGCGTCGTGGGGACATAGGCCCCAGTGTTTTGACGGCGAAACTTGTTTTGCATGGGAGGAGCTTAAAATAAAAAAACGAGGACACACTCACGGAGACACTCGCTAAGCACGTCCCCGCCATCGCCATCGACCGTCATCATCCACCAAGAGCCGTGGGAGGTGGTGGGGATGGGGGTCTCAATCGCCTCCTGGAGTTTTAGTCAAGAACTGTAACGTCACCCGAAACCCCCACCACGCCAACGCCACCACCGCAGACACGTCGACGATTAAATTTCGATTTAAAGCTTTCGTGACTGCAGGGATTCATCTTCTTGGTTCTTTCGGTAAAGTCACGTAGAATGGAAATAATAAAATAATAAAAATAAAACATTATGAAATATTTATTTTACGTTTTAATTTTTTTATTTTATTATGTTTTATTTTTATTATTTTATTATTTCCATTCTACATGGGTTGCTTATTATGTTTTATTATTATTATTTTATTATTTCCATTCTACGTGACTTTACCGAAAGAACCAACATCGACGATTCTTCTTCTTGGTTCTTTCGGTAAAGTCCCCTCCCCTTCTACGTGACGTTACCGAAAAAAACAAGAAGATGAATCCCTGCAGTCACGAAATCTTTAAATCGAAACATCGACGATTGTCTCGTGCTCGCTATGCGCACAGTTCCCCACGACCGAGACACCCGCAAGTGCTGTTAGCGAGCACCTATGAAGGCCGGCACGGCACACGAGGGAGTGAGTGGCCGACACCACGCCCGGCCGCCTTTGTCTCCCCATTGGCGATGTTTACACACCGCACCAGGTACACATTGGAGGCTGAGTTGACCTAGGGGAGGCCCACGACCGGTTCAAATAATGGTCAGTGGTGTTGACCATGAGTGGCAATCGAACTCGGGTGGCCGGTTTCGTAGCGCAGCGCGCACACCGCTCCCCCAACCCACACGAACACTCCCCAGAAACCCATTCCTGCGGAGGGAGCTGGTAGGAACGTTGGGTTGCTCGGTCAATGGCCAGGGTCAACGGCGGCGTGGTGTATTCCGCAAATATGACCGACTGTGAGGGCGGGCACAAGCCGGCGTGAGTAGGTTAAACGTTGAGTTTTATAAGGGCACCACGGGGTGACCAGCCCCTCCCCACCCAGCCCCACCCCTCCCACCCCCCACCCAGCCCCACCCTCCCCACCCTCCCCACCCAGCCCCTTCCCACCCTCCCCACCCAGCCCCTCCCCACCCTCCCCTCCCCACACTCCCCTCCCCACCCAGCCCCTCCCCACCCTCCCCTCCCCACCCAGCCCCACCCTCCCCACCCAGCCCCTCCCCACCCTCTCCTCCCCACCCAGCCCCTCCCCACACGACGGACACAATAATCCCCTGTGGGCTGGTGTAACCAGGCGGTTCCTATCAGAATATTATATCTATTCCTCTGCAGTCGTTCACAACGTTTGAACGCCTCAGTCTAACTTCCTGTTCTCGGCACTCAAAGCAAATCTGATTAAATTACAATTACTTCGGTATCGCAGATGATTTATTCCAAAGAAAGCGCCTGCATCCCTTGCTTCTAACTTTTGACGCGGAATTTTGAGCGGAATTTAATTCCTCTCCGACGGGCGGGCCGCGGGAAATGAATCTCGCAGAACTCAGCTACCCCACACACGGCCTCATCAACGAGCGCAACTCTGAAGCTGGAATCCCCGGCGAGTCGAGCACGAATCGGGAATCCGGTGACAAGGCCTTTGCCGTTTCGGCAGCAGTAACGCTTTGGAACGAACCTTCTAACGCTGCCTTCAACATCGCACGGAAATTATTCCTTTAATAAAAATAATATATATATCCTGAAGCAGAAAGATTAGTGAGGGATACAGCAGTGAACCATTTGCAAATGCGATTTGTAACTTTGATCCTTACCCGTGTAGTGTCGATAGTTCAATGTTAATGTGATTTTGTATTGAGGGGCTACTACTGTGTGGTTCTATCTTGGTTGTGGTCTTGGACTGCTTTCTTTTTGTTTTGCTGCGTTGTCCAAACTTGATAAATATGTATTTATAATTAGTGACTTGCTCCCCTTTTACCTCTATTTTCCACTCCTAGCGGAGTATTTTTGGTATTGTCTGCTGTTGTAACTTTCTGACCCGCCCATAGCGGACATCTGTAGAAAGAAGGGCTTCATAGCCCATCGGAATTCTCCTACTGTCTATTTATTCAAGATTCTGATTCCGAATACAGCAGCAGCAGCCGGACGCATGGATGGAGCTCACAGGCAGTGACACGAGAAGGGTTAAACCGCTATGCATTCATGAGATTTATGCAGAATACCTTACCAAGGTCTGTGCCTAATGCACATGCTGCACGTCTTTAATGTTTTAATGCAGCGGCGTTTATAAATATTGTATTAGCCTCCTACACTTCATCCTTATCTGAAGCGTTTAGCGCTCCGTCGTTTGCAAGTGGTGTCCTGAAATTCCGTGTGGAGGTATTTCCATCACTGGTTCTCAAGACTTGGCGGAAATTCCACGTTGCTATGGTCGGGACAAGTTCCCGTACCCTCCGCAGGACAACCACCGTGGGACTCTACTCACTTTATCAACCCTGGTGGGATGACGAGGGATGATGTGCTGAATGGAAGTGGACTGGATGGTCAAGAGGTAGATACTGTAGATGATTTGATCAATATGGAAATGTTGGCAACTAAGTAGGTCGATAGGTGAGGGGGTAAATAGATTAGGCAACTAGGGAGGTCGGTGAGTGGGTTAATAGGTGGGTACATGATTGAGCTGGTAAACAGGTGGGTGGGTTAATAGGTAGGTACATAGCTGAGTGGGAATTGAGTAGGTATTGTTTGTAAGTAGATACATGCCCATTGTGACCAGTTAATTTTGCAAAGTAGACCTGAAATAGGTAGATAGGAGACCGTGGGTTCGATCCTGACCCTGACAATGCCGGTATATTTGGAGTCCACGTGTTTTCCCCGTGGTCGCGTGGATCTGTTGTCAAAGGTGCTCTTTCAAATTCCTTTCAAATTGCAAAGACACAATCATAACTGGGATTGAAGGACATCTCTATAGAGGGATGCAATGTAAGGAACACAAATGATCCCTTATCACAAATACTCAAGGGCAGGGCTGTTGCATAACGGTCAGGGCACCGAACTTGCAAATCCAGAGGTTGCCGGTTCGATTCCATCTCCTGGTGAAGCGATTGAAACGATTCTTAACTTCCCCCTTCACTCCCTCTCGCCTGGTATGCAGGAGGTCATGGGTTCGATCCAGACCCTGACAACGCGTGTATATTTGGAGTTTGCATCTTCTCCCCATGGTCAAATTGTTTTTTTCTCTGAGTCCTCTGTTTTTTTTCCTCCACATTTTGAAACGTGCGTTTAGAGTTTTTTGTCTGCTTTACATTTCCACGTGATAAGCCACTTTGTTGAGCTATCATATTAGGCCAAGCCGCTTCTTAAAAAGAGTGCTATAGTTCAATGGGCCGTACCTGACAACATTATGTATATGCATATTATGTAAAATGCACGTACACCATTGGGGAATGACACGTTACGGTAAATGCGTTACTACACTGAAATCTAATTCCGAATCCAATAGCATTCGTTTTCAAAGTGTAATCAGATTACAGATGTGGCAGTCTGGAAGGCAAACGTGGCAGATCATGTTGCACAGCCAATTGCCTTCACAACGTGCTGATAGTTATTGAATTGATACGTATCGGAGAAACATGCATTTAGATTGTTCGGATTATTTTGCCGCTACAAATGTCCCCACGATGAGTCAAGTTCTTGAGCGATCATTTGTGGCCAGGTCGCTTCTGAAAAATAAGCTAATAGCCCAGTGGGCCTTACTTGGTGAGATAAAAAAATATATCGTTACAATTATTTATTTATGTTTTTTAAGTGATTTGTTTACCTTCCCTATACATTGCACTCTTATCGTGTGTTAGAATTGTTTGTTGTTGTAGTTCTAGATTTGAAGCTTTCGTGACTGCAAGGATTCATATTCTTAGGTTTTTTCGGTAAAGTCACGTAGGTAAAAAATTTAAATTAATAAAAGTAAAATAAAATAAAAATCACGACGTTTCGTTGTTGTAGCTCACCGGATTCCTCCAGTATAGATAAATATTCTTATTCTGCTACATACACTATCCAACGTATGGGGGGGGGGGGCGGACGGCCCCTGCCATAGGAACGTGTACATTTCACATTTCACCTGCCAGCCGATGGTCCCTGTAGGATGCGAGCAGAAGACCGACGTTTGTCGGAACAGTGACACACGTTGACCGATTACTTACGACGCGCACTTGAGCGCAAAGCGACGCAATGAACAGATACACAAGCGAGCTCATCGGCACAGAGACGAAGGAATTCCTTTCAAGGCTTCAAAAGTCTATCATCCGCGAGTGAATGCGACGCTTGAACCTCTGGGGTCTCGCCACTCGACACAGGAAGAACGGAGCGTCAAAGAGCCACCGCACGCGCCGCAATTCCACGGTACAGCAGCAGCAGCATCAGCAGCAGCAGCAGCATCAGCAGCAGCATCAGCAGCATCAGCAGCAGCAACAGCAGCAACAGCAGCATCATCAGCATCAGCAGCAGCATCAGCAGCATCAGCAGCAGCAGCAGCATCAGCAGCAGCAGCAGCATCAGCAGCAGCAGCATCAGCAGCAGCAGCATCAGCAGCAGCAGCAGCAGCATCAGCAGCAGCAGCAGCATCAGCAGCAGCAGCCGCACGAAACTATTTTACAATTCAATCTTGATTTGAAGCTTTCGTGACTGCAGGAATCCATACTCTTTGGTTCTTTCGGTAATGTCACGTAGGTAGAAATTTAATTAAAGAAATAATAACAAATCACGACGTTTCGATCGCAACACAAGCAATCTTCTTGGTTCTTTCGGTAAAGTCACGGAGAAGGGAAATAATAAAATAATAAAAATAAAACATAATAAATAAAAGTGAGAATTTTATTGTATTATGTTTTATTTTTATTATTTCATTATTTCCCTTCTACGTGACTTTACCGAAAGCACCAAGAAGATGAATCCCTGCAGTCACGAAAGCTTTAAATCGCAACACAAGCAATTTTCATCAGGTGGAACAACCAAAGCAAGTCTCTCTCTCTCCTACTTCGGCATTTTTTCTTGCTGTGATTGTTCCACCTGATGAAGATTGCTTGTGTTGCGATCGAAACGTCGTGATTTGTTTAATTTGATTTTACTTTATTTCTACCTACGTGACTTTACCGAAAGAACCAAAGACTGTTTGACAATTCCTCCGCGGCGGCCGCCAGGCATCTATGCCAAAGGGCAACAGAGTCGAGATAGAGAGAGAGGGAGGGCGGTTGGGTGAGTGGTTAGGTGAGTGGCTAAGATCCAATGCAACTTGGGCACGAAATGCCAGCCCCGTGAACAGGCAAAGCAGCGATCGCCACCGCCGTAGCAGCAGCAGCAGTAGCAGCAGCAGTAGCAGCAGCCCACACGGTCCCGTGGATAGTCCCTGCCAATCTAATTTGCAGCGCGAACCACTTGAGATGCATCTTTGAATGCTCTTCGGAGGAAACGTGGTTCCTACTAATAGCGTTGTTAAAAGCCTCGTGTCCTCCCCCGCACTGCCCAACTCAACTCTCGCTGCCAGCGCTGCGCACGTGGGGGGGCTGGGGTGGCCTGGGCCCATTGGGGGCGGGGGGGGCTGGTAGTGATGTCTGTGTGAGCAGCATTGCGGAGAGTGCTGAGTTTGGGTGTCCGAGGGCTTCCACCCAACACAACAATGGCGCTCTCGAGCAGTGAGATTCTCAGGTCCGCCACGTGGAACAGCCACGGAGGAGCGGGCGGGCGTCATTCCCAGTGACCTCGACGACGACGACGAGTCGGTGGATCGAGCAGAGATGGTCGTTCGTGCGCTGCGAGAAGAAGACTTCGCGAGCTGCTCGGTCTGCTGGGGGAGGGGGGGTTGTCGGGAGACGGCGGTAGAGCAAGTAGGTTTGTGAGACATCCCAGCAGATGTTGAGTTGCGGGCCTCGCGTGCGTGCGATGCCTTTATTCGGAAACTCCAAGTTCCCATCTCCGATGCCACCCCCCCCCCCCATAATATTAACGAGCCAA
This sequence comes from Lampetra fluviatilis, assembly GCF_964198595.1. Classification (NCBI taxonomy): domain Eukaryota; kingdom Metazoa; phylum Chordata; class Hyperoartia; order Petromyzontiformes; family Petromyzontidae; genus Lampetra; species Lampetra fluviatilis. The sequence continues at coordinate 2,966,154 of NC_136327.1, read as the reverse complement.
CTATCCCAATCCAGGACCCTCCTGAAAACACGTTCTGAGGCCGAGTGAGGCATCCATGCATGAACTGCAGTCAATAGTTATTGACTCTGGTCACGTGGCGCTTTGCTCAGAGCTCACGACTCTCAGTCAGAAGGTCACGGGTTGAAATTACGACCCAATGGATCAGCCCAATGGATCGATTCAGGGTCAATGAAATAAGTACGACTTTGTGAAGGTGTGAGCAGTGGTCAGCCTATGGAGAAAGAGTGGTCTTGGGCAAGTGAATGTGAAATTTCAACTACTGGTTCGGGGTGTCCAGCGGAAAACGGGGTGTCGCAACGTTGCTTGTGTGAGCAGCGAGACCTTTGACTTGACACCAAAAGAATGGAGCCTCCATTCATCTCCCCGGCTTACCGGAGCCCACTATTCATGTCAGTCAGACCCGAGAAGGATTGAAACAAATAACCCCGTGTTACTCTCCAAGTTATTCCATTAAGCGGAAAGTGCCTCTGCTGTCTGTAGGGGCATCAGAAATTGATGAAACATTATTTGCCAAGATGATTATAGCACTATTGGGATATAATTAGTGAGAGGGGAAAAAAAGGTATTTAAAAGCCAAACACGTTAATGACTTTACCACCCTCCCCAAGTCAACGCGTCCATTCATTCGACATGATTAAATCGACGTGTATTGGAAAAATGACAATATTGAGACATTGAATATAAACATTGCAATCACAAGCATAACACAACGAATAATGTAAACCAACTTGTCAATGTTCTTTTATTCAACCGTCCGCCTTAGTGCCTAAGGGACCAGCGAGTATCATTGTCTCTCTTAGAGAGCGCTCGCAACTCAAGAAGGTGAAACAGTCGAAGCTCAGCGCCGTTTGAGCGAAAGGTCTTTTATCGGTGTTCAATTCGGTCATGAGAAACAGGAGGCACCGGTTAGCGGAGAGGTCGACTGATTAGCATTTTGATCAATTCGATATTCCCTCGTTATTCGTGAAGCACAAGTTCCGGAGATGCTTCTGAATAGCAAATATCGTGGATAATGATATTGCTCTTAATGAAATACGTAAATAAGCTATTAAATACATGCAAATTCTCTCATCACTCTGTCTCGTCACTTTAGCTCCCATCACTTTATTTCATCACTGCAGCTCAACACTTTCTGTCTCTCTCTTTCTCTCGATGCAGTCATGTAGAGTTCCAGATGCGATTCGCGGACAGCTAAAATCGCGCCCCCAACGATGGCCGATATATGGCTCTTAAGAAGTTAAACAACAACCACAACATGTTTGACTGCCATGCAGTGATCGCCTCTCTACACGGAAGGAAACGCACTCCGTTCGTAAAAAAAAACACACATCGTGGGTCTTCAAAGGGAAAATATACAATAGGTGACATTTCCGGCAATGGTCCTTGGTACGTCGCGCATCAAGCCAAGAAGGTCCATTGTCTGAAATGTCGCCTATTATATATTATTTCCTTTTAAAGGCAGTGTTATTGACAAATGTGTTGAGTTTTATTGTTGTTTGTGGTTGTGCCCCACTGCCAATGCAGCAGCAGCAGGCAGCAGACAGCAACATCATCAAAGATGTGGTTTTAATCTTTACAGCAGAACGTCAGGGTACGTGCAGTGCCCCTCGTGTGCATGAGAGGTCACGTGAAGTGATTTGGGACGCCACAGTGGCGAGATGTTCCGTGTATCTTTCTCCGGGTTTTTTTCCTCCACATTTAGAATCAACGTGCGTTTAGAGTATTTGGCTGCTATCAATTTTCACACGGTAAGCCCACTTCGTTGGGCTATCATTGGTGATAGCCAAGTCGCTTCTGAAAAATAACCACATAGCTCAGTGGGCCTTGCCTGGTAAACATTTGAATAAATGTTCGTTCGTCAAAGAAATCACATGAAGTGATTTCAGAAGGAGTTCTGAGATGTCATTAGCTAATTAAGGCAGGCTCATGCACTAATCATGCAAAAGGGTTCCAAAGGAAACACTATCCGGTTGAATACCACACCGATAACAATACGAATTTTAAAAAAATGCAAAAAAGTGCAAAAGAATTAGACGTGCAGAGACTCAAATCGCCGCGTTATCTTCGTGCAATGTCGGGGCCAAGTCCTGTTAGCGAGCACCTATTAAGGGTAGCAGAGTCAAAGATGTAGTGTGGCCAACACTGTGCACGTTCCACAAATGCAGTGACACGCACAACGACAAGGATTAATATCCCCATTTAGCCTTAAAGACTGTTAAGGCAATTCCCGTTAGGAAGCACATACCAAGGCCATCACGTACAGAGATAAAGATCTCCCTGTCGGCTTAAGGACTCTTGGAGTAAGTGATGTTCGCGAGCACCTATTAAGCTCCGATGAGGTGGTGTGGACAGAAACCATGTCCGGATCCATTTGTCTCCTCTGTGTTACTACCCACACATTCGCACGAGGTACTCATTTAACGTTGAGTCAACCTAGGCGAAGCAGGGTGGAGGAGGGAAGGTCACCAAGACGGGGCATTGGAGTGGCACCTAGAGGTTGGTGAGCACAGCGAAGACCTCAAGTCAGATGGAAGTGGTGATGATGATGATGATGGGATTGTAAGAACCGTTCCCTAGAGGTCACCTTTCAATCCCGGGTTACAACAGCAGCCTTGGTGCAGTGTTTAGTACACACGTAACAGCTTGAAACGAGGTACAGTGCCGTCCTGGTTTGTTGTGTTTATTTTGTTGTCCTTCCCCCGCACCTCCGATTCACACGGTTGGCTACGTACATACACGTGTGTAAGGACAGCACGGGGGAGAAGTGAGGACAGCACGGTTCCCCGTGGCCGTGGTTACGAATTAACGTGACGGGAACAGACAGTGTCACGTAAGGGTAATATGGGACCTAAGCGATCGTTAATAATGATTGATGCGACGGGCACTGACAGGGTCGGGACCTAAAGGGTCGTAAATAGTCATTGGGACAGAGACAAACAGGGCCAGGTGCGGTGAGAGAGTATTCGGGAAGAAGGGCGTGGCCGGGTCGCGAGGGGGATAAAAGCCGGCGTGGAACGGGGCTCTGGGCTGTTGTTGTGGGGGAACCAAGGAGCTGTCGTCTTCATCGTCATGGAGAGGGCACCTTGTAGTCTTGGAAGGCTGGAGTTATGTTGTCTCCGTGACTACTATGCGTCCGCTCCCGTGTAGCCATCCAACTACACAGGGAGCGTAGCGTAGAGTCGCAGAAGTTACCCAGGTGGATATAGTTACTCGCGATTGCTTGTTAAGTTATCAGTGAGTGGGTGGACTTTCTTCACAATAAATAGACATATAACGGTACAAGACGGTGTCTCTGAGAGCTACATTACACATGCGTACGTCATGTGTCAACCGTGCAACAGATGTGAGGATCTCGCCGAATGAATTAATCAATGCGATATGTCCGTGGTATTAACACATTGGCTGTTATGACCTCGCGACCTTGATTTATTTTTACAAGAATGGGCAATTGTGCGCTATTGTGACTGGTCATTTACAATCAAATCAAGATTATTTACAATGTTTTTATTTTTGCTTTTCAGAGGGGGTTGGACTCTGCGATGGTTGGACACCAATGGAAGACCTAACGCCAGATAGATGGCGGTGGTGGTGATTAGATTTTGGAGGTCAGGTGTTGACTGTGCAACAGTCTTAAGGCTGATTCTTGGTTTTTTACCCTTTTATCTGGCAACAGACACCTTTTTTACAAGGAGTCATGTTTGCATAGACCACAATACCTGCAGTCGTAATGCAAAAATTATCAGAGTTATGTTTTTTGTTTGCATTACGACTGCAGGTATTGTGGTCTATGCAAACATGACTCCTAGTAAAAAAGGTGTCAGTTTTGTTGCCAGATAAAAGGGTAAAAAAACAATTATCATATTTTTTCTTCTGGCAAATGAGGTTCCAATGGAGTCTTAAGGCTCTTTTGGGAGGGCCCTGCATTCGAGTGTACGCGAGTTAAGTGGAGTGCCCAGAGAAAACCCACGCATACGAGGGAATAACCGATACGGGGCTCCACACGGACAGATTCACGAACTCACTTAGCTGCACTGCCACACTTTGGCCATCTCGCAGCCGAGCCTAACAGGTTTGGAGAGTTTAAAAAAATGCACGGGATCCACTAACCCTCGTCTCCGATGTGTTTGTGTTTACAGGCGTGCGTGCGCCCGATAGCAGGCGACGAGACGCCACTGAGAATAACACTCGGACTGCTTGCGGTGAAAATAGCGGAGATACAACGTCGGTATATTTACCTATGCATACTGAGAGCATTGGGAAAAAACGCGTGCAGGAAATTTTTACAGGGGTGGAATTAAATATTGACTTAAAACTTTCGTGACTTCAGGAATTAATATTATTGGTTCTTTCGGTAAAGTCACGTAGATAGAAAATAAAATAAAAATACAAGATGATAAAATTTAATACAAATAAAATAAATAAAATTGAAAATGATAAAAGCAAAAAAAGGAATAAAAACACGACCTTTCTTTTCTCTTCGCCTGATGAAGACCGCTTGTGTTGCGATCGAAACGTCGTGGTTTTCTGCTTTTATTATTTTCAATTTTAATTTTAAATTTTAATTTTAATTTTATTATCTTTTATTTTATTTTCTATCTACGTGACTTTACCGAAAGAACCAAGAATAGGGGGGGGGGAATGAAAATTATTTTAATAAAAAAAACTTCAGCATAAGTTGGAAAATTTCTCTTTCTAAAGGGGAGATATTACGTACTATATAATTCATTAAACGCGGCCTAACATTTATACAGACGAATCTGTATGAAATTAATGACCTCTGGAAATCAGCAGTCCGCACGGATTTGCATAAATTGCACGCAACACACCGCAGCGAGCGCCGCTAAATGAAAAACCGCGAGTTGATGTGGAATAAGTTTTGCTGCATTTGCGTTTATATCGACGCAAATGAAAATTTTCATAATCACAGTGTTCCCATAGATATGCATGCGCGCGTGTGCATAATTAATGTGTGCGTGCGTGTGCGTGCGTGTGCGTGCGTGTGCGTGCGTGCGTGCGTGTGCGTGCGTGCGTGTGCGTGCGTGTGCGTGCGTGTGCGTGCGTGTGCGTGTGCGTGCGTGCGTGTGCGTGCGTGTGCGTGCGTGTGCGTGTGCGTGCGTGCGTGTGCGTGCGTGTGCGTGCGTGTGCGTGTGCGTGCGTGCGTGTGCGTGCAGCTGATGATGATTTCACACCTGATGGTGATTGCTTGTGTTGCAGTCGAAACGTCGTGAGAATTTTTGTTGTTTTATATTCATATTATTTTATTATTTCCCTTCTACGTGACTTTACCGAAAAAATCAAGAATATGAATCCCTGCAGTCACGAAAGCTTTAAATCACTATCCCCGCCCACGTCGTTTAAGACCCTTGGGCTACACCCATTTTAAACCTTTAAAAAAGTCTGCCTCAGCAGCTTTCCCCCGCTTTTTTCTTCCTGATGACAAATGCTTGTGTTGCGATCGAAACGTCGTAGTTTTTTTGCATTTTTTTGTTATTTTCTTTAAACCTTTCGACGTGACTTTACCGAAAGACCCAAACAATATGAATTCCTGCAGTCACGAAAGCTTTAAGTCAAGATTCGAGTCTATCTAGATTTGAAGTTTTCGTGACTGCAGGGATCCATACTCTTTGGTTCTTTCAGTAAAGTCACGTAGATAGAAAATAATTTATTTTATTGATTAATTTTTTTTTTCATTTTATACCTACGTGACTTTACCGAAAGAACCAAAGCGTATTCGAGTCTATGTTGTGGCGTCTTAGCATCAACCCTTGGGAGACTGGCTGCACTGTCCACGTGTTTGTGGTTATGGCCTTAAAGGTCGCAATGGTGGCGAGATGTTAACTAACTCGCCTGGTATGGAGGAGGTTGTGGGTTCGATCCCGATCCCGATCCCGACCCTGACGCTTGCTGTATGTATATGTGGAGTTTGCATATCTTTCTCCCCATGGTGGCGTGGATTTGTGTCCGGGTCCTCTCCCCTCTACATTTAGAAACACGCGTTTACAGTATTTGGCTGCTATAAATTACCACGTGATAAGCCACTTCGTTGAGCTATCATTTGTGGCCAGGTCGCTTCTGAAAAAGAGCTGTATAGCCTCAGTGGTCTTACCTGCTAAAATAAGAAATAGTTTTACAATTGTATTCAAATAGGTAATACCACTTGCCCCTAAAGTTAATCATGCTAAATGGAAGATATTTGCTATTAATTGTAATGTCTATTGAAGTCAAAGTGTCTCCATGTTCAAATGAGTGTTTGGTGATGCTCAGATAATTATCAATATTTATTTTTATCAAGCCAGTGGTGGAAATTCCACATTTCCATGACGGCATCTACTCCCATCATTGGATGACCAATATTGACTTTCGACAATGTGGCACTTATTTCTGTTTGATTCCAGAAAGACGACAGACTGAGTCAACTTCTAAGCACTCCATTATACCACAGACATTCTTTTTAGTCTGTTCACGATATGTCCCCCAATGCAAACTCAGAATCAAAATTGCCTCAAATTCCAAATAGGCCTTTGCTTGGGGTTGCAGACAATACACACATATGTATAGGACATGAACTCCACTCTACATGAAATGTAATAGCCATACAAAGATCACTGTTTTCCTTTCAGCACAGCCAAGCTTTGAAGTACAGTTACGAGTTGCAGCCAGTCCATCAAATTCCTGCCTTTAAACCAATTTTTTTTAAACGTAGCTTTTTGCTCTCGAGGTTGACATCTTTATATAATACGGATTACTGGAGCATGGATGTCGGGTTGGTGTGTTTTTCTTACTGCATTGTGTTGCTGCGCTTGTCTAACACTTTGACGCTCGTTTAACGAGTGAATGGCGTTATTACACACAGTAACAAGCACACACACACACACATATTCTCAACAAAGACAAAGATCTCCTGTGTATCCTTCACAGACTGCTGGGGGAAAGTGCTGTTGGCGAGCAGCGCCCATGAAGGCCGGAACAGCACAAGAGGGGGGTGGGTGGCCAGCACCACGCCCGACCGCCTTTGTCTCCCCAGTGGCGATGTTTACCACACACCACACTCATTTGAGGCTGAGTCGACCTAGGAGAGGCCCAGGACCGGGTCACAGGTGTGAGCGGGACTCGAACTCAGGCTACCGGGTTCATAGCGCAGCGTGCTCCACTGCTACAAAACCTGCTCCCCATATCTGTGTCTCTTTTACACACATGTATGACGAAACAACCGGCACGTTTGTCCTCGTAGAGCCATTGAGGCAAGTGCTGCTAAGCGTGCTCTTTGGTGCCGTGGCTCAGCGGTGGGGTGTTCACCAGCAATTTTGCAGGGGTTCAACGGTTCGAAGCCAGCGGCAGCCCTGGTTAATTCTGCGGGGCGCAACATTGCTACGCGCGCTGTCTGCTTCGCTCACAGCGATGACCCACTCTTGCATCCATCGCGCGCAAGAGTGGGTCATTGTGTGCCGGCGTATGGATTCACATTTTTGGCAAAAGCGACAGTTACACCGCATATTTGTCTTGAACTAGTTTTTTTTATTTTACCATGTGAGGCCAACTGAGCTGTATAGCTCTTTTTCAGAAGCAACCTGGCCACAAACGACAGCTCAACGAAGTGGCTTTTCACGTGGAAATTTATAGCAGCCGAATATTCTAAACGCATGTTTCTAAATGTGGAGGGAAAACCCGGAGGACCCAGATAAAAACAAATCCATGCGACCAAGGGGAGAACACGCAAATTACACATATACAGGCATCAGGCTCAGGGATCGAACCCACTACGTCCTGTAACACAGGCGAAGTAGTTAACATCTCGTCATTGTGGCGCCCCTCTCAATTGGGATATTATACAAAGGCACTCATCGGCCCTCCTACTGGCAGACGAATGCTCCATTGTCACTCGTGCAAATTAAACTCATCCTTGTGTCTCTTGGGTTCTCACCTGGTTTAATTTACATACCAACGTGAAACCTGTGTTTAGCGAGCACCTAATAAGACCATTGCCAGGGATATTTTTCTTTTTTCCTCTCTCTCGGCATTGCCTGAATCTAGCGGAGACGCACCGCCACTCAAAGTAACTTTTAGACCAAACTGACACAGGAGGTAATCCACACCAAGGCAGGGGGTGCAAACTCCATATTTTCCCATGACAAGGTAAACGTATGTATGTTTTTTTTTCTCCTTCCCGCCACGTCTCCTCTTATGAATCCTGTGGATTGTCAGAGGCCTACGTGGAGGCCTACGTGGAGGCCTACATAGAGGCCTACGTCGGGGCCCACGTCGAGGCCCACGTGGGGGCCTACATAGAAGCCTACGTCGGGGCCTACGTCGAGGCCTACTTCGAGGCCTACGTCGGGGCCTACGTCGAGGCCTACTTCGAGGCCTACGTCGGGGCCCACGTGGGGGCCTACGTGGGGGCCTACGTCGAGGCCTACGTGGAGGGTGCTCGTCAATGGAAGCAGAACAATGAAGCTGATGGGCCAAACATCTCGCCTCTCCACGTCCACATCACGCAACTATTCGGCCTCGGCGCCTCCAGGCCGCACGCCCGCTGCTGCTCTGCTGTAGTACACACAGCTGCGGCTGCTTCGTGTATGACTCCTGCAACTGCAGTTGGGTCGGCTGCAGCTGCTACAGCAGCTACAACAACAACAGCAGCTGCAACAACAACAGCAGCTGCAACAACAATAGCAGCTGCAACAACAACAGCAGCTGCAACAACAACAGCAGCTGCAACAGCAGCTGCAACAACAACATCAGCTGCAACAACAACATCAGCTGCAACAACAACAGCAGCTGCAACAACAACAGCAGCTGCAACAACAACAGCAGCTGCAACAACAACAGCAGCTACAACAACAACAGCAGCTGCAGCAACAACAACAGCAGCTGCAGCAACAACAACAGCAGCTGCAGCAACAACAACAGCAGCTGCAACAACAGCAGCTGCAACAACAACAACAGCAGCTGCAACAACAACAACAGCAGCTGCAACAACAACAACAGCAGCTGCAACAACAACAACAGCAGCTGCAACAACAACAACAGCAGCTGCAACAACAACAGCAGCTGCAACAACAACAGCAGCTGCAACAACAACAGCAGCTGCAACAACAACAGCAGCTGCAACAACAACAGCAGCTGCAACAACAACAGCAGCAGCAACAACAACAGCAGCTGCAACAACAACAGCAGCTGCAACAACAACAGCAGCTGCAACAACAACAGCAGCTGCAACAACAACAGCAGCTGCAACAACAACAGCAGCTGCAACAACAACAGCAGCTGCAACAACAACAGCAGCTGCAACAACAACAGCAGCTGCAACAACAACAGCAGCTGCAACAACAACAGCAGCAAGATGGCGGCGGCGTGTGCGGCCGTGTGTGCGTTGTGCTGCATGGGTGTGGGCTGTGCGTGAGAGTGGGTGAGGGTGAGCTGCGTGTGAGTGAGCTGTGTGTGTGTTTAAATTTAGTGTTTTAAAGATGTCAATTCACCTGCTGTGTATCTTACTACTGTCCCTCCCGGCCATATCTAGTGCCACACTCAACTCTACAAACGGCTACCCGCGTTACTTCGCGTCAATACTTATTGCTAAATTTGCCACTACACCTGCTAATGAAACAACTTATAGACACTTCTACACTCCATCATTGTATCCTTTTAAACCCTATCTTTGTCCCATTACTTCACCAGCACTCCTTCCAAACTTCATTCTGCTCTTAAAAATAACACCATCTGTGAGCTGCTGCTATTCGTCCAAGGTTCGTCGCTCTTCATCCTTTCACAGAAAATACCTGTGCAAACTATTAATTCTACTTTTCTTATTTCTGGGTGGTATTGAGCTTCATCCTGGCCCAAATGTAAAGAACTCATATAATTCTGTAGATTTTTCTGGCAGAAAAGGTGTTGGTGTTCTACATGTCAACATCAGAGGGCTTTTGATTAAATTAAGTCAACTAAAACTAGAAGTAGCAAATCTTGACCCGGACATATTTTGCCTAACAGAAACATTTCTCACTCCTGCCGTCAATGACTTGCAGATTACGATTGACAACTACAACCTTTTTCGGCTTGACCGAGGATCTAAAGGAGGTGGAATTGCCATCTATGTTCGTAATACTATTGCATGTTCACCAGCTCACTCCTTGTTTAAAAAATGTTGCTTTGAAGGTCTGGCTCTCAGAATAACTCTCCCTAATAATCAACACATATTGGTAGTGTGCTGCTATAGACCGCCTAGTGGTAAGGATGTTGAAGCTGCATCTGCACTGAGAGAGCTTCTTGGGGGCCTCCCTAAAGGTGAAATAGTTTTAGTGGGTGATCTAAATTGGAATTGGTTAAACCCGCCGGCCGTGGCCACAAATTTTGCAGATGAATTTAACCTGTTTCAATTAATAAATGTCCCCACAAGACCCAACCTAAAAAATCCGGGACAGTCATCTCTGCTTGACGTCCTATTGACAAATGCCCCTCACAATTTCGCACTGACTGGTGTTCTAGGTAATAACCTTAGTGATCACTCCTTCATTTTTGGGGTGAGATCATCAGCCAGACACAAAGCCCCCCCTAAATTGGTTGAGAAGCACTCCATGAGACACTTCAGCATACAGGCATTTACTAATGATGTGCTTCACTCGGATATTGACAAGGTCTGTGATATTCCAAACCTGACTACGGCTTGGGAGACCTTCAGGTACACGTTTCTACAAATTCTTAACAAACATGCTCCGTTGGTTAAATTTAAAACTAAAGGCAATCGTCCACCATGGTTTGATCCTTTGATTACAAAACTCATGAAAACTAGAGACAAGGCTTGGGCATGTGCTCAGAAAAGTAATTTGGTTAATGACTGGCTAGAATACAGGATTTTAAGGAATAGATGCGTCAAAAAAATACGGCATGCAAAAAATGACTACTTCTCTTCTACTCTCCTTGAATCTCATGGAAATGCCAGGATTTTCTGGAAAACAATCAAATGTATCGAAAAAGCATCCAAAACAGATCATCTGCCCGTTCAGCTTAACCGAAATGGGGAATATTTTTCAGATCCCCAAAAAATAGTTGACAATTTTAACCTTCATTTTTCTGAAGCTGGTACCCTATTTGATAATCTATTGGGAGTCACCCCTGCTCATGCAAATTCCTACACCCCTATCCAAACATTAAGCGAATTTAGTTTTCAGCCAATCCACGAAAGTAATGTTTTGAAACAACTGTCCTTCCTCAAAGGGTCCTCCTCTACCGGAGCAGATAGTATTCCCGTCTTTGCTCTACTAAGTGTTGGTCACCTAATATACAAACCTATAGCCCATATTTTCAACCTGTCCATCAAAGAAGCATCAGTTCCTCTAGAATGGAAACATTCCTATGTTCGTCCACTTCACAAAGGGGGCCCTAAAGATGATCCAAATAACTACCGACCTATCTCAATTTTGTCCCCGTTGATGAAAATTTTTGAAAAATTATTGAACTACCAAATTATCAGTTTCCTGTCCGCCAACAATCTATTACATCTAAAACAATCTGGGTTCCGAAAAAAATACAGCACCACATCTGCTGCATTAGACTCTATGAATCACATTTACAGTAGCCTTGATAATAAGCAGTACTGCGCCTGTCTTTTTCTTGACTTGTCCAAAGCTTTTGATACAGTAGACCACAACATCCTGCTTAGTAAAATAAGTTGCCTCGGTTTTTCCGAAAACACAGTAAAATGGTTAAAAAATTACCTCTTTTCTCGCACCCAAACTGTATTCACAGATGGTTGGAGGTCAAACAGTGTTAAGATAACAAAAGGGGTTCCACAGGGTTCCATTCTCGGCCCCCTCTTGTTCTCTCTTTATGTAAATGACTTGGGCACTGAACTGGATTATTCCAGGGTAAATCTTTTTGCAGATGACACGGTACTAATTACTGCTGGCCGCTCTCCGGATGACGTGATTGCTAAGCTCCAGAGTGATTTCAACAAACTACAACATCAGCTAGTTGCTCTTAAACTAGTCCTAAATCCTGCCAAAACCAAGGTGCTATGCTTCTCACCAGGACTAAAGCGGGAAGTTATTTTCCCCAAATTACATTCCTTAAATAATGATCAAATAGAGCAAGTTAAGATCTATAAGTATCTTGGGATCATCCTGGATTCAAAACTGAATTTTGAAGATCACATTGATTATATTGGGAAAAAGACAAAAATTAAAATTGGTTTTCTATATCGACACAAGCACTGCTTCCCCCCTATGTTCCGTTTGGAATTGATTAAAGCTACCATACTGCCTCTACTTGATTACTGTGACATTGTTTATAAATCAGCCCCAAGTACTGTACTGAAGAAGCTTGACTCAATGTATCACTCGGCCTTAAGATTTGCATTGAACTGCCCATATAGGACTCACCACTGTGACCTCTACATTGGGTCAAACTTAACATCTCTGAATGTTCGACGGCTTGTGCACCAGATCTTATTTATTCATGATGTACTTGCAAAAGAATCTGCAGATTACCTGCTGGATCTCATCTCTGTTTCAAAGAACAAATTTGACCTAAGGTCTACACTCATTTACCAGCTTAATATTCCCTATTGCCGTACATATACTGGAGGAAGGGCCTTTGCTATTGATGCCCCCAGGGTCTGGAATGCTGTTGCCAATAAATTGAAACTTGAGTCACTACCTATGAGATCTTCACTCAAAACTGCTCTAGAGGAGTTGTACACCCCTAGCTGCCAGTGCTATTCAGTGACCTAAAATAAAATGTTTCGCTCCGGATGATCGCTGCAAAGTATGACCTGTGTTTTGATTTAGTGTGCTGATCTTAAAGGTGGAGTGACTCATGCAGCCAGCTATGGCTGCAGGGTTTTGGTAGTACATGTTGTTTATGCCATTTATTGTGAAAATTCTGTCACAGTTCCTATGATTGCTTTTTCATTGCTTTCATGGCTTTATTTTGGTGATTTCGAAAAGTTTATTGGTTTAGCCATGTTTGTTTGTTGTAGTACAGAGTTAGACTGATGGCCTTAATTTAAGCTGTCTTGTGGTTGTTGTTGTTGTTTGACTTGCATCCCACTGGGATTTTTGCACACAGCGTTGGTGTACGGTGTTTTTTCTGCAATATTTTGCTGTCTTTTCTTGGATTTTCTGTTTGCACTTAGTCACATATTCACTTTAAGATGTTTTTTTGTTCATGTTTTTGTTTTTTGTTTGTTGCGGTTGCACCCGATTCAAGAGCTGAATGGCTCACAGGGCTATACCTAATAAATGAACTTGAACTTGAACTTGAACGTCTGACATTACACCCACGTTGACCTTTGACCCCTTTTACATGTTATAGTTTTACACAGTGTATGCGAATGGGAGAATGGTATAATGCTAGTCCATTCACATCGGCTCCCCCTTTATTCTTCCGCATTGAAACGTTGTTGAATGACCTCAGCGTTCCTCCGGGCCTCATTCATTACTCATAGTTTCATTACCACACTCTTTGTCACACTCGGATAAACCTCAAAACAGCTAAACTTCATCTGCAATGATTTAAACCGTTGCTCTCCCACAGAGGTTTTCAACACGTTTTCCCGCCATTTTCTTTCTTTATTTCTATCCCTTCCCCTCCCCGTCCCTCCCTCCATCTCTCTTCCCCTCCTTTATCTAATGCCTCGGCAAAATGAGAAGGAAAGAAACAAATCCTTGTATAAAAAAAAAATAAGAATTTTAAGAGGGAAGGAGAATGTTCCTTTTGCCTGCTACTACGACTACAACAACCCGTTCCCAGGCATAGCCCTAGGCCTAGGGAAGGCCACGACCCTTTGTGGTTATAATTAGGGATGACAAGTGCTTGGGTAAAAAAGAAAAAAATCTAAGAATTTGAATCGAAGGACTTTCCTTTTGTGATGCTAACATGCCCTTGGCATGCCAACGAGGCGTGAGCAGCCGAATTGCTTTGTCTTGTTGCTTTTTCCGTTACCGATGTTAACGGTACATTTCTGAAATGTAACCTCGGCCGACGTAGTCCTTGCTCACAACTGAGCCCTTGTTAAGACAAATAAAGAAAATAAGCCAGGAAAATAACGGAGAAAATTAACTTCGTCACCATGTTAATGAGCGAATTTGCAAACATCCCCAGTGCATCGTTACAGACACAATCACATTTAGACTCGATACTTCACGCGTCCAAAGTGGACGTATGAGGCTGTCTGCTAGATTCAATCTCCCGGTGCGGTAGTCGTAACAATGGGAACACTTTTGTTGAATCCACTCCACTACCGCCTCTATCCACCCAGCAGTGGGCATGGCACAGACAACCGGCTGGTCACGTGCGGTGGTGTAAAGTGTGGCCACTCCACCACCTCTCCCAGGCCATCTGGCCAATGTGGAAGAGTAGGCCAAATATCTTGACAGAGCACCCTCCTCGAGTGGAGAGCCTTCTGCCACAAATGGAGACGACAGGGCTGCACATTTACCGGTTTTTTAACGATAAATAGTTTCAACTAGCCTTTTTTTTCAGAAGCGACCTGGCCACAAATGATAGCGGCTTATCACGTGGACGTTTATAGCAGCAGCCAAAGACTCTTGGTCGCGAAAGCCTGTGCGCTAAATTCTGAAATCATTATGCTGGTTCTAAATGTGGAGGGAGAAACTCGGAGGACCCGGACAAAAATCCACGCGACCACGGAGAGAGAGACATGCAAACTCCAAATATACATATGTCAGGGACGGGATCGATCCCGAGACCTCCTGCATATCAGGCGAAGTAGTTAACATCTCGCCACTGTGGCGCCCATTTTCTGTTGTTTTTATTTTCTTGCAGTTTGGAGGTAGGATTGGTGGATCAAGGTGATTGCCCCGAAGATGGCAGTACAGAAAGTAGGTTCGTGAACTGCGAGAGCAGACTCTTGAGCGTTATCGCCTTGTTCGTGTGAGCGGGTTTTCTCTGGGCACTCCGGGTTCCTCTCAAACACACAATAACGACAACAACAAAATAAATGGTCCCCAAACATCACGAAGCACAACCTTCCCGAAAAGAGTCTCGAGGTGCAGTGAGGCTTCACCTGGGTTAGACAAGCAGCGTTAATTCATTCGTTTAGTGCAGGGGTGGGGAACCTTTGTTCTGCCAAGGGCCATTTGGATATTTATAACATCATTCGCGGGCCATACAAAATTAGCAACTTAAAAATTTGCCTGTTATATTTGGTCAAACATTTCATTAACTCGCCCCTAATGTAATGGCTGGAACTGCTTCTCTTTGGTGGCTAGGCGTGTGATGTTAGCTGTTTTTGATGATGTTGCTACTCGCAACTGCTTTTCCAGGTTTGCTCCGAGATTTATTGAATTTCGAGTCCCGCCTGCGGTTGCCTTGGCAGGGCCAGACCGAATGATTTCGCGGGCATTACACGGCCCGCGGGCCGGACGTTCCCCACCCCTGATTTTGTGCAAAATTTTTTTTACATGTCATACTGGACTATGCCACCGAGTCTATGCTCACCGCCTTCGCCAACCCGTGCTGACGAGCCTGGTAGAGGTCAAATAACCACATGTCCAGCATGGGGAGGGCGTCATCCAATGATCGAGCAGCCGTCATCATCATCAATATCAGCCATGGAGGCCTCCCCAAGCTGCTGCCACTACCTGTCAAGGTTTTGTGACTTTATGGCTCCATTTCCGCGGTGGCCTTGTCCCATTCCGTGTGTATCTATACCACACCAGTGGTTCTAAACCGGGGGTACGCGGATCCCTGGGGGTAACGTGGCAGCGTCCCAAGGGGCAGGTGAGGTGATTTATAAACGAGTGAAAACATTTCGTACGCAGTGCCGGATTATCCCAGTAGCAAAAGTAGCTGCATATGCTATGGGCCCCGCACTTTCAAAGGCCACGCGCTAAATTATGTTAAGCTATCAATTCCGGTTCAGTGGTACTGCACTTGCTCAATTACTATAGTACTATACTGCCTTAAACTTTTAGGAACGACTGGGTGTTTAAGGTTAGCGTTTTGTCGTATTATCTGGCTGTATAGCAAATGAAAAAATACAATGACTTTACTATACAAGTAAAAAATTGGTGTTTTAATATTTATGTGGTTTTTTTTCTTGGGCTACAGGCCCCACACTAGCTTAATCCGGCATCGATCATACGTGAGAGTCATCGGTGAATTATTGTGCGTGAATGTGCCAATATAATATAACTATGATAAAATAGAAAATACAACTCCATGTGGTAACATAACACGACTTAAGAAAACCTTTTTTAATTCATTGATTGTAAACAAAGAGTAACCAGCGAGCATGATTTTTTTTAATTGTTAGCTTGCAGGCACCAGATAGTTATGGAATACCTCACGAAATGGAAAATTGGTAAAAATATTGACTTTAATTATTCACACGTTTATTTCTCAGAATCGTGTTGGGTCAGGCAAGGGGGGGGGGGGTACTCGGTTGAAATAAAATTCAACAAGAGGTAGAGCAGCCAAACAAAAAAGCAGAGAACCACATTATATCAAATAGCATTTCATACCTGTCAAACCCCTTATCAGTGCCTTCCTTATTACAGACCAATTCACACCTCGCTAGTCACCCCGTGCCCTTATTAATCTCAACGTTCACCCTACAATGTCTCATCACAAGGGAGAAACACAAACAAATAGACGCAACAATGTTTTTTGCCCGTATTGAAACGTCTGTACGCCGTATGGACCTGTACAAGAATACGGGTAAACCGTATGGGTATGGCATCTAAACAAAATATACATCTCTATTAGACATTTCAGACTAATGGTATTATATGCATGCTTTGTAATAATTTATAATAATAACTCTTTGTTTATGCGGGGAAGCCTTGCGGAGCATCTTGACTCGTATCCAAGTTGAGGCTTTGTTTCTGTGGTGACCTGTGGCTAATTTAACCTTGGTTTGAAGCTTTCGTGACTGCAAGGATTCATATTCTTAGGTTTTTTCGGTAAAGTCACGTAGGTAAAAAATTAAAATTAATTAAAGAAAAATAAAATAAAAATCACGACGTTTCGGAGGCAACACAAGCCTCCGTCTTCAGGTGGAACCGTCACAGCACGATATCTGTATCTTGCTGTGACGGTTCCACCTGAAGACGGAGGCTTGTGTTGCCTCCGAAACGTCTAGATTTTTATTTTTATATATACAGCTATCGTGCTGTGACGGTTCCACCTGAAGACGGAGGCTTGTGTTGCCTCCGAAACGTCGTGATTTTGTTTTATTTTACTTTTATTAATTTAAATTTTTTACCTACGTGACTTTACCGAAAAAACCTAAGAATATAGTTTAACCTTTACTTGAACCTTTACAATCAGTAGGTAGCCAACCGCGCTCAACCGAGGTGCGGCGGGGGAAGGACAACAGAGTAAACACAAGCAGTTCTAAAGAAATTAGTTCGTCAATTCAGATGATTTCAAAGTGCACAGCTCCAGTGGCTTCCTGATATCGGAAGGAAGAGCGTTCCAGACGGCCGCAGGAGCGCATCTGAACGCAGTGGCCGCCTTTGTTCGACGGCCAGCCAGAAACCGACGATGGTGATGAATAGGGTACGGAGTTCAGCACACTTTGTCCGATGCTTTTGGCGAAGAGACACAAGCAAGGGGGGGGTGCGTGATATGAACTGTGGAGGAAAGTGGTCTCTGGCAGGACGCACGGCAGGGGGAATGGTGATCGCTGATGGATGAGACTCGCGACAGAACGGCAGCCAGTGGAGGCATTCGTCTTGGAGGATGACCACCGCGAAGACGGAGCGGTGAGATCACTGAGATGGATTTTTTTGCCATCGCAAAATTTGGGGGGGACGGTGAGGGATGGCGACGGCGTGGCGAGGCCTCCGTCCGGGCTTTGGCGAGACGACGTCTGATGACCACGATGAAGAGATCGCTTCTATCTTGTCTCCGTTGTAAATTGCCGCGGTATTTTTCGTGATTTTTTTTTGCTTGTTTTTCGATCTCGTGTTGCGCTGCTCTCTTTTATATTTGTGCCCCTGCAAAGGACGATGGATTAGACATCATCATCGAGCAACATTTATCCGCGGCACGACCGCTCCTGCTGCACAGGCTTCGCTCAATTCAAGCGTCAATTTCGCGAAGCACTTTGTCATATTTTTTTGGGTTTAAACCATTCTAAATGCACGCTTCCCTTTGTGCGTCTACCTCGTGGCAATTTCCCATGCCAGTGAAGAGGAACACGTGGATATAGGCAAATAAATGTACGGACATTTGTTTCTCGGTCTACTTCTGGATGAAGCTCGGCTGCTCCATGTCATGTCAGTCATGGGGGTTGCTTAACCACACCGCGGGGAGCGGTGGCGCAGTGGTTAGCGCGCTGCGCTACAAACCCCGCGACCCCAGTTGGATTTCCCACTCGCGGCCACAAACACGAGTGACGATTATCTGAACCGGTACTGGGCCTCCCCTAGGTCGACTCAGCCTCAAATGAGTACCTGGTGCGGTGTGTAACCATCGCCACTGGGGAGACAAAGGCGACCGGGCGTGGTGCTGGCCACCCACCCCTTCGCGTGCCGTGTCGGCCTTCATAGGTTCTCTCTAACAGCACTTGCCCCAAAAGTATGTTAAGGCTATACGGGGGATTTTTTGACTTAACCATACTAGTTGGTAGATGCGGACAAGTGAAGGGAAGTTTTTTCAATATCGGTTCAGCACACGAACCATTACGCCAGTGCTCCACATTTCTATTCTCTACTGTATATAAAACAAGGGTTGTTGATACACATTTCGCCTCCACTCAGAAGTTACGGATGTCATGATTGCAAAACAAAAACAACATGGCCAGCCTAAGTGTCTCCCGGCCAGATCAAGAAGGCTGTGATGGAAATTCCACATTTCTATGGCTGGGACCAGCCTTTATTTAGATTTTCTAAAGTCAATACAAACCACCATCAGATCTCAAAAGCTAAAAGCAGGGTGCTACTGGATCGTGCTTGAATTTGTCATTCCGTTCACAACCGCTTATCTTAGGCTGCAAAGTCCCATGGTCGGCAGTAGAAGAGGGCGAGCGGAGCAAAATCCATCGTTGTACGGTACACCTCTATGCTCCCACGCATTCACCAAGCCACGCCTACCAGCGTGGTGAGTGCAGCCAAATGACTCGTGCAATGGGCACGGTGGTTCGGCACCCGCCATCCGACGGTGAATTGACGACCCAAAACAAAAAGGGGCTGTAAGTGAACATGCGAGCGTGTGAACGTCACCCATCCTTCATGTCCATAAACCACCGGCAGTTCCTGAAGAAGTGCATTGAGAAGGGGTCCCTCGTTTTTAGTTTTTTGCGAGTCGGTCAAAACGTAGAGTATTCCGGCCAGCGCTAGATTTTCGGTTGTGATCGGCGCTTTTTCTTCACAATTTTCAACCTATAGTAGTAGGTTTTTACCCTTTAAACTGGTACAAAAAACTGACACCTTTATACAAGGCATCATGTTTGCAATAACCGCAACACAAGCAGTCAAAATGCTAACAAAAAAGAAACAACTCTGATAATGATATGCACAGTTTAAAGGGTAAAAAAAACCTACTACTATATTTTGCCACTGGTAAAGGAGGTCTCATAGTGTCAATTTTCAACCTCTGATAATTATAACAGGCCCGTCTGAACGCCACAGGACAATTTAAGTGGCGTCACCGGTGCCAGTCACGGCGACGGAAGCTTCGCGCGCGGCGTCCGTGGCAGAGGTCGCAACCGGGTACCCGATACCCGTACCCTACCCGATACCCGGCTACCCGTACCCGGCCGGGTACGGGTAGCCGTTTGCGACCCTGGTGCGGCCGGGTACGGGAAGACCGTGAGTCACTGGTGAGTAACCGTTTGTCACTCATTTCGGGTAGGGTACGGGTACGGGTAGGATACGGCTACCTGTACCCGGTCGGGTACGGGTACCCATTTGCGACCCTGGTGCGGCCGGGTACGGGTAAGGAATCAAAACCCGTTTGCGACCTCTGGTCCGTTGGCAAAGCGAGCCGGGCGGGGGGGGGGGGGGCGGGGGGGGGCGGGGGGGGAGTACTCCGCTGCTGCCCTTGCACGGACGTTGCAGGAACGTTGGTGTCATCGGCGGCGGTTGGTGGGGGACTCAACCGCGGTGGCCTCCTCCTCCCTCCTGGCTCCGCCCCTCGCTGCACCCCCCTCCCCCTCCCCCCCCTCCCCCTTTGCCTTCCAAATGCAACGATGTCTCATTACTTCTCAGCACCCCCCCCCCCCAGCTTTCTGTCGCCCCCCCCCACCACCCCAACTACGACCAGGCTTAATCCAAACCCCCTCCGTATCAATCCCTCTTGTTTTACTGCATCAAAACTACACCGTCGCTTACGAGCACCCAGTTCTTCATTTAAAGTTATTAATATGCTACGTGCGATTTAATAATTGCTGTAAAGCGCCTGGGTAAAGGCGCTAGATGAATCTCATTAAGATAAGAAGACGATAAGAAGAAAGAGAGACTGTCAGAGCAGACATCGTGAACTGGATTTCGACTTCGCAACAGTCACAGGATCTGGCAGAAGAAAGGAGGCAATGACAAAGTGGTGGTATCAAAAACATTGATCGTGATGACCTCCTTACATTGATCTTGCAAATTACTCCACTTATCTTACTCTTAAATCTGGATTTAAAACTAATATCTTTAAAATACTTTTTGCGTTTAGTTTGTACCCCGGTTGGCTACGTACGGTACGAAATAAGTTCAACATACATACGTACATACATTGTCAAGATTTATTGAGCAAATTAGATATAATTCACCAAAACGGGCTTTAGTTGTATGGCTTAAAGCGAAAGGGTGAATGATGCATATTTAATCGGATACTAAGTAGTGTTATAATTATTTATATTCTGTGGTTCTTTCAGCAAAGTCACGTAGATAGAAAAAAAATACAAAAATATAAAGTGAATAAAAATATCACGATGCTTCGATCGCAACAGAAGCGGTCGTCATCAGGAAAATGGGTTCGCCTCTAAAGGCAAAGAGTTCATAAAGGTTTGGAGATGGGCGTAGCCCAAGTGTATCAGCAGCACCAGTAGCATGGGCGGAGCAGCAATGCCAATGTAGCAGCAATGCCAATGCAGCAGCAATGCCAATGCAGCAGCAATGCCAATGCAGCAAAGGGCCGCCAAGAAATCCCTGCACCCTGCTCCACACACCACACTGCTACGGTGGAGGTTGATTGACAAGAAAACACAAGTCAAGTCATGACCCAAAGTGGTTGATGACATCTTTGCAATGATTGCTGAGTCTATAACCTTCCTCTCGGTTGAAATTGTGTCTGTGTCTGTATATATGGATGGCTTCATGAACGAATCTTTGTTGATAGCCAGTCGGCTTGTAAAGTACCATCGTCTTAGAGAAATCAATTTCGTGTGGGCCAGCCGCATTAAAATAATGATCAGCCACGGCAGAAGTATTGGTCCTACCGGCTTTCAAATCTGCCTTGTGTTCACGAACACGGTCCGAGACATGTCGCTTAGTTTCCCCAATGTAACTGCTGCCGCAGACACAACCTCGTTTGTAGACGCCGGGATATTGCATGTCATGAATATTGTCCTTCACAGATGGGATCAGATCACGAATTTTATGTACTGTGTTAAATCGGACCTGGATCTTGTGTTTGTTCATGATTTTGGAATATTTTTGGTTACCCGTGCTATGTATGGCAGGGTGATGGTTTTGATTGGATCTTCAGATGGCTCCTTCCTCACGGTCGGGGTGATGGCTTTGCGGATTGTGTCGTCAGAATATATATTCGCCTTGAGAGCTTGGTGTACGTGTTTGAGTTCACTGGTTAAGTGTTCATGGTCGAAGATACATTGAGCTCTATGGTGTAGCGTTGTGATGATGGAATTATTCTGGGATGGATGGTGGTGGGAATCAGGTTTTAGGGAGTCGTCAGTATGGGTTACTTTCCTGTAGACAGAATGGCTCATTGAGCCATCTGGTCTCTTTTTGAATTGGACATCCAAGAAAGGTAGCATGCCATCCGTTTCTGCATCCATGGTGAATTTGATGGCTGGGTGAATGGAATTGATGTGGTTGAGGAATTGGTTTAGAGCCGGTCGGCCATGTCGCCAGATGA
The DNA here is from genome assembly GCF_964198595.1 of Lampetra fluviatilis. Classification (NCBI taxonomy): domain Eukaryota; kingdom Metazoa; phylum Chordata; class Hyperoartia; order Petromyzontiformes; family Petromyzontidae; genus Lampetra; species Lampetra fluviatilis. Next base: position 2,944,080 of record NC_136327.1, on the reverse strand, counting down.
CAAACGTGTCATCCACGTATCTCTTCCACAAGGACGGGCGTAGAGTGGATGGCGTCCGTCTCAAAAAATTTCCACGAAAATATTGGCTACAACCGGAGATAAGGGAGAACCCATTGGGGTGCCTTCAGTTATAATTATGTTACAAGTATTTAGCGCGAGAGCGCAAATCATCGCAGCAACGGGACCGCGGTTAAGAAAATCTGGCGCCCGTAAAGCTAAAAGAAATCTGCTGGGCTGCTGTCAAAATGAAACAGCGCTCACGATTTCCTTTACCAATGAACCACACATTGCATTATTCCCCAGTGAGAATGCTTGTTAAGGGTGTGAACTTCATAATAAGGGCAGTTTGTGTTTTTGTTGAGTTTTATTAGCCCACTTATTTTGTTAAGCACGCTGGTGACCACGCAAGGCATACACACACTTCACGTCCCCCGCTGGAAGTATTGCCTCGGCTAGACGTCTTATTTCAGCTCCGATCGCTTCCTACCATCGCCACTTCTCACACGCTTCGCCTGTCTCTCTCTCTTCTATTTATTTTTTCAATTTGTTTTTTTTTTTACAAAAATATCTGCAATTAAAACGTGTTCATCCAGCAGGGGACTTCGTGGTCCCGGCTGCTAATGCCGTGCCGTACAGGACGCGAGTTGGCATTTGCTAACAACCTGCGCGATTACACTGGGCCTCTCGAGTCCAAACAATGAGTTGACAGATCTTAGCTTGGTCACCAAAGACCGACCCCCGCAAAAACCCGATGATGTTAAACGTGATTGGTGACTTTCATTTGGCGCCTTTCAGCTCCAAGCCTCGAAGGCTTAAACGTCTCGGGCATGATTCATGTCACGACCACCACATCGCAGCGTTGTGGGAGGTTGCGGATTGAAAAGGCTTTCATCCAGCAGTGGATTGATTATGGATGATGATAACGTGCAGAAGGGGCCTTTTCAAAGGTATTTAGAGGTCGCCCATTGACTCTCTCGTGGAGGCTGTTCGAGGGCACAATGTGATGCACCGCTCGCTGCAAAACTCCCCAAGGGAAGTGTCTTCATCTCTTACCGCGGAGGAGATGGTGCGTTGCCATCACATTCATGTGCAGACGCTCGGTGGATTTTGACATCTCAGGATCATGAATGGTGGTGGTTCAGTTCAGTTCATGTATTAGGTGTTGCCCTGTGAGCCATTCGGCTCTTGAATCGGGTGCAACCGCAACAAATAAAAACATGAACAAGAAACATCTTAAAGTGACTACGCGCAAACAGAAAAATCCAGGGAAAAACAGCAAAGTCTTCCAGAAAAAGCCCCGTATATTAATGCTGCGTGCGAAAATCCCAGTGGGTTGCAAGTCAAACAATAGCAACCGTAAGACAATTTAGATTAAACTTATCAGTCTAACTCTGTACAACAACAAACAAATATGGCTAATCCAAAACGTTTTCGAAATCACCAAAATCACGCTATAAAAACAACGTAACAGTGATCGTAGGAACTGTGGTGACAGCTTGCCGAGGCCTTCATCCAGCAGCGGATGGGCCATGGCTGACGACGATGGCTGATGATTTGTTTGTGATAAGACACCGGTGTGCGCAAACACCGCGCCGTGCAAATATCCCAGCGGCAGCAGCATTCTTAAGAGCTCGCGTCTTGAATAATTGTGGCCGAACGCATGTTAGATAACGTTGGGAAAACACATTTCCGGATGCAAATGCACGCCGCGTGCAGCCTAATGTTCCGAAGCATTATTTACAGCGCACACAAATCAACGGTCCAATCTCTAAAACACTACCTTACCTGTCCTCTCCGATAAATGGCTCGCTGCGTGCGTTACGACCCTGCGCTGAGCTTTTGCAAAACACGCGCGATCTCTACCGCAGCCGCACCGTAAATGCCACTTCGTGGCGATGAGGCATTAACAAAGTAAATAAAGCAAAATGTGACCGCGTCGCCGCGCGCGTGCACGCGGTGGCTTAAAGTGCAATTTTTTAGTCACATTTTTCGATCGTTCATCCCGTTTGATTGAATGGGTCAATAATTTGTCCGACGCTACATTCGTAGGAATTCCATTTGCTGACGGTTATTTATTTTTTGTATGTGAATTTTAAAGCTTGTACGTTTTTATGAAAAGATTTCATTCCCTGTTTTTTGTATTGTTGTATTTCCGCGCGTATAAAAAAAACCCCATTATATTGCATTGTATTTATTGTGGAGCGTATTATTGTATTGTATATATTTATTTATCTATTTATTTGTCGATATTATGTATTTGAATGCCGTATTGAACGTGTTGTATTTAGTGTATTTTCTATTACGATTTTTTACCACAATGCGGATTTGCTGTAACCGTGTGACCTTCATTGCATTCTCGTAAAAATCATTCTGTGTTGTTGACAAGTCACTACGTCCGTTACGGTTAAACTGGGCCCTGCCATATGAATGTTTAATTTACACAGCTGGCTCTGAACCACTAACATATATGAAAGCCGCCACTCGCAAGCAGACAATTGGACTTGACTATAATTAAAAAATGTACAAACCTTGGCAAACGTATGCATTATTTAATTATTACTTATAATGATTCACAACCCTTTGTCGATCTACTGCTCGATTAAGACCTCCTCACGCTTTGTCGGTCGTAAGCTTATTTTGGTGAAGGGGACACACAGGAATTATGCAAATTTCACTCGCAATTGACGGTAGCCGTGGCCTGGACTCAAACTTAGGTCAGTAGTTTCGTAGGGCAGTGCGTTATCCGCAGCTCTGAATGTATTATTCGTGTTATTATTGCCATAGCAAAGTAGCAGACACAGTGTTCAGTGAGAATGCACAAGTTATACGAACTGACCACACATATAAATAAATACGACTTGAATGTCCGTGTTAAGACGCTTCAAGTAAATCTACTTTATAAAATGTGCTTAGTATTCACTTCAAGAAGGCCTAGCAAAATCGTTGCTTTTGGAGAGACTTTCATGGAAATGTTTTACAAAAAAAAAAATTTGAGACGTTTCATTAATGTATTTAATCTCTGCCCCATCATCTGTCTGTGGAATAATAATTCCGCGACGTAATTGCACGCCCCAATTTAAGCAGTCGTGTCTGTCTGGCGCAAGGTTTTTTCAATCTCGATCTCAGCTCCCCCGAAACGCAGTTCTCGTTGCTTATCACGTTCATCGCAAAAGCGCAGCGCGCTGACTGACAGATGGATGTGTGGCTCGGCAGCTTCGCGATGGCTGTTTCGGAGCAGGGAGCCAGCACCCCCGAAATGGGATTCTGGCTTTCAATCGAGGCTCCTGACCACCATCATCGCCATCATCATAATCAGCCTTGATCAACGCCCCCCCCCCACCCGAGCCGGCGGCGGTGATGTCTCCACGACGTTTGTGCCATGGCTAGGTAACCCTTTAAGATGTAACACCCTACCTAGCACCTGCACAGGAGCTCTGATAGTCGCTCCATCTCATAGGTGGATGTGCAACCACCAATTTTACTAAGCCGGATTTTTCAAACTGGCAAGTTGATCGTCCTAACCTGCTCACCAGTGACCACGTCTCTTGTTTATTTGTTTAATTATCTCAGGCAGTAGTGGTCATGCGATGTAGATACAGGCCTCTGAAACCAGAATAAGAAATTTGCACGAGCGACTCAGGGTTGAAAGTAACAGCGAGACGAGAGTCTGACTGCGTCGCCAATGCTGAAAATTAAAAATGATGAAATGATCAGACGGCTGACGCCGCCGCAAGACCCGCTCAGCGGGAAGAGTTGCCGATTAAATGTTGGGCGAGAGAAGCCGATCGAAGTTGCAGAGGCAATCAGGACGGAGGTGATGTGATGGGTGGGGGACACGTGTGCAGGATGGAAGAGGGCAGGTCACCAAGACGGGGCGTTTGGAGTTCGCTGCCGACGGTTGGTGACCAAGGGGAAAACCTCAAGCCAGATGGAGGTGATGATGATGATGATGGGACTGTAAGAGTGGTTCCCTGGAGGAATACCTTCCGAGTCGCAACGGAATCCTTGGTGCAGTGTTTCAACAGACGCGTTGACTACGCGCGTGTAGCTTGACACCAAAGTGCCGCCCGGGTCTGTACTGTTGAGTTCGTTGTCCTTCACCCCGCACGTCCGATTAGCGCGGTTGGCGACGTACATACATGCGGCACGTGTCAACCGTGCCACAGTTGTGAGATCTCGCCGAATGAATGAATCAAGGTGAGATGCGGTAGCATTAACAAACATTGCCTGTTTATGACCTCGTGACCATAATACATGTTTTTTTTGCGAGGGTGTGCAATTTGTGCGCTATTGTGACTGGACATACATGAATACAAATATAAAATAGCAAATGCCTCGATGTGTTTCCAAGGGTTTCCTTCTTGGAGAGGGGTTGGTGACAATCGAACAAATGCAGGTCACTGTCGTGTATAATGTGTGCATGCATGTTGAATTTCTTTCGTACCGTACATAGCCAACAATTCTAATCGGAGGTGCGGGAGAATGACAACAAAGTGAACACAAAAAGCAGTTCCAAAGAAATGGGGTTTGAACCTTGATGAGTTAAGAGTGCATAGCTCCAGTGGCTTTCTAATATCGGAAGGAAGAGCGTTCCAGACGGCCGCAGGAGCGCATCTGAAAGAGCGAGCGATGTGGTGAGCGCCGTCTTTGTTCGATGTTGTGAATGAAAGTGTCTTGTCCCTCACGAGGCCTCCTTTGTCAGTACCAAAATATACTAATATGGGTTTTCCCCTTTTTTCTGGCAACAAAACTGACACCTTTTGCAACGAATCATGCTTACATTAACCACAATACTTGCAGTCAAATGCAAACAAAAAACAAGACTCTGATCATTTATGCATTGTCCTTGAAACTGATTGGTCCACACCAGAGACAGCTTTTCTTAGAGCCTAGTCCCATATGGTGTTCGACCAGAGACTAGGCTCTAAGAAAAGCTGTCTCTGGTGTGGACCAATCAGTTTGAAGGACAATGCATAAATTATCAGAGTCTTGTTTTTTATTTGCGTTTGACTGCAAGTAGTGTGGTTAATCTTCTTGGTTTTTTCGGTAAAGTCACGTAGAAGGGAAATAATAAAATAATAAAAATTAAACATAATAAAATACAATTCTCACGACGTTTCGGCCACAACGCAAGCAGCCGTCCTCTGGTGAAGAACAGGGCTGTCTTTACGAAACGTCGTGAGAATTGTATTTTATTATGTTTTATTTGTATTATTGTATTATTTCCCTTCTACGTGACTTTACCGAAAGAACCAAGAAGATGAATCCATGCTGCAGTCACGAAAGCTTTAAATCGAAATTTAGTGTGGTTAATGTTAACATGATTCCTTGCAAAAGGTGTCAGTTTTGTTGCCAGGTAAAAGGGGAAACCCCCTATTAGTATGTCTTGTCCCTGTTCAAATAAGTACCATGCCATGACCCACCAACGAAATCTGCACGCTCCCATGGCAGTAGCTCACCTCACAAGAGGACACCCGCTGTTGACTTCCAAACAAAAAAATTTAAGTGGTGACGAAGTTCTTCTATCCCGGAGAGAAGTTGGTCCAAATCGACCCCAGACCAAATTTGAACTCGCAATTTTCCAATCGTGAGGTCAGTCCTCTAACCACAATACCGCCTGGCAGTGTAGTACAGCAACAACTCCACAATGATAATTGGTTTTTTACCCTTCTATCTGGCAACAAAACTGACACCTTTTTTACAAAGAGTCATGTTTGCATAGACCACAATACCTGCATTCATAATGCAAACAAAAAACATAAGTCTGATAATGTATACACTGTCCTTGAAGTTGATTGGTCCACACCTGAGACAGCTTTCCTTAGAGTTTAGTCTCACATGGGTTGGACCAGATTACGCCAAAAGGCGCACCCATGTGAGACTAGGCTCTAAGGAAAGCTGTCTCGGGTGTGGACCAATCAACTTCAAGGACAGTGCATACATTTTCAGAGTTATGTTTTTTGTTTGCATTATGACTGCAGGTATTGTGGTCTATACAAACATGACTCCTTGTAAAAAAGGTGTCAGTTTTGTTGCCAGATAGAAGGGTAAAAAACCAATTATCATATTTTTTACTGGCAAATGAAGTTCCAATGGTGTAAACTCCACAATGCTTCAACCACCTACCGAGGAAGATCCGGTCCCCCCTAAATCGCATCCGGACACTCCGTGGAAGACGTGGGACACTTTCTCCATGAATGGAAAATTAGCGAGAGTGGCGGTGGGTGCGACATCCCAGACCGTCCAACATCTCGTGAACGGTCTGCCACGATCGGAGCATCCGACGGCGACCTGAAACAAATCCAAGCGGCTACTTCTGAAGCAGTCAAATTAGGATATTAAATCTCGACATCAATTTGTAATCGATAGCAATCCCTCCAAAAATGCGATATTTAAGCCTGCTTTGAAAAGCCATCTCTTTGAAGTGGCCTTCACTCTTTAGTTTGGTTGGTTGCCCCTGGTACTGTTTTTGTTTTTAAGTTTGTCATGCTTTTCATGCACTGCGCGATGGGATCCTCGGATGGAATGCGCATTAAACATTTGAATCATTATTGTCGTTACAACACGTGAACACTCGTTACCAACAAAAGGTCATAAATAAACTCCGGTATATTGAGGTAGTGTTTGACATTAAGCCCTTTATTGAACCAAACCGTTGTATTTATAACTTGGCTGTGCTTTTGTTTGCGATTTTTTTTTTACCCAATCAACAGGGTGCTTCAAAAGAAATGTGAACACTTCTGAGAATTTGCAACAGCGCCGCGAGAAATGTGCTGCCTTCGGGCTCTGGAGACCACCTGGAGAAGATTCCAGGCACGCGTTGACAATGATGGCGAACGAGTGTGTTAAACGCCTCTGACTTTTTGAAGCTATATTAACATTCTACATTTGAATTATTATCATAAGAAGTCGCACCGCGACTGCATACCCACAATGCACTCCTCTTCCTTTCCGACTCAAGCCACAGGGTTGGACCTAGGGCTGCGATTTTTCTGACAGATATTGCAACAGCGATTTGATTTGCGATTACATCTTTTTAAAGTCAAGCTTCAGTGAAATACTCACTGTGTAATGGATTTAAAACGTGTGATGGAGCATTACCACATGATACCATCAAAATATGAGCTGCTCGATCTATTCTAATGCAAGGATGAGAACTTAAAAGATATGAATTGCTTCCAATATGTATTAATTAAAATGTTTAAATTGAAACAGAACAATCAAACATAGAACACTAAAAAATATAAAACAATTCCAATTAAAAAGTAAGAAGACTTTCAAAGCGCAAAAAAATCGCAACCTTTGCGATTTGCTAATCGCATTGTTTCAAATTTGCGATTTCGATTTGAAATCGATTAATCGTTCAAGCCCTGGACTTGGACCGCAATCGCAGCGGCGAGACGTCGTCGTCGCTGTCGTTTGCGTGGAAGTCTTCTCAGAATGCGAAGCCCCCCCCCCCGTCCTTCCCAAACCTGCTTGAGCAACGCCGCTGCCAAACCGATGTCGCAGCGTCATCAATCCACAACGGAACGCGCGTTAGTCACGCATTATTATTTTCACCGCACGCGCGCAAACACAAGAGGCTTCATTAAGCAGGACACGTGAGGGATGACCGGCAAGTCTGTGCCTTGGCAGACACACACAGAGAGCCGCCAAGAGTGGCCTTGATAAAGATCTCTGATCGCTCACGACGCCGGCGTGATTCGTCGCAAGGCCCACGGCTCATGGGCGGTCCCTTTTGGCCTTTCGTGCGGCCCCCGACAATACACAAGGTGTGACACCCCTCCCCCCCATCATCGTGGCTGTCAAATTCCCAATGGTTTCAAATGCGTGTCGGCCCTCGCACTGATGATGTCTTATCGGTGAAAGCCCCCCGCCCGCCTCGCCCACGCCCCTCTGGAAATTAGTGAAGAAGGCAGCTGCCCGTGACGGTCCCCTGAAACTCTGGAACTGCCGTACCCGTGCCTCCATAGCTCCTCGTCGTTAATGCCCCCCCCCCCCCCCGAGGCTTCAAGTCACCTGCCCGGATTAGCTCGTCGTCACGCTACTCCGAGGCTCACAAGCCCCAAGGTCGCTTCCCCCGTCGCTACTGGACAAGTCACCTCTCCGCTCCAGGCGTCTCCAATGCCTGGAGTGATTCTCCAGGCATTTAGGCGCTTTGGAGCCAGGTCTGATCACGCGACGTACACAGTGCAGTGCACGGTGCCATTCTCAATCCACTGCTGGATGAGGGCCCCCCCCCCCCACTATTCAGGGCGCGCGTCATCCACCCACTCTTCACCACGCCGTCAAGTGCGCGTTGGTGAAGCCACGGGAGCATAGCGGAGTACCGGATAACAATGGATCTCGCTGCACTGCCCTAGAGCTCCGTCTAGTGGAGGCGCTTCCGCCAGCAGTGGCATGAGCAGGAAATTGCAGGGTTGTGCCTTTACCTTTAATAATTATTATAAGGCCATAGATCGTGCAATGGTAGGTTGTCCATGTTCCTATGGCAGGCTGGGGTCCTAGCGGTCGCGCATTCCCCGCTTGTTGCAGAGGTTCACGGTTCACATGCAGAGGCCGCCCTGGTTAATACCGCGGGTGGGGCGTGATGAACCATGAAAATACAAAGCGCAGTCATCCTCGCAGTGGACGTTAAAGATCCCGTGCTGCAACTGACAAGAGGAAGGCAGTCGTGCGCGGGCGTCATGGTCCAATGATTCGATTGGAATTAAAAACCAATTGTGTCAGGGCCCTCGTGAAAGAGGGCTGTGAGACTCGGTGAAACGTCCTGGGTAAAACGAGCGTTATATTAGTCGAACAAAGCGGCGACGTGAATAATTGTTGTCTATGTTTGTATGTTGAACTTCGTTCGCACCGTACGTAGCCAACCGTGCTCGTCGCAGGCGCGGGATTGTTGGTTGGCCTGGAGCCAAAAACTGAAATTCCACATTCCCATGGCAGAAACCAACCAAATATTTTCCACGCTTTAGTTGGACAACATAATACTGTTCATAATCAACGTTTTTGGGTTTAGATCACGTTATTTATAAATGTGTCGTAACCCTCCACCACCCGACACGGCCAATCAGTAAAAAAGTGTCACGTTGACAAAAGACAAATAGTTCACTGCTTTAGCCCACCGGTGTGTTGAAGCGTGAAACCACAACATTTACAATTTGAGTACGACGTTTCGCTGGTAATTGCATCCAGCATCATCGGGCAATTCGCCAGAATGGTGAGGCTCTGCTGTGTCTCTCGTTCTTATATAGAGCAGCAGCAGGGTGACGTGCAATTACCAGCGAAACGTCGCACTCAAATTGTAAAGGTTGTGGTTTCACGCTTCAACACACCGGTGGGCTAAAGCAGTGAACTATTTGTCTTTTGTCAAAGTGACACTTTTTTACTGATTGGCCGTGTCGGGTGGTGGAGGGTTACGACACATTTATAAATAACGCGATCTAAACCCAAAAACGTTGATTATGAATAATATTGGTCGCGAAAGCCTACGTGTTAAACTAACATAATACTGACCTCGGAGGGATAATGGGCTGACTGCACCCCCTGACCTGGACCTGAACTCTCGACCTATCTCTATCAGGATCTTTATTTCGGTCATCCTGGAGGAATCCGCTGAGCTGCAAAGCTTTTTTTTCGCAGACGTTCCAGCAGTTTGCACAGACGTCCAACTACATCGAGCTGTGCGCTGTAGCCACAAGGGAAGCGCGAGTTGGCGAGTTCGTTTCGAGTCGATCATTACGGCTAATCTGCTGCGATACAAATGCGTTAGTTAATTCATCATAATTAAAATAAAATACAATAACAACGGTGAGTTTTTTTGGGAAGGGTTTCAGTAGCGTTTGAACGAATGGCCAATTTACGACCAAACGGAAAGGTTGCGGCTTCAAACTATGGTCGGAGTTCAACTCAGCCCCCCGATATTCTGGGGTCAATACATTGAGCACGACTTCGTTGCGAAATGCCAAAGGCGATCGTCTTGTGAATAAAATAAACTGAACTCAGCTCCACGACCGTGGGCTCTGACCAAATCTCACAGAGAGTTCAACTTGCACGTGGGCCCTTGTGTGTGTGTGTGGGGGGTGACCACCTCCTGTGGAGGAGGCTCGTGAAGGACGCTTCTAGGCAGTTGGAGGCAGTCGCCCTCCAGCAACAACGGAGGGCGGAGGAGCGACGCTCACAACAACGAGGGTAGCGCCGGGCGGATAAAACGCAGCAAGTTGGCACAGTAGGGAGCACAGCTGATGCATCAGCCAGTCATCTCAGTCAGTCGACCCACGCCACCTGAGTCAGCGCCGTGACCTCCTGCCAGAGGGCGTTCGACACTTCACGTGGCCTTAACGTGCACCTAGCCTGGCACAAGCGTCGTGGTGACGTCACCGCCACTTAGTATAGAATGGCGATTGTTGTTGTTGACCACCGCCGCTGTTGTGCGGTCATCATCGAACTATACTCTTAGTTTTTTTCGGTAAAGTCACGTAGGTAAAAAATGAAATTAAAATGAATAAAAATTAATTATTATTTTATTTTTATTAATTTTAATTAAATAAAAAATACTTTATTATTTTCTTTTTATTAATTTTAATTTCATTTTTTACCTACGTGACTTTCATTTTAATTTCATTTTTTACCTACGTGACTAAGAGTATGAATCCGTGCAGTCACGAAAGCTTCAAATCTAGAAGCATCGAACTACATTCACGCCGCGTGCTCTGGGCGCCTGCACCGACTCACACTGAAATCAGCGTGCCGAGTGCAGCAGGGTCAGTCAAAACAACCCCCCCCCCACCCCCACCACGATCCCTGTCCTCATCCAGCAGTGGATTGACAAACGGGCTTGATGTGGATCCGTCATCGCTGGCTCATGGCCCTGGGTGGATAAGACTGCCCCCACCCCTCTAGCCCCCCTCCCCTGCCCCCCCCCCCACCCACCGCCCACCGCCCACCGCCCAACCCACCGTCTATCTGCGAGGAGTCGAGATCGATGTCCCCTGCATTGCCCTTCTTGGTGTCATCTCTCCGCTGTGTGCAGAGGCGGGCAGCCGTGCACACTTGGAGCCGCATTCGTCGCTCCGCGTTTTGCTTCAGGCACACGGACGTTGGCCATGCAGACAAATACAGGAACCTCTGTCAGCGTATCAATAGTAGTGTCATAGATGATGATGATGATGATAACAGATAACAACAACTAATAAGGGGCCGTCCATAAATGACGTCACGAGATTATGGACGATTTTTGACCCCCCCCCCTTCGTCACACGGCGTCACAAAAGTCAGACCCCCCGCCTCAAATATGACGTCACAAAGCTCTGCCCCCCCCAAAAAAAATATTTAAAACATGCTTCAAATCGCTTTAAACTATTGTCATTGTAGTGCGTATTTAATGTGGCCCTGCACTCTGATGTTGTAGGAGAAAACATTTATAAAATAAAAGTCGATTTAATTAAGTAGAACGTGTTGTCTATATGTATTTAAAGTTGCGCATTTTGATGTGACGTCACATTTCTCAACCCCCCCTCCCATCGTCACACATCGTCACAAATGTCTGACCCCCCCCCCAGTGGCGTGACGTCATTTATGGACGGCCCCTAAGAGTGTGATTATTATTATTATTTGAAAAATATCAGCCATCAGTCCATTGGTGCTGTGGTCTACTCTGTAGAATCAGTTGAAGTCCTCTCAACAAACAAACCTGAACTTTGTAACAGAGACCATTTTTGATAATAGTTTTTTTACCCTTTTATCTGGCAACAAAACTGACACCTTCTGTTTACAAGGAGTCATGTTTGCATTGACCACAATACCTGCGGTCGGAATGCAAACAAAAAACACAACTCTGATAATGTATGCACTGTCCTTGAAATTGATTGGTCCACACCCGAGACAGCTTTTCTTAGAGCCTAGTCTCACATGGTGTTGGACCAGATGACGCCTAAAAGGCGACTCCAGATGCAAGAGAAGTTCATCATCCTAGGGGCCGGACTGCATGACGACAACGACGACGACGATGATGGTGATGACTATGATACACAGATTTACTGGGACCCACCATGCATCACTCAACAGCTGGCTCCATGACGTATGTTCCGGCTGCTGCCACGTGTTGTCCCGCACGATGTACGACGTTTTAGTTCCACGCGATGGGAGCTTCTGCAGAAACTGAATTTGCCGCGACGAGTCAGTACTGGGACTCTTCTCATTGCGAACATTCGACTCATGAACTTTCAGAGATACGAACAAACCTGTCCTATGTCCAGTTGCCTGTTCGGACCGAGAGTCGTAAGTTCAACCATTGCGCAATAGATGGCGGTGGTGGCATCGACATCTACAGAACGTGAAGAACCAGTGGCATCTACATCTGCAGAACGTGAAAACCAGTGGCAACTACATCTGCAGAACGTGAAGAACCAGTGGCATCTACATCTGCAGAGCGTGACGGACCAGTGGCATCTACATCTGCAGAACCAGGGGCATTTACATCTACATGAGATTATACAACTTTTAAAGTCATTCCCCGTGTTTAGTGTACAATGCCGTACAACGTGTTTGTAATCGACAGGAGTAAAGTCGGACTTACGAACAATTCGACTTACGAACAGACCTCTGAAACCTAACCCGTTCGTAAGTAGAGGAGTTCCGTTACACGTGTGAGTAGAATATATTATTTAAGTTTTGTGTTGAAGCCTTCTCATGGCACGTCAGCGGCATGGGTTTCTGCCGCTTTGCAATCATTGAAAACAGCAGTTATTGAGAATGAAATATTTACAAGGCTCATCTCACTTGAGTCTCTTTGGAGAATATTAGGCACCCTTGTGAATTGCTTGCATTTCAAACACATGGAAGTCAATTATGGAAAATGAATAATTTATTTTCTCGCTGCCCGCATTGTGCGGCATTTATTGTAAGAGAAGTTTATGGTGATGAGTGGGGGGGAGGGGGGGGGGGTAGGGGGATGGTGGAGGGGCGCGCAATTCTGCCAGAGTTGTTGAGTCTGGTCACGTGGGTTCCGGAGATGGTGTCAAGCGGCTGTTGAGAAAAAAACAATGAATAGCTCGGCTCGTTTGTGAGCTGTGATGAGTAACGTACAGTGACCATGATCTCGCAACATTTGCGTAACCAGCGTGGTGAAGTATGGTTACCAGTAGCGTGACCAGCGTGGTGAAGTATGGTTACCAGTAGCGTGACCAGCGTGGTGAAGTATGGTTACCAGTAGCGTGACCAGCGTGGTGAAGTATGGTTACCAGTAGCGTAAGGAGCGTGGGGGCAGGGAGTGCCTTACCCCGCTCTACCCCCCTCGTGGCCAAAGCTACGATTTGGGGCCCCCTTACCAACAAAGATGAGATTAATTTTCAACAGTTTAGAATTTAAATTTTAAAAAATTATCGTAAAGAAACGTAGTGTTACGTAACGAAACGTACTTTATATTCTTTGGTTCTTTCGGTAAAAGCCACGTAGATAGGTCGAACCCCTGCAGTCACGAAGCTTTAAGTCAAGATGAAACGTTCTTTACTTTTGAATGCCAGTAACTTGAGTAAAAAAACATTGGACGACGCAGAACTCCGTTTCTGGGATATTTATTCCGTTCGATACGCGTCAATTATATTGCAAAGAAGTAACTACGGAGCTGCGGTGGCTGTATTTTGCAAAGACGGAGGGCCCATACAGCGCTAAATGTTCGAGACCGTGAGCGTAACGATGCCATTAGGCAAGATGAGCCTCACAGCCGAGGTGTGACCGTGCGAAACGAATCAAATATTGGGGCACCATCTGCTGCGCCGCCTGAGCTGATAACGTCGTTACTACGCCACTGGCTCGCTGACTGGAGTCGCTATTCTTTCTCGGTTTTATTATTTTCAGATATCCGTTCTTATCGGAAGTTTCCGTGACTGTGAGTAATCGTGGGTGTGTGTGTGTGCGCGATTTTGTGCTTGCGTGTTTGAGTTCATGCTTTAGCGTTTGTCTACTTGTGTACGTGTATTGGTTTTTCGTGTGTGTTCGTGAACACGATGATGTGCAGCTGAATGATCTCTTGCCGGTGACTGGTATGTACGCATGTTGAACCATGTTGAAGCGTGCCAATCGGAGGTGCGGTGCCAGCGGTCTCAAGATCGACCTCTGTGGAGGAGGCTCGTGAAGGACGCTGCTGAGGCAGTTGGAGGCAGTCGCCCTCCGGCAACAGCCGAGGTGCGACGCTCACAACAACGAGCAGAGCCCCGGGCAGATAAAACACAGCCAGTTGGCAGAGTGAGGAGCACAGGTGGTGACTCTGCCAGCCCTTGGCGAATGACGGAGTTTCACAAACTGGACTGGAGTTTCACAAACTGGACTGGAGTTTCCCAAACTGGACTGGAGTTTCTCAAACTGGACTGGAGTCACCCAAACTTGACTGGAGTTTCACAAACTGGACTGGAGTTTCTCAAACTTGACTGGAGTTTCACAAACTGGACTGGAGTTTCCCAAACTGGACTGGAGTTTCACAAACTGGACTGGAGTTTCACAAACTGGACTGGAGTTTCTCAAACTTGACTGGAGTCACCCAAACTTGACTGGAGTTTCACAAACTGGACTGGAGTTTCACAAACTGGACTGGAGTTTCTCAAACTGGACTGGAGTTTCCCAAACTGGACTGGAGTTTCCCAAACTGGACTGGAGTTTTTCAAACTCAAACTCTCGTCCTAGAAACCCACCACCGCGAGAAAAAAATTCACATGTCCACGGGGAGAGCATGCAAACTCCAAATATACACGCGTTGTCAGGGTCGGGATCGAACCCATGAGCGCCTGCGTGCCAGGCGAGAGGCAGTGAAGGGGAAGTTAAGAAACTCGCCCCCATCGCTTAAACCGCTTCACCGAGAGATGGAATCGAATCGGAAATCTCTGGATTTGCAACAGCCCTGCCCTTGAGTATTTGTGATAGGGGATCATTCGTGTTCCTCACATTGCATCCCTCTATAGAGATGTCCTTCAATCCCAGTTACGATTGCGCCTTGGCAATTTGAAACGAATTTGAAAGATCACCTTTGACAACAGATCCACGCGACCACGACGAGAGAGACACGCGAACTCCAAATATGCCGGCATCGTCATGGTCGGGATCGAACTCCGCGAACCTCCTGTGCACCGGGCGAGGTAGTTAACATCTCGCCAGCGTGGCGCCAGTGAACAGAAAGCACACACGGACGTGGCGCATTGCGCGAACGCCGTCAGTATTTCGTGCGCAAGGGAACCGTGGGCAACCCTCGTTGTGAATCGCCACCAGCATCGATCCGAGCCAGAGTGGTCGACTTGGCAGCAGCAGCAGCAGCGGCGGGACGAATCTGGAGCCGTCACCGCACCAGTGCCCTGAGTCGATCGCTCAACGTCAACTTTGACGACGATCTGAGACAAAATAACCACGGTGTCACTTCCGCGAGAAAATGATGACGGCGATGATGCGTTTTGTTGTTGTTGTTGTTGTTGTTGTTTGCTGTTGTTGTAAGGCGCAACTGACCGTGTTTGTGTTGCTTTGTGTTGAGCGTCGTTTTGTCAATCGCGGTACCGTTTGGACGTCACGCGGTGCCCCACTCAGGAGGAGGAGGGGGGGCAGGCGCACGAGGAGAGAGAGGGGGGTTGCTAACGACAGCGGGAACCTGACGGATCGAGACACCAGATGGTGAGCAATATTAGCTCGCTAGAGCACTCGGTGAGAAATCACCACCCCCCCACCCCCACTGTTGATCATCGACGGGGCAAACTGAATATTAAAAACAAAATTCCGTGCACCAACTCGACTCAACAACAACAACAACAAAAAAGCCCAAACGCACGTTTCAAATTGACGCGGTCCGCTCCAATGCACAGGCTAATGAAATCGCACGTCACACGCAACAACAACAACAGCAACAACAGCAACACAAACTGTAGATGGAATAAAGCAGCATTCGGTTCAAGCAGGCGTCTGGGGAACGCGGGGCGGCTGGGGTATGCGGCCCCCCAGACGTATCGCGTTGCCCCCTTCGTTGCAGAGGGTTCGCCGTTTCGAATCCCCGCGGCCGCCCTGGTTAATGTTGCGGGCGTAACTAACCGTGGAAATCAGAATATCACTTTTTTTCCCCCTTTTCAGAACATTTATTTATACTGCAGGAGGAATTCGATGAGCAATAAAGCTCTTCTTCACCGATGTCCAGTCGGGGCGGGTAAGAACGTCACAACAACAAAAAGTACACAACAACACGATACGAGTGCAAAGTACATGAAAGGTAAACAAATCACACAAACACATACAGATGCAATTAAACCATCCTACCAGACATAGCCCACTGAGGTATGAACTTCTTTTTTCCAAATTTACCTGGCGACAAATGACAGCTCCAACAAAAGCGGCTCATCATTTGGACATTTACAGGGTGGAGAGAGACACGCGAACTCCAAATATACAGCAGGCGTCAGGGTCGGGATCGAACCTCCTGCAAACCAGGTGAGGATGATGACATCTCACCACCGTGGCGCCCCTTAAATAAATAAATAAATAGTTGATAATAAATAAATAAACACGCGCCGTCTGTTTCACGCGGTGGACGCCAAATATCACGTGACGTCGTTCCCAATAATTAGGCCGTTTAATGGTCCGAACTTGATCAATTTGATTGAAAAGTTACACGCGAAAGTTACTCAATTCAAATCCACGTGGCAGGCATCGCCCCATACTGCAAAAAAAAACAGGCAGGACCCTCCTGTAAGAGAGTCATGAGACTCAGTTAAACACTGCTGGAAAAACAAGCTAAACAATAGCAAAAAACAACAATAATTGGAGCGGTGTTCATCTCCATTGGAGGCCCTGAACCAGCAGTGACAATTCCACATTCCCATGGTGGTGACCGCTCTCTCGATGTAGGACAGCCAGTGTTGACTTCTCACGTGGTACCTACTTTACCGACCCGACGGGGGTGATGGGCTAAGTCGACCCTCGAGTCGAGTGTGGGGCCTAAATATTTGAATACATTTAGATAATAATAATATATTTCACAAATTATGAATGTCTAAAAACCAGAGAGAGCAAGGCTGCCGATAGCGACCAAGGACACGGGGTCTCGAAATGTCGTCAGTCTCCCACGTGCTCCCTTGAATTCCAGATCAAACGAGCGTCCGAGGCATATAAAAAAAAACAACTAAAATATAAATGTATATTTTATCTTACCAGCTCAGGCCCACTGAACTATACAGCTCATTTGCAGAAGCGACGCGGATATCACAAATGATAGCTCAACGAAGTGTCTCATCACGTAGAAATCTACAGCGGCAACCAAATATCTCCCCCAAACGCGTGATGTTCATTCTAAATGTGGAGGGGGGGGAAGGAAACCCGGAGGACCCCGCGGATAAAAATGCACGCGACCACGGGCGAGAGAGGCGCGCAAACTCCAAATACACAGCAGGCGTCGTCTGGATCGGGATAGAACCCACGACCTCCTGCATACCGGGCGAGAGAGATAACATCTCACCACCGCGGCGTATCGTTCTCATCTCCCGTTTACAGCCCTGTAGAGCCAGTGGGGGGAGATTCCGCTGACAAGGCCGGACCGGTTTTGACCTCACGGGTCTCATCATCAGAGTCGGGTTTGTTCAACAGATGCTGTCGGATTCACCAGATGATGATTGCTGCGTCGCGCTGTGCATGCGACTCACCTATTTCCGCCCAGAATTCGCTCTCAATGCGGCTATGCGGTCGGCCGTGGGACAAGATAGAGATATAGATACGCGTAGAGATGCACACAGAGATACATGCACGTAGAGATACACACACGTAGAGATACACACAGAAACATACGCGTAGAGGTGCATACAGAGACACATACATGTAGAGATACATACATGTAGAGATACATACCGAGATGCATACAGAGATACATACACGTAGAGATACACACAGAGATACATACAGAGATACATACATACAGAGATGCATACAGAGATACATACACGTAGAGATACATACACGTAGAGATACACACAGAAACATACGCGTAGAGGTGCATACAGAGATACATACATGTAGAGATACATACATGTAGAGATACATACCGAGATGCATACAGAGATACATACACGTAGAGATACACACAGCGATGCATACAGAGATACATAAACGTAGAGATACACACAGAGATACATACAGAGATACATACATACAGAGATGCATACAGAGATACATACACGTAGAGATGCATACACGTAGAGATACATACACGTAGAGATACATACACAAAGATACACCATTGTGTGTGTGTGTGTGCGTGAATCGTGTGTGCTAGTCCACAGGCTGCAGCTCTCTCCCCGTGCGGTTTCGCTTTGTGCGCCCTCCTGTTGGAACGCATCCACGACTCCGACTCCCACCACCGCATCGAGCAAGGCAGACCTGTAAACGTCCTATTTGGAGAGCGCCTTTCATCAATGATCTCAAGGCGTCGTGCGAGACACAGCAGCAGACACTCAGACGCTCACGAACCTGACAATTCCACAAAAAAAAGAGCGGAATAGAATGAAATAAAAGCGACAATCCAATTGCCGAATTAACTAAAACTTGAATCACCAGAACTGTATCAATAATGCTCTTGATTTATTATGAATAAATAATAGTGTTATTTATTCGATGTTATTTTCATCTAAACAGCAGAGCAATGCCGTGCACACACTGCGTGGTGTCGTCCCATTGAGCGCTGCGGGTCAAGGCAACAGCAGCAGCAGCTGATGATGTTGTTGTTGTTGTTGTTGATTAGCTGTGCCACTTCGTGTGTATCGGCTGAGCTCAGCACAAGCTGATAAACAACAACACTGGACCCCTCCACCCCGCCCGCCCGCCCCCGAAATCAAACAACAGCAGCAGCAGGCAACGTGATGCAAGTGAAGTACACTTTGAGCCGCTCAAGAAGCTTCCGGAACCAGGCCCCGTTTCAAGTTTCAATTATTAGGTATAGCTCTGTGAGTCATGCGGCTCTTGAGTCGGGTGCAACCGCAACAAACAAAATTTGAACAGAGAAACATCTTAAATCGACGACGCGTAACAGAAACATCCTGGAATAAACCAGCAAATCTTCCAGAAATAAAGAAAAACACCGTATTACAACGGCTGTGTGCAAAAATCCCCGTGAGATGCAAGTCAAACAATAACAACCATGAGACAATTTAGATTAAAGTTATCAGGCCAACTCTGCACTTCCGCAAGAAACATGGCTTAACCATGTTTTCGAAATCACCAAAATAAAGCTATAAAAACAATGTAACAACAGTAATCATAGGAACTGTGAGTGTATGATGTGTAAGTCAGTGTATGATGTGTGAGTGAGTCAGTGTATGATGTGTGAGTGAGTCAGTGTATGATGTGTGAGTGAGTCAGTGGTTGTGTGAGTGAGTGTATGATGTGTGAGTGAGTCAGTGGTTGTGTGAGTGAGTGTATGATGTGTGAGTGAATCAGCGTATGATGAGTGAGTGAGTGAGTGTATGATGTGTGAGTGAGTCAGTGTAAGCTGAGTGAATGTATCACCGCCTCCTCCCCGCCATCGCGGCCTCCTCCACGCCATCACGGGAAAAACCGTCTCGAGTTGACGCGGAAGCAGATGCGAAACGTCGGACGTTCGTGCCGAGCGACACGTGTCTGCCCATGCATGTCCACGTGATGACAAGCCGAGTCGTTGAGCGAGCATTTGTGATGGACAGGTCGCTTCTGAAACAAAAAACAAAGAGCTGTATACCTCAGTGGGCCGTGGTTAGTAACAGACACACACGCAAAACCAAAGATCCCCCGTGTAGCCTTGACAAACTGTTGGGGAAAGTGCTGTTAGCGAGCACCTACGAAGGCCGGCACGGCACACGAGGGGGTGAGTGGCCGACACCACGCCCGCCCGCGTTTGTCTCCCCAGTGGCGATGTTTACACACCGCACCAGACACTCATTTGAGACTGAATCGACCTAGGGGAGGCCCAGGACCGGTTCAGATAATCGTCACCGGTGTTGGCCGTGAGCGGGAATCGAACTCGGATGGCCAGGTTCGTAGCGCAACGTAGCGCTAACCGCTCCACCACCGCTCGCCACGGTTATTAAGAGGCACACATACACGCACACACACACGCACACACACACGCACACATACACGCACACACACACGCACACACACACGCACGCCATGTGCTTCACGGTGGATGTTAAAGATCCCGTGAGGCCCTTCGTAAGAGATTCGCCATCGCGTGCCAGCGTCATTGTTCCAATTGTTTGGTACATTTGAATAATTTACTGTCAAATTATTCCATTCGAATAAACAGCATATGTATTGGAGTCATCACCCCCCTCCCCCCTCTTACCGCAACAACAAAAAACATGGCAGGAAACCTCGTGAAAAGAAGACACAGGGAGGCTTTCCCCGATTAAACAAACGTAGTAATCATTTATGATGATGACGGAAAGAGACATTATGGTGGTGGTGGTGATGATGACGGTGGTGGTGGTGATTTGACACCAGGCTGAGAGCCAAGTCAGAAAGTCGCCTCCCCCCCAATGGCTCGAACGAGCTGGCGCCGCCTCTCGAGCCGCCGATGGGAAATTCCCCGTTACTATGGCACGGACAAAGGGGCTCGGACGGCGTCGAGTGGCCCACGTGAAAATGAGACCGAGAGCTGAGAGTGAGAGGGGGGAACGGGGCAGGCGGGCGGTGCGGAATGAAAACGGCCAGACGATACCGGGTCTCGAGTGATGTGGTGTCACCCACTATGACTCAATCTTCAACACGCGGTGCACTGACCCCCCCCCCGATACCCGGCGCTCATGATCAGATTGGTTTCCAGAAACAGTCCATTACGCTTGCCACGGGCACACGCCGAGATTCTGCCGAGGGCGGTTTCATTTTATGTTTGTAAGGTTTCCTGTGTGTGTTGTAGTGCGTGTGTGTGTGTCTTTGTGTGCAAGTGTCGACTCAGCCTCAAACGAGTACCTGGTGCGGTGCGTAAAGACATCGCCACTGGGGAGATAAAGGCGGCCGGGCGTGGTGCTGGTTACCCCTAACCTCGTGTGCCGTGCCGGCCTTCATAGGCACTCGCTAATGGCACGTTCCTCAATAGGATGCCCTACACGGGGGATCTTTGATGCATTCGTTGTCATTCTGACCAATTTGGTGAATTTGAAATTGACAAATGTTACGTGAAAAATCGTTTCGGTTTATTAATTTAGTCATTGTGTTTGCGTGTTATGTTTAACGTTACGTCGATTGAGATATTATTTCAGTCGAGCGATCCACCAGCAGTTTGAATTCAAATGAAAACTTGAGTCAGAATTTAGGGGCCCCGATTGCCGAATCAGTGGTGGAAATTCCGCATTCCTCTTTGAAGACAACTGCATATCGATAACACAAGCTGCTTCACTTCTTAAAAAAAAAAAAGGTACGTATTTTATCAGCCCCAACATGATAATGGGCTGACCAGAATTTTAACATCGCAATATTTTGATTAGATGGCTTCTCCACGCCGCATCAATCAAAGTGATGTTTGACCATACTTCACCACTCTGGTCAATGCGCATTGGCGGCTGGGGGCGCAGTAACAGGTCAGGATATGAATCCTGGCCACTGATAATAGCAATGGCCAATAATTGAACTCTCGTCTCAGGATGCACAGCACGGCGTGCCGAAAGTCAGGAGCTGGTAATCGTCTCCAGTGTAATGTCAGCAGCGAATGAATGCACCGATTTAACACATTTGCCTCGTCGTTCCAGCTCCCCCACCGGGAAATGGAATCCAACCGGGAGCTCTCTGCAGTTGCGACGAACATCACGCTGCGTTGGCAGCACTCTTTGTTTCTCAGGTTAACACACACAAAAAAGAAGCAATCCCCAAACGTGCTGATTTCCATTGCTCTCGACATTTTGTACACGTGTGGCAAACCGGTATGAACCGGTTTTGCCCATTATTGAGTTTCATTCATGCGGTTTATAACGGGAACAAAGCCGATATCGACAGCGCTAATAATTCCACCACTGTGGGTGCACGCCGCGCAGCGTTTGGACACACGCAGAGAGAGAGGGAGGGAGAGAGAAAGGGGGAAAAAAATCTGCCGCTAAACGGTAGCAAGGAGATCGTTCTGAAATCAAACACGACATATCCATGCATCACACCTTGACAGACAGAGCGTCAGGCCGGCTGTATGTCAGATGCTATAAGAATGCCCGCGATAAGGCGGAAATCAATAGGCGCACTGCAATGCACTGCGCGCGTGCGGTCTTTTATTCCATTCTCAAGTTAGCATCGTTCTGATAGGCGTGGGCATATCATAATGGCATCTGCCATTGACGAAACACACACACACACACACGCTGTCATTTGCCACGTGTCATTTATTTTCACCCCTCCCCACCACGCATGGAATCGTTCACTTTTTAACTTGGGAGATAAATAATTTTTTTGCCTAACAGCAATCCGCCTAGGCTCTCTCTTTCTCTCTCGAGAGAGAGAGAGACAGAGAGAGAGCCTCCAGGTCAAATCTTAGCGGCAATCTTTATTTTCATGTTTGTTTTGACACAAGCCATTTTTGTAGCGAGCCTCTGGCTATAACCTTTTGCCCTATCGGAGGTGGGGCGAGGGGGTGGGGCTCGTGATAAATGCGGCAGCACGGGGAAGAACAAGCGCCATGCCGCCGTCGTTATTTTGATTGACAGCTCGACGCTCCAGGCTGCCGGGGGGTGCTGCGGGTATAAGAAACGATTAATTGATTAATTACCCGTGTGTTGTTTTTTTTATTCGTTGTTGTTTTAACCCATATCCGACGAGCTTCGCTGAATGCGTGTACACTTAGCGCTCTGGGTGCTTGTTGTTGTTTTTATTAATTTTTTATCGTTCTCACAATGTAACGTTTGCTGAATGTGCAGCTAATAAGCACGTTGTGTCTGGTTGTCCTTCATTCATCACAGCACCCATCACGGTGGAAGCGTTGTGCCCTCACTGTTGTGGCCAACTGGTCGCGTGCCACAGACAGAATTAACGGACGGTGTCCTACTGTCGTAGAAGCGAACGCGATTGTACGGACGCAACCGCTGGCTACTGACTCAGCACTGAGCCTGGCTACTGACTCATTCGTGAGTCTGCTTGCTAGCTGCACTACTGAGTATTTAAGGCAGTAGTTTAAAGCGATTTGAAGCATGTAAAAAAAAAAAATTTGGGGGAGGGGGCAGAGCTTTGTGACGTCATATTTGAGGGAAGGTCTGACTTTTTGTGACGCCGTGTGACGAGGGGGCGGGGTAAAAAAATCGTCCAAAATCGCGTGACGTCATTTATGGACAGCCCCTTATTGTCCTTCCCGTGAAAGTTGTATAACTGTCTTAACTACCAACGGTAGGTATTTATAAACAATACGAAACAAAACAACAAAGCGCTCAAATGCTGTCCCCATGACCCTCAAGTTCCACACGACACGACCCCTTTGACGCGGCCAAAAGCCGCGGGCCGCTCTGTTTGCACGGCGCGACGTCGCGTCGTGACTTCGTCTCGTCACAGCCACAGGCGCCTTCTTCACCGCCCTCGACGGATGGGTCTCGGACGGCGACGGCGACAACGCCAGAAGATGATCGCGACGAACGAGGAAGGGAAATCTCTCGCTCGGAGGACGCCTTCACAGCCGCCCCGAGACCTCCCCGAGGCACACAAGTCAGACTGCGGTGATGCTGCAGCGGTTTCTAATGCGAACAACTTAAAATGGCATCTTCACTAGGCAATTCACTTTGAAAGAATCGTTATATTTAAAAAAAATAACACGAAAAGCAAACAATTCTTGAAAAATATTTTTTTACGATAAAAAAAATAATTTCTAATCTCCAGCTGCTTGTTGGAGGCGGCGCCCCAAGGCCTCAAGTGGAGGAGCCGCACCTGCCGCGAAGCACGTGGGGGGAGGTGGGGGGGGCACATAACACAGCCGCGGAATCGCACATAGCGAAGCCCGCGTAGAGCGAGGGAAACACGCGAAGCACGAGGGAGACGAGGCCACGTGTTCGTTTGAACGTGGCGGAGGTCACCCTCGCCAATGTGACTCGCCCTGATGGTGGTGGTGGTGGTGGTGTCACGAGTTCTCTCCCACGCGCACGAATTCTCATTATCGAGGCACAGTAGCTTTGCCTGGCAAACTTCGCAACGATAAACTCCGGCCACGCATCATACTGTAAGAACTAAAAAATAAAAGAAAAATTCCAAAGAGATTACCATTTAATGTGCCGTTAGTTGGAAGGCAGAGGTTTTGGCCAAATTAAGCAGCTCAAATGAAAGGAAGCAAATGAGGTAATTGCATTTCCCCGCGCGAGCCTCATTTGTGAGGATGGAGCAGTCGATGTAGGCAGGATAAGAGAAAAAAAAACCCAAACCCTCTGCGGAACTCCAGTGTTTTGTTCAAATGGTAAAGGAGGCCTAATTATTTTTTTTGCGCACTCTGATCAGATGCCGGAGAGAGAGAATTCGGTGATTTATTTTTAAAAATGGGGACGACGACAAAACAAAGACAAAGATCCCCCGTATAGCCCGAGCAGACTGTGGGGGCAAGTGCTGTTAGGAAGCACCTATGAAGGCCAGAACGGCACACGAGGGGGTGGGTGGCCAGCACCACGCCCAGCCGCTTTCGTCTCCCTAGCGGCGATGTTTTTTTTTAACGCACCGCACCAGGTACTCATTTGAGGCTGAGTCGACCTTGGGTCGGCATGTGTTCGTAGCGCAGCGCGCTAACCGCTGCACTGCCGCTCCCCACGCCGAAGAACACGCGCACGCAACAGCAACGCCGCCACAAACGCTCGCATCTTTGAAAAGTCATTCGTTTCGTGGGATTTTCATTTTTTTACGATCAAAATATCTGGCCGTGCGTGGCAAATGTGGTTGGGAGGGTCTGAAATTCATAGCTCGGGTCGATCGCGAGTCGATAACGCGAGCAATAACGGAAGAACGGGAATAAAAGACGTTGGGGAAATACACTGGAGGTGGTTGAAATGAGGGTGGTGATTGTGGTGGTCAGTCCACCGCGCCACGAAACCGGTGACCCGAGTTCGAGTCCCCTGATGTCAGTGGCGAGCGATATCTGAACTGGTCCTGGTGAATTCCCGCTCACCATCTTCCACTGATGGTGAAGTATGCATGGTGAAGTATACATACAGTAATACAGGTTTTTTTGGGGGGGTTAGATCACGTAAGTATATGTCGTAGCCCTCCACCACCCGACAGAGCCAGTAAGGGATTTGTCACGTAAACAACGCGCGGATTATTTACAACTTCAGCCCACCGGTGTGTTCGAGAGTAAACCCACAAGATTTACAATTTGAGTAGTACGACGTTTCGCAACCAGCACCATCGGGCGGTTTGCCAGAACAGTGAAGCAATCCACCTGCTTCCGGTCTTAAATAGAGCAGTAGGTCGACGTCATCACTGAACCCATTAAAATGGTGAAGTATAATCAAACAGCCCCTCTCGGTGGCCTGCTACAGACACGGTGTGAGAATAATGAATGGACGTTGAACTTCTATCGCACCGTACGTGGTAGCCAACCGTGCTAATTGGAGTTGCAGGGGGTAGGACAACAGACTAAACACACAATCACTTCTAAGGAAATGAGTGTTTCAATCGAGGCGATTTCAAAGTGCATAGCTCCAGTGCCTTCCCAAGTATCGAAAGGAAGAAGAGCATTCCAGACGGCCGCAGAAACTCATCTGTAACACGCGAGATGCAGTGGCCGTCTGCTGAACGTTCAGTTCAAACATGACAATTAAAAAGGGATAATCGTATGTGGGGGACGTGTGGCGCTCCTGAATTTTTGAGCTTTTTAAAATAGGACCCGAGGTTTCATTAAAAAAAACACTCGATGTGCGTGTTAATTTTATTCTTGTAAACATCAACACCGTACCAATATTCGGAGGTGGGAGCGGTTGGCATCGCCCGGATCCATCCCTCCCTCGATTCCTCCCTCCTTACATCCCTCCCCTCCCTCCCTCCCCTCCCTCCATCCCTCCATTCCTCCCTCCCTCCGCTCCCCTCCACTCCCCTCACTCCCTCCACTCCTCCCCTCCACTCCCCTCCCTCCCTCCATCCCTCCATTCCTCCCTCCCCTCCCTCCATTCCTCCCTCCCCTCCCTCCCTCCCCTCCCTCCCTCCCTCCACTCCCTCCCTCCCTCCCTCCCCTCCCTCCCTCCCATCGGGCAGCAAAGAGCCCGTGGCGTCAAGTCAAAGCGGAGCGTCAACACGACGCGCGCAAGTCAACGGCTTCAGCAGCAGCAGCAGCAGCGGCTGCGTGGGCGGAGTCCTCAGTTGTCCCCCCGTGTAAAATAAAGGAGCACAGCAACCAAACGATGGAGTTCTCACGGCGCGACGATGCATCAGCGCCAGCTCGAAGACCGCGCACCGCGCACGCAATCCACCACCACCACCCACAGCTGCGCCGAGAGACGAAAGGGGCCATTAGAGATATGAACCTGCAGGCAAAGTTGGAGGAGTCATTAAGCTAAGTGCGCCGGAGCTGGCGATGATTAATGATGTCGCACGCCACGCAGACAGATGTTTACGCATTTTTCTTTTTGCCGAGACGCGGCCGCGGAGAGGGGACGAGCGCGCGTGGCTTGGCTGGCGGTAGTGCCCAAGCCTCGCTCGTTGTAGAAAGCCTCCTAAGGCTCATTGACCAACATTGAACCCAGCCACGCGAGTTTGATGCCAGGCCACGGCCTACATGGTCACAACTACCTATTTTAACGGGATGAGCTGTGCAAGATCCGACTGTGCCGGCCCCCCCCACCCCTCTCCTCCTTTCTACCGACCCACTTTTACTGAAATAGCTTGAACCCCTATGCAATAATATGTAGGCTATGATTATACAGGGTGCTTCAAAATAAATGTCAACACTTCGGAGAATTTGCAACAATACCACAAGAAATGTGCCTCCGGGCTCTGGAGACCACCTGGAGAAGATTCCAGGCACGCGTTGACAATGATGGCGAACTAATGGGAGACTTTGACTTTTTGAAGCTATTGACATTACATGTTATCATGTTACAGTGTAAGTCTAGATTTGAAGCTTTCGTGACTGCAAGGATTCATATTCTTGGGGTTTTTCGGTAAAGTCACGTAGGTAAAAAATAAAAATTAATAAAAGTAAAATTAAATTAAAATAAAAATCACGACGTTTCGGAGGCAACACAAGCTTGATACAGCTATCGTGCTGTCTTAATTTTGGAGCTTTCGTGACTGCAGGAATTATTCTTTGGTTCTTTCGGTTAAGTCACGTCTAAAAATAAAAATAAATAATAAATTAATTTATTATTTTATTTTTAGACGTGACTTAACCGAAAGAACCAAAGAATAAGCTATCGTGCTGTGACGGTTCCACCTGAAGACGGAAGCTTGTGTTGCCTCCGAAACGTCGTGATTTTTATTTTATTTTTTATTTTACTTTTATTAATTTTAATTTTTTACCTACGTGACTTTACCGAAAAAAACCCAAGAATATGTTACAGTGTAGTAATATTCCTTCTTTTTCCATTAAAAACGACAGTCCCATGTAAGTGTTAACATTTTTTTAAAGCACCCTGTATATATTATTTTAGGTGCACCGTGTATGGGGTTTACAGGAAGACATTCTCACAGTGACGGTATTAATGAAAAAAGAGATGTATAGGTACAATACTACTCACAATTAAGTTACCGTGCATCTTGCTTTCATGTCGGTCCCATCGGTCTAGAATTTAATCAAAGGAGGGTGGATCGCGCTAACGTTCTGCTGCTCTGTTTCACACGAAGGCTTTCGCGACAAATATTATTCATAGTAAAGGTTTTTGGGTTGAATCGCGTAAGATCGCGTAAGTAACACATTCCTACGGAGGGAGCTGGTAGGAACGTTGGGTTGCTCGGTCAATGGCCAGGGTCAACGGCGGCGTGGTGTATTCCGCAAATATGGCCGACTGTGAGAGCGGGCACAAGCCGGCGTGAGTAGGTTAAACGTTGAGTTTTATAAGGGCACCCCGGGGTGACCAGCCCCTCTCCACCTAGCCCCACCCCTCCCCCACCTAGCCCCTCCCCACTCTCCCCTCTCCACCCAGCCCCACCCCTCCCATTTTTGGATGCACGACGGACGGACACAATAATCTCCTGTGGGCTGGTGTAACCAGGAGGTTCCTACCAGTATAAATGCGTCGTAACCCTCCACCACCCGACACGGCCAATCAGTAAGGGATTTGTCACGTAAACAAAGCGCCAATTAGTTACTACTTCAGTGTTGCTGCTCTATTGATACGATAGCCAAGATTCGTTGATCGGGTTTGGTCCATGATAGACTGCAGGTAATTTTTAATGAATAAAAACAATTTTGATTGTTTTTTTCATATTTTTGTTTAACATGTTGATCCGTCGATTCGGACCCCCCCCCCTCCCCCCCATGTGGCTGTCTGGGACCCGATGTGATACAGCAACATACCCCCCCCCTAGCTGCACCCTGCACGGCTAGCATCAGGAGCGAGCAATATCTGCACCGAATTCGTGGGGAAACCTTCCCGTTCCACCAATCCAGCAGTGGAGTGGTTAAAAGAATATCTCAAATTGACAATGGGCTGAACATGATTACTTTCATTAATTCGTAGCATTCCCTCTTTGAGGACTAATTAAGCGACGCAGCTTTCCAACACGTGACCTAACGCGGCGGAGTTGTTCTCAACATCGGAAGCGTGACCGGGATCGGTCACAAAGCGTTTCGGGAGAACGAGAGAAAAAAAATTAACCCGTAAAAACAAAGTTTTTCACTATAAATCCTTTATATGCGTGTTCAATGAGCCACAACCCAGCCCACATTGGTCTTTGAAACGGGCGGCTAGAGTCCTCTCGTCCTCTGGCTTGAGATGGCTGCCACCTATGGGTCAGATGATTGCCTGCCACCATTAAGCAATTGGTAATTAAATAAATAAAACATCTTACAAAGTGGAACATTTTGGAAATTATTTTTTTCACAAAAATAAATTGTCACGCACAACGAGTCTGTGTGCACAATGTCAGCTCGATTGGATCACGGGAAGTGGGTTAAAAAACGACCGAAAGATTTGCACGGTCGTAAGCGCGCAAGCAAGCAAGCAAGTGAACTTAATATAAAGGATTTAAAAAGGGAACGGCTGAAACGATGCGGGGCTTTCGATAATTTCGATAATTTCCTGCATCCAATTGAGATTGAGACATCGGCAGATTTGCTCTCCTCCCAGTGAGGTGGGCAATGCCCCTCCCCCCTCACCGTTGTATTCTCTCTGTCTACGTTCTACGCAAGCAGCAACGGACGACGCGATCGTCTTTATCGGCGGCCCTGAGCCAGTCATGGAAATTCCACATTAGCATGGCGGGAGCCGGTTTAACGAGAGGATAACCCCCACTGTTTTAATTCCCATGAAGCCCACTTTTTGAAAACGCGTTATTACCCTCCAACCCCCCCCCCCCCCCCCTATATTTTATTCCATTTGTGTAAATCGACACCGTGCCATAAGATGAAGAATCCATTGGCAACTCTTACCGAGCAGCGCATAACCCACGTGTTGGAGAGCGACCCCCGGAGGTTGATGTCACAGAACAACTTCTCAGATCCCGCCAAGTGGCCTTCTTATCTGCGCTTGGGGTGCTCCACTTTCCCGAGCGCTCCTCTGTAGACCTACGCTTCTCACGGCAGCCGAAAGATACATTTTGTGAGAGCTGGAAATTTTGCCAAATTAATTGAGCCACCGCTCTGAACATGATGATTTATTTTGAGAATTCACTGCGCCACTACTCTCCCATATTGGAACCGTTCATACCAGCAGTGGGATTGACATTTAGCTGGCAACAAAAATAATTAACGTTAAATTAATGGTTTAGTGATAAGCGTCGAGTCTGGGCATCAAATACTCTTTAGATGACATTGGCAAAACGTGCAAAAATGCTGGCTGGTAAGCAAAAACCTCCACTCGACTGGCTGTCAAAAATTATATTATTGATTGAATTCCATGAAGGAACAAAAATCTATCAATGTTATTCGTCGCAAAGGAATGCAATTTTTTAGATTGCATTGCCTGCCATTGTTATTATTCGAGAAAATGTTGTTGTTGAGTGTTGTTATTTAATCATTACGCTTTGTTTCATCCGTAGCAGCACATGACATCTTTATAAAAAACAATTTACCATAAAAGAAAAGTAGAGAAAGCGAATTAACAAGTCACAACAACAATAACAAAATAAAACCAATAAACTGTTACAATTCACTGTGAAAAGAAGAAAAACAATCTTATCAAATGTAACTATGGGAAATTGGGAAATATATTTCAGGATAAATTGCCCTACAAATTTGAGCACAGTCTAACTGGGGGGGGGGGCGGGTGGGTTGAATAATACATTAGGTGCATGGGGGAATATAGGAAGAGGCTTTATATTTTTACGACAGCTTAAACGACAAATGAAATAAACCACAATCGCGTTGAGATTATTTACAGTGAACCGAACGTCTACGTGCATGGAACGCTGACGCAGTGATTAACGAACCGCGATTCGTTATTCAGCGTCGACCCGAGTTCCACTCCTCTCCACGGCTATCATCAGTGGCGACGGGTGATATCCAATAAAGCAATCCTTGCCTATCCCTCCAACCCCCCCCCACACCCAATCCAGCCACCTTCACCAACCCGCACTGACCAGCGTGGTGAAGTATGGTCAAACAACCACCCAAGACCAGCAGTAGATACAACAACAACAACAAAAAGCCGTACACTGCTCCGCATCGCATTGCGTTATCAGAGCGGGCACGCTCCCACATCCCACACCTGCGCCCCCCCCCCCCCCCCTCGTGGTTGTTCGGTGCAAATTTCCCAAGCTGTGCACGTTCACCAATTAGGGCCATCGGTCAGCCGAGGCGCTGGAGGACCCAAGGCTAACGCTGCATTGACTGCCGCATCCGTTTACAATTCATCACCCAATCTCCATGCCAGCCCTGCCCTCCCACAAGGCCCCCCCCCCCCGCTCCCCCCCCCCGCCCCTACACCCCCTCGCCCCCCGCCGCCCCCCAGCCCCCAACCTCGCTCGTTTGCTTCATGCGTGGGGAGCCACATGGCCCGGGCTTTTTTTTCTCTTTCTGAAGTGAGTTCAGTGCTTGGCTGTTGTTGTTGTTGTCGATGTTATTGTTGTCGTCCCTTTCTCGGCAGATCAACTCCTGTGCCAGGCCGCTGCAATCAAACTACCAACACGCATGCGATGCAAATCTGGCTGTCCGCCTGATGAGGCTGGTTGCAATTTGCCGGCGAAACGTCACAAGTGCCCGCATTGTATTAGTCGTGGGTTTACTCTGCAACACATTGTGCGTGTGCTGAACTAGTAACGAATGATAGATTTGAAGCTTTCGTGACTGCAAGAATTCATATTCTTAGGTTTTTTTCGGTAAAGTCACGTTGGTAAAAAATAAAAATAAGTAATAAAAATAATAGAAATAATAATAGAAATAAAATAATAAATCACGACGTTTCGGAGGCAACACAAGCTTCCTTCATCAGTAACGAATTGCCACGTTTTGTTTCCGTCACAAACCTTACTACTTGGAATCTGTGTCGGGTGGCAGCGGCTTTAACGACACATTTATATTGACTCCGTCTCTTCATCTGCTTCGAAAGGTTCACGACCCCCTTGCTCTAGAGCAGCGGTCCCAACCTTTTTGACACCAGGGACCGGTTTTGTGGAAGACAATTTTGTCACGGACCGGGGTGATGGGGGGGTGAGTTCAACATTTAATCTTTCCCCTTTTCAAAGAAGCTCTCCAGCGACGTATGTTTTTTACTCATTTCGGCTACTAGGGGTTCGCAGCTTGTGGGCTCACCACAACTGTGACTGAGACAAATGCGCAGCGCGGTAAAGAGGCGCGGACGGAAGTGATAAATAAAAAAAATGGAGGCGGACCACGTGCAGCCTCACCGCTCACACCTCCTCCTGCTGCCGTGCGGCGCGGTTCCCACACTTTAGCCCAGCACGCACGACCCTGCCCATCTACATCGGTGAACCCAATGTGTTACTGCTGTCTCAACAAAGGCGGGTGGATTTAAGAACATTGCCTTTTTGGCACGCGGGGAGATCGGTGAGGCGATCTCCCGTATCGCAAGTCCAGCGTGCGAAGAATTACGCCGCGGTGGCTAATGGATTTGGCTGTCCGCCTGATGAGGCTGGTTGTAATTACCGGCGACACGTCACAAGTACTCCAATTCGCAAATGCGTCGTGGGTTTACTCTACAACATATTCTTTGGTTTTTTCGGTAAAAATTTTAAAACTAATAAAAGTAAAATAAAACAAATAAAATACTTTCTTTAATTTTAATTTTGTATCTACGTGACTTTACCGAAAAAACCCAAGAATATGAATCCTTGCAGTCACGAAAGCTTCAAATCTAGAGTTTACTCTCCAACACACCGTGTGTGTGTGTGTGTTGAAGTAGTAACTCATCGACACGTTTTGTTTACGTGACAAACCTCACTACGTGGCCGTGTCGGGTGGCGGCGGCTTTAAAGACACATTTATATCTACGTGATCTGATACAAAAAAACCCTCTTATGCACAATATTTGTTGCGAAAGCCCGACTACGTGTTCAACTGGCTAATTGATTTATTAAAAAAAAAACCCCGAGGCAGCCTGGCGCACATGCTCCAGGGCACGTCACTCGTTTCTCCAGGAAATTTCCGTGGTTACGATGAGAATTCTGCACAGGTTGTCGGTGCCATTGGTTTGCGAGATGTTAAAAGTGTATGTGATCGATTCGAACTGTAAGAGTTAAAAAAAACATTCTTATTTGTCACGGTGTTTTTTTTGTTATCGCTACCATTACATCTCGCGAAAAATGTCACCGAGGATTCCTAACAATTTGTCGGTGGGTCTGGTGATTTATTCAATCCTGAATAATTAATTTTGGCTACTTCCGAGTCGTACATTATTCTATGAATCCTAAATACGCCTTGCTCTGGACTCATTACATCTCGGCAATTTGCTCTGAATCCTTCAGCCGAGGGTGAAATCGTGCACACATTCCGGTGCGTAACTTCGTGGCACCGTGTTTACAACGCTTACGACTGTCTCTGCTTTTTTCTGTTTTGCAACGCGGTTTCGCCAAGCGGCATAGCAAAAACGGGCTCTGAACTGGGGCCCCCGGTTGCAAGGAATTTAAACGGGGGCTGTTGTCAAATTTCCCTCCAACTTTTTTAGGTTCTTTCGGTAAAGTCACGTAGGTAAAAAAAATTTCATTAAAAATTAATAAAAAATAAAATAAAAATAAAAATCACGACGTTTCGGAGGCAACACAAGCTTCCGTCTTCCACCTTAATTTTAAATTTTAATTTTTTTACCTACGTGACTTTACCGAAAAAACCTTAGAATATGAATCCTTGCAGTCACGAAAGCTTCAAATCTAGAATTTCCCTCCAAGCTCTGGAATTGCCACCACCGGCTCTGGGCAGCAGACAGAAGGTGAGCACCGATGCCTCAATGCCGGGGGGTCGGTGGTGGCTTTGCTGCACGTTGCTGCCTGTGATCCAGCACTGCGGACGGCAGCAGTGATGGTCGGTGGCAGGTGAGAATGTTACAGTGCAAAAAAAATAACACAAAGAACACGAAAAATTATAGGCACGGTAGAGAGAAATCACTTCTGAAAAATATATATATACGAATGCAGCCGAGCAAAAAATTTAGACTCCCCTTGTTTCCCCTTTGCACGCGTGGACTTTTGCAGGTATTTCACTTTCCTAATTGGCCGATACCACATTCATATATAGAGGGGGCCACAGAGCTTGGACAAATGTTGATGTTGGCAAACCACGTGGCCGCCTTCGCGCTCGCCTCGGAGTCGTTCTCTCTGTACGAGGGCAACCGCTGATGTCGTCGTCGTTGTTATTATTGTTATCAAGGGTCATCATTTGAGCAGAAAATCACTTCTACTTTTTGAACTTAAAACGCGGTTGCTGTGGAAACCCCACTGTTTAAGGAGACGCTTGCAAAGGGTAACGCAACGGGAGGCAACAGAGAAAAATAATAATAAAACTACCGTGCAATGTGCCGCTCTGCAGAACAACGTGCACGCGCAGTTTTTATTTTTCAATTTTTTTCCCACCGCACGTCAAAATCAGGTGTCGGCAGAAAAAACAAATCTCTCGAACAAAACGAGAGGGCTATTGGGTAGTTCGGGGGGTCGGGGGGGTCATAATGGCCGTGGTGTTGGGGCAATGAACCAACACGCCTCGAAGGGATCCTGGGGTCGAATGAGGGCGGCCACCCGCGATTAAACCGCCTTCTCAGAGGGCCTTTTCCTCCCCTGATTTCTCTTTGGAGCCGCGAGACTTATTTACCCGCGACAAGCCGCAAGTGAGTCCAACAAAGACATCTCTTCTTTTTTCGCAGGAGGATCCTGCATTTTTGGGTGGATATTTTGGCCAACGATAATGAGATTGCAATGGGAGTTTTGTTTGTTTGTTACCTACGGGACGAAAACCAGAGAATCCCGAGGATACGCCTGCAGAATCATCAGGACATTTATTTATACTGGAGCAATCCGATAAGCTCTAAAGCTCTTTTTTAACACATGTCCAGTCGGGGCGTGTAAGAACGTACCAACAACAAACAGCACAAAAAACGCGACAATAGTGCAAAATATACGAAAGATAAACAAATCACCCAAACGTACAAATAAAACGAAACCATCGCCATCCTACCCAGGCAAAGCCCACTGAGGTATTAGCGTTTTTTGTTCAAATCAGAAGCGACCTATCCACCACAAATGATAGCTCAACAAAGAAGCCCCTCGTTAGGACACAGACGGAGAGAAACACGCAAAGTTCGCACACGCAGAAAGACGCCAGGAGACGGGGAATCTTGGGTCTATTTTTGAGTCTATAGGTCTCTGTGTGAGTCTATGGGTCTCTGTGTGAGTCTATATGTCTCTGTGTGAGTCTATGGGTCTCTGTGTGAGTCTATGCACTTCTGCGTGAGTCTATACATCTCTGCGTGAGTCTATGGGTCTATGTGTGAGCCTACGCGTCTCTGTGTGAGTTATGGGCCTCTGTGTGAGTCTATGCGCCTCTGTGTGAGTCTATACGTCTCTGTGTGAGTTTATGCGTCTGTGTGAGTCTATGTGTCTCTGTGTGAGTCTATGGGTCTCTGTGTGAATCTATGCGCCTTTGTGTAAGTCTATGGGCATCTGTATGAGTCCATGTACTGATGTATGTTGAACTCCTTTCACACCGTGCGTAGCCAACCGTGCAAATCGGACAACTAATGAAACACGCAAAAGGCCCGTTCTAAAGCAATGCCTCTGGCGCTACAAGAACGACAGCACAGATACCGAATGTGCCAAATTGTTCGTTTACCCCATAAAGTAGGGGCTGGGGTTGCAGCCACTCCTGGACCTAGGCGCGCCGCTGAGCCGACTGAAGGAGTTCCACAAGGATGCTTCTGTTAACCTCGTGGCACGAATTTTAAAACACGTTCGGGGTACAATTAGCGTTCGAATCAATACGTTTGCTTACGGGAAGGAACGGCAGCGACTCCGCGAGCTTAATTACATCTCAGAGCAGTGGAGCCAGCGCCGCTGAGATTATGGGTTCAAGCAATTATTTTCTGCGTGCTAATGCTGCACGTTGCAGATGTTTGTTTCGGGGGAAAAAAAGTTGTGGGCGCGCGTCCGTGTGTGTGTGTGTGCGCGTACGATTGTGCATAATAAAATATTTTTGGGTTCGATCGCCTGAATATAAATGGGTGTTGTTAACCCACCACGACCACCACTCGGCTAAGCCAATTAGTAAGGTTAGGTACGTGAACAAAATGTTGCCAATTAGCTACTAAATTTCGATTTAAAGCTTTCGTGACTGCAGGGATTCATCTTCTTGGTTCTTTCGGTAAAGTCACGTCGAAGGGAAGTAATAAAATAATAAAAATAAAACATAATAAAATAATTCTCACGACGTTTCGGCTGCTTGCGTTGTGGCCGAAACGTCGTGAGAATTATTTTATTATGTTTTATTTTTCTTATTTTATTATTTCCCTTCTACGTGACTTTACCAAAAGAACCAATAAGAATTCGCTACGACTTCAGCACACCGGTGTGATGGCGAGTAGACACACAGCAATCGCAATTCGACTACTCTGACGCGTCGCCGGTGATGACAACCACCAGCTTCATCAGGCCAATTTCCAGAATTGTGAGGAAGTCTTCCCGCTTTGTGGTCTGTAAATAGAGCGAGATGATACCATTGGAACCTCATTTGCCAGTAAAAAATATGTTAATTAATTATCATATTTGATAATTAATTATCATATGTTTTACTGGCAAATGAGGTTCCAAAGGCAATGCACCATCAGAGTATGAGAGCTCCGGGTAAGCATTTACACCATTAGAACCTCATTTGCCAGTAAAACATATGATAAACATATGATAATTAATTATCAAATATGATAAAAATATGATAATTAATTATCATATTTGATAATTAATTATCATATGTTTATCATATTTTTTAGTGGCAAATGAGGTTCTAATGGTGTAAATGCTTACCCCGAGCTCTCATACTCTGATGGTGCGTTGCCTTTGAGTTGTGCGCCTTTTGGCGTCATCTGGTCCAACCCATGTGAGACTAGGCTCTAAGGAAAGCTGTCTCGGGTGTGGACCAATCAACTTCAAGGACAGTGCACATTATCAGAGTTGTGTTTTTTGTTTGCATTATGACCGCAGGTATTGTGGTCTATGCAAACATGACTCCTTGTAGAAAAGGTGTCAGTTTTGTTGCCAGATAGAAGGGTAAAAAAACAATTATCAGAGCGAGATTATGTCATCGCCATGGGGATGGGTTTCGCGACTCATGTTTGCAGGCTCTAACCCAACAACCTTTACGGCAATATAGGAATGATATTTGGTCGCGAAAAGCCCACGTGTTGAATTGTCCGAGTGTTCTTTGACATTAGCCACATCTGCTCTGCATTCAAGTTCCCAACAACAACAACAAAAATAATGAAAACAACATATTTGTTTGTCAATCGGCTGCTACAATATGGAGGCTGTGCACCCGTGTGGAATCGTTTGACCATACTTCACCACGCTGGTCACGGCAAGATTCGTAAAGTGGGCGACCCAAGAACCAGTCACGATATCGCACGGCCACTTACGGTTGTCGTGGCCGAGAGTTGAACTCGAGTCGTTGGATCCATCGTGCATTGCGCTAACCGCGGCACCACCACTCCCACCCGCCCCCCTACTCCACCCACACTGAATTTGTACCTTGAAAATAATCCTCACTTAATTATCCACAAGTCTCTGTTTGAAAAATGTAGCAACCGTTTCGATTCGCTTCCGCTCGCTTTTAAATAACGGTTATTTATATGCGTATTGATTCATCGATTGTATCATTAATTCAACGTGTGTGCGACCTTTATTGACAGAGCTAAGACCTTCACATTGACAGGCCAGAAGCCCGCCCCCCCTCCCCCCCGTTGTTTCACAACGAAATCACAATAGGTGCTTGCTAACAGCACTGCCCTCGCCAGCTGATGTCAGGTAAGACAAGAAGTCAACTTGAAAGGTGTCTTCTCCCCGTTCAAATGAGCGTTGGGTGGCTTCAATAATTTCCATCAGTGGCCTTGAGCCATGTTGGACATTCCATCATCCTACGGTGCATCAGGAAGGTAAATTCATAGCGAAAATAAACAGTGTTCATTTTAATCAGAATCCTTCTTTTTCCTGGAGAAATTCGATGAGCTATGAAGCTCTTTTTCACAGATCTCCAGTAGGGGCGGGTCAGAACGTAACAAGAACAACAAACGATACAAAAACACGATAGCAGTGCAAAGTATGGGAAAGGTAAGCAAATCACTCACAATAAATATTGCAAATAAAGTTTATAAGTTCAAATTGCAAAAGTACACCAATTCGCAGGCTTGGGCTAGGCAGAAAAACCACAGCAAAAACAGTCACAGACCACACCAAGACAACACAGAGTCCCTCGATAAAACAGCACATTAAATTCTAACTATCGATACATGAAGAAAGAAGGATGTTACAAACCTGCTTTGATCAACCTCCAGAGGCATGCAAGCATGAGACGAACTCCGACCGGGATTTGAATTTGAACGCCGATTGTGAATCGAACCGTCTGACCACCGCAAACGTCCCAACTTGGTTGGACTTACTAGGCCAAGGAATCATATTCTTAGGTTTTTTCGGTAAAGAATATGAATCCTTGCAGTCACGAAAGCTTCAAATCTAGAATTGAGGCCAAGGAAGCTATCGGAGCCATTCCCGATGATGCAACGCTATTACTCTCGTCCCTCCGCTATTTCCTACAATAGCTGCACTTGACTCGCCCTCACAGTATCTCACTATCCGGCTTTAGGATCTCCTCCTTTTGGAAGCCTCTGGGAAAGCCACCCCAGAGCTCATCTCGGTGAAACTGCCCACGTGGTCCACCCATCAGAAACCACCTCTTGCTGATTCCATCTGCCACCATCATTCGTATCAAGTTCCGTTCCCAACCTCCGAGTTGCTGACCCAATTCTCCTCCAACATCCAGCCTTTTGCTGATGACTTCATATCCGGCATTTTTTTTGCTAACAAAAATTTCATCATTTGACGAACTTCTTATGCTCGCTCGCCATATCCTCCTTTGCAGCTTGTAATAAGCATCCTCATCCCCCTTTGCGCGCGCTGATATTCAAACACTCGGGGGATTCTCTTGTGGCGCACGAACAAAGCCCTCGTTAGTATAATGGGCCGCGGTCGCGGGATGCTAACAGAAGGTTATTCAGGAGGTCGTAGGTTCGATCCCAACCCTGACGCCTGCTGTATATTTGGAGATTTCGTGTCTCTCTCTCTCTCTCCCCCAGTGGTCACGTGGAATTTATTTCCGGATCGTCCGGTTTTCCCCTCCACGTTTAGAATGAACATCACGCGCTTGGAGGATTCGGCCGCTGTGCATTTCCACGTGGTGATTGATGATGATGATGAGCCATATCGTTGGAGTATCACTTGTGGCCAGATAGCTTGTGAAAAAGAGCTGTGTGGCTCAGTGGACCTTACTGGGTAAAACATTCACGTTGAGTTGAATAGTTTGAATAACACACACCCGCGCGCGTTATATTCATATTATATTCATTGTAACAAAATACAAACAAAAAAACACACCAAGGCTTGATTGTCGCTCTCAATCACGAGTCGCCGGCTTGATGTCTCCTACACAGTCATCCAGGACCCCCACCACCAACACAGATTCTCCGAGCCACCCCTTAGGGCTGCGCGCTACGAGAAGTCCGCATTTTAATCAAACATCGTTCGTTGTCACGCGCAGCGCCAGTTACACTGCCCTTTATTCCGCCGTGATTGATGTCTTCATTAGAGGCAGACTTGTGCACTGAATTACGGCCGCGTTAACTCTTTAGCCCGCAGTCTCTTTACTCCGGATGCCGGGGGGAGGATGTACGTACGCGCACGTGTCGAACTTCTTTTGCACCGCACGTAGCCAACCGCGACCAATCGGAGGTGCGGTTGGAAGGACAACGTACGGACACGCAAAAAAAAGCAGTTTTAAGGAAATTAGTTTTCAACCGAGATTTAAAATGGCATAGCTCCAGCGGCTTCCGAATTTCGGAAGGGAAGATCGTTCCAGACGGCCGCCGAAGCGCATCCGAAAGCGCCGCGCGACGCGGTGAGCGCCGCTTTTGTTCGATTGCGAGCAGCCAAAAGCCGCCGCCGCCGCCGCTGCTGCTGCTGCTGCGAGGATGAGCGGAGTGTCACGTGACGATTGTTCATGCACGAGATCGGCACGAAGGTCACTGCAGTTCGTTTTTTGGCCACGAACTTTGTCGTGCGCAATGAGCGCGACGTTACGAAGATCTTGTTGAGACGGTGGCTCCCGCCATTGGAATGTGGAATTTCACTTCCCGGCTGACAGCGTTCGTGTTTAAGCCGGGAGACGCTGTAGCAACGGCCGCCCACACCGGCACCAGCGTTATTCGATGGCTCTGGAAATAAATAAATATATAACACACATTTGATGGCTGAAAATTGTTTGTTGCTTGCAAATCAAACGCCGCATTTGAGTCCTCAGAGCTGCAAAATGCTCAATTAAAGTGCAATTCAACATTCAATTCTTACGATGATTTCCCCCCCCCCACCCCTCCTACTCATTCCTGAACGAGCCCCATCTTCATCAACTCCCCCATACACTGCGAGAATTCGGTTTCAAGCGCCGGCTGGCTGCACAACGCCGCCCGGACTCGGGTCTCGAACGCCCCCTCCCCCTAGGATCCCCCCCCCCCCCACTGCCTCATCCCTGTGAATCGGACAAGGCCAGAGCGAGCGAGCGAGCGAGCCCACCGGGTTCGCTGGTGACGTCCCTTGCTCTGAACTTCATTCAGCCTCCTCCTCCAAACCGCACTCCGCACCACCATCACCACCCCCCCCCCCCCCCGTGGAGATTTTCTCATCTTAACACCACGTTGGATTCCGCGGGCTCAAGCGCGCGGCGTTGATTTGGTCGTTCAACTGCCCTCTTCTTCTTATCACTACTACGACTACAAGATTCCAATCTTGTACAATGATCAAAAGCGCACCGGGTTGCCATTAGATGCCCCCCCCTATCCCGCCTCCCGTAATCTTTCAAGTTATGTAAATAGGCGAAGTTGTTTCATCGGCGACACGGAGCCGAGCGCGCTACTGCTTTATAGGAGAAACGAAGCGCGAGAGGAACGATTAAAGGATAATGATGTGCAGCACACACACACACACACAGACGCACACACACAGACACACACACACACAGACACACACACACAGACGCACACACACACACACAGACGCACACACACACACACAGACGCACACACACAGACACACACACACACAGACGCACACACACAGACACACAACAACAACAACAACAACCGCCATTCGCCACTAAGTGGCGGTGACGTCACCACGACGCTTGTGCCAGGCCATGTGCACCTTGAGGCCACGTGAAGTGTCGAACGCCCGCTGGCAGGAGGTCACGGGGCAGACCCAGGTGCCACGGGTCGACTGACCGAGATGACCGAGATGACTGGCTGATGCACCACCTGTGCCCCCTACTGTGCCAACTTGCTGTGCTTTAGCCACCCGGCGCTCCGCTCGTTGTTGTGAGCGTCGCTCCTCCGCCCTCCGTTGTTGTTGGAGGGCGACTGCCTCCAACTGCCCAGTAGCGTCCTTCACGAGCCTCCTCCACTGAGGCCGATCTTGACACCGCTGGTACCAGTCATCGGCAAGTCCACTCAGCTCCACGTCCTCCTGTACCACATCACTCCATCTCTTCTCTAGCCCGTGCCGCGCCCGTTTAGCCCCCTCGATCCGGCCGAACAAAAGCTGTTTAGGCATGCGGTGGCTGGGCATGCGGGCTACATGACCCAGCCAACGCAGCCTTGCCTGCCGGAGGAGCTCACTGATGGGACTTTGCCCAGATCTTTCAAGGACTTGTGAGCTCCTCACACAATCCAGCCTGGTCAAACCCAGGATGGATCGTAGGCAGGCCAGCCTAAATGTTTCCAACCGGCGAAGATGCTCCACTAGGGGGGTCCACGTTTCGCAAGCGTAGAGAAGGGAGGGAATGACCGTGGCCGAGAAGACCTGAAGCTTCGTGCGGAGCGACAGACCAGGTAGCTTCCACACAGCGTTACGCAACCGATGAAAAGATATTGCCGCTCGACTGATTCGGAGTGAGACCTCTGCTGATAAACTGGAGCTGGTCATGAGCACACTGCCCAGGTATGGGAAACTCTCTACTCTCTCCACAACTGCCCCATCACCGATTGGGAGTTGT
This sequence comes from Lampetra fluviatilis, assembly GCF_964198595.1. Taxonomy (NCBI): domain Eukaryota; kingdom Metazoa; phylum Chordata; class Hyperoartia; order Petromyzontiformes; family Petromyzontidae; genus Lampetra; species Lampetra fluviatilis. The sequence goes on along the minus strand of NC_136327.1, from coordinate 2,902,256 downwards.
GGGGGCGGAGTGCCCGATGGTACAAAATACCCAGGCAGGTGCTTAGTTTTGGTGGGGCTGATGGTAAGGCCCCACCTCTTAGTGGCACACTCCAGCCTCAGCAGCAGCGTCTCCAACTCCTCTTCTGAATGAGCAGCTATTACCAAATCATCGGCATACATAACGTGGTTGACCAATAGGGAGCCATCCCTTGATCGCACCCGGGCGTCGATCAGCCTCCCATTATATCTGTACCAAATGGTAATTCCCCCGGTACAGCTATTGAAGGCTTCACGAACTACGCAGTCGAAATAGATGTTAAATAATGTGGGAGCCAGAGGACATCCCTGTCGCACCCCAAGGTGTACAGGGAAAGGCTCCGACTCCCGGCCACGTAGTTTTACCCGGGCCCGCTCACCATCATGAAGGTCCTTAATGATCGTGAGCAGAGGGTCAGGGACTCCGAAAGCACGAAGAACAACCCAGAGCCCAGTCCTACTGATGGTATCATAGGCCTTGACCAGGTCAATAAAGCAGAGATGTAGGTCTTTTTGGAATTCCCTACACCTCTGCTGTAGCAGACGGACAGAAAATATGGCATCTGTGCAGGACCGCCCTTTCCTGAAACCACATTGGGGCTCCGCAAGCCTCTCCTCAGCATGCCTAGCAAGGCGATGTTGAATAATCCTTGCCAGGACCTTACCCGGCACACTGAGGAGTGAGATGCCCCTGTAGTTGTTACAGTCTGTGCGGTCCCCCTTCTTAAAGAGGGGGACCACCAGGGCATCCTTCCAGTCCTGCGGAACCCGTCCAGTGGTCCAGACTGTTGTTATGATGTCATATAGGGCAGTCTGTGCACAAACGCCACCCTCCCTCAGCATTTCGCCTGGGAGATCATCTCTGCCCGGTGCCTTCCCTGGTCTCAGACTCCGGATCGCCCTCAGTACTTCCTCAACAGCCGGTACCTCAGCCAGCCACTCACAGGGGGTGACCTCTTCCAATATTTGAGGCACCGCAGCCTCAGCAGGGTTATCCCCACTTTGTGCCATGATGTTTTCCTGGCTGAGAGATTTTCCCTCCCCCAGGACCTCACAGAAATGCTCAGCAAATCTGCAAACCTGTTCCCGGGGGTCGGAGATTGGATCACCGTTTTTTCCTCTAATGATGGTAATAGGTGTGGCGCTGCAGGTTACTTTTTTGATGGAGTTAAATAGTGATTTGTGATCGCGGGCCACTGAGGCAGACTCCATCTCCTCAGCAACCCGCGACCACCACCCATCCTTACAGCGCCTTACGGCTCTCCGAACCTCCGAGCGAAGGCTGCGGTAAACCTCCTCATTCTCTGACGTGGGATGCTGTAGGCGATGAGAGTGGGCCTGTCGCTTTTTCTCAATTAACCTGAACACCTCCTCCGTCAGCCAGGGTTCCCGGGGAGGTCTGGACCGCGTACCCAAAGCAGCCATTGCAGCTGCATGAGTCACAGTCTTAAACCTCGCCCATTTACCCTCGACATCAGGTGGAGTGGGGGACGATGCCAACCCCAGCTGCAAGCGATGATGAAATTCTCGCTTGCAACTTTCATCAGCTAACTTAGACCAGGCCACTTTTGGTTGGAATGGGATCCTGGGTGTACACCCACCACCGGAGTGGAAGAATGGCAGGCGCATCTTACAGATGACTAGTCGATGGTCAGAGGGCAGATCAGCTCCACGGTAGGTCCTGGTGTCAAGGACATGGGCTCGCATCCGCTGGTCCGTCACTACGTAGTCCAGCAGATGTTCTTGCTTGGACCCGGCATGCATCCATGATGTTGTGTGGATGCGCCGATGCCGGAAGAGCGTGTTGGTAATTACAAGCCCATGGGCTGCACAGAAATCTAGCAGCCTCCTACCGTTGTTATTGAGCTGATCTGGCCCATGCCTTCCAATCACTCCAGACCAGGTGCCAGCATCATGACCAACTCGGGCATTGAAGTCACCCAACAAGATGACTCTGTCCCGAGTGGCCACTTTAGCCAGCACCTGTGACAGTAGGTCATAGAAAGCGTCTGACTCATCGGCTTTGCCTGCATCCCTCCACGGATGTTCGTCTTCGGTGGGGGCGTAAGTAACCACGACCACCACTCCTCGCCTCTGGTTGATGGGAAGGCGAGCCCAAAGTATCCTGGGGCTTACAGCTTCCCACACCTCACCGCCACGCTCCCACGCCCCCTTCATTCTTTTGTTCAGAAGAAGAGCCACACCCTGTTGTTTGGCAGTCTCCTGCCCCGAGTAGAGGACTGTCCACCCCTCATGGTGGCAGGAGCCAGAACCGGTCCACCGGACCTCCTGAATGCCACAGAGATCCAGGCGGTACCGGTCCAGCTCCCGACAGAGGAGTGGCAGCCTCTCCTCCGCAGTGAGCGTTCGAACATTCCACGTGGCCATCCGCAATGGTTTTTCGTTGTTACTGGAGGAGCCCCGAGGGTTAAAATTCAATCTCCTGGCTCCGCCAAATGGGGTTTGGCCAGGAGACGTCATAAAAGCCTGACCCCCCGGGGCCTCCGGCACAAGCTTATTAATTACAGGTTTATGTTTAAATCGTAGTTTAGTGGTGGTTAATTGAAGGTGGAGGGGTTACCAGCCCCTCGCACCCGTCCAGAGCCCCCGTTTAGCCACTGTGGTGGTCACAGACGCCATGAGGGGAGAGGCCAATGGGCATTGGCCCTCCCCCCACAGCACTGCCCACGACAGTGTTGCCCGTCCGGCACCGCGAGGAGGTAGGAGGTTGTCAGACACACACACACAGGCACACACACACACACACAGACGCACACACACAGACACACACACACACACACAGACACACACACACACACACAGACGCACACACGTAAACAGTAAATTAATAAAGCTCCGTAAAGATATGGACAAGCGCGTGATCGTATACCTCGCGAGAGCGGAATCGACAGCGGTGAGCGATTTGGACGAACCTGATCCCTGCCGTGGCAACGTGGAATTAGACTCAGCGGGTATTGACTTTCAGCTGTCGTCCCCAGAGAGTGGACCCATCCGCTCGTCGCCCCGTCGACTATCAACAACAAAACCGACGGAGCGAAGTTGCTTCTCGGGAAAATTAGCGGGCTCCTCGTTCGCGTTCTGACCCGGCCCCGAGTGATTCCGACGAACACCTCTCCACTCGCAAACTCAGACACCCCGAGAAAGCCGCCCCCCCAGCCCCCCCCCCCCCCCCACTGCCGAGCACTCAGAACAATTAAGGGACCTACTCTAAGGAAGAGAAACACACGCCGCATAATGAGCATCGCTTGCGCAACGTGAAACCCTCCGATTCTGATTGAATATGAATAAAACATTTCAGTTTATGAAAGCCACTCTCCGCGGACGTTACATTCGGCACAATTCAAGCGCCACTTCAGACGCACGGGACAAAACAACACAAACACAGGGACGTTCAATTTAGCCGTGGAACCGAGCGTCGTTAGCGAGCGCCTATTAAGGCCCCGCGTGGCACACGGCTGAGTAAGACTATTTACGCGTGCCGGAGGAGGAAATCCGATGAGCTATAAAGCGTCTTTTTCCACACATGTCCGGTAGGGCCACGGGTGTGTTCAGAACGTCACACCGACGAATAATACAAAAGCAAAAGAAGTCAGGAGTGTAAAGTATCGGGAAAGATTTAACAAATACACGACTCAGGCGCAGGAGCGGCTCGGGCACTCGTCGCTGTCGTTGGCCCTGAACGGGAATCTCGAACTCGGCTCACCGGGTTCGAGAACCGATCCACCACCGCTTCGCGCACAAAATAAATTCAACACTGCGCCGCGTAAAATGACAAACACACAAGCGCCCAATGTACGTCGCGTAAATATATATTTACGCGACGTACAATACATATAAATCGCAGGCGTTTTATGTCAACAGAATGCGGTCGCTGCAGTCATTGCACAGAAGCCCACACGCGCACTTCTTCATAGGAAGGCATAAATAGACGACACTCTGCCTATTGTCACAGCGGGCTTACGGTGTTTAAATTATTGTGAGCACTTTGCAATGAATACGTACGTACCCGCACACACACACGGGCACACACACGCACGCGCGCGCGTGTATAATTAATTCTAAGCGCACGCACGCACGCACGCACACACACGCGCGCGCACGCACGCACACACACAACACTTGTCCTGATTTAAATACAAAGACACAAACGACTACCAAGCCCGTTGTTAATTGACGGAACGAGTCCTCGCAGCGAGCACCTATTCAAGGTCGGCTTGACATTCGATGAGGATCGTGAGAAGGGTCGGCGCTTTGCGGAACGTGTCAGAATCAGAATCCTTATTTAGATTCTGGCAAAATCCGTTGAGCTACAGAGCTCTTTTTCACCGATGTCCACCGTGGAGATGGAGCGGTGAAATCAGCTCCTGTGCGCAGGCGCCCTGTGGATCGTTACATCGCTACTTAGGCAGGCCTTCATCCAGCAGTGGATCGATGATAGCATTTGAGGAGGCCTGTGGGTCGTCTCATATCCGCAAGAGCCCAGTTGTTGGCTTTGTCTCACCAGTAATGAGAGTCTTCTTGGTTCTTTCGGTAAAGTCACGTAGAAGGGAAATAATAAAATAATAAAAATGAAACATAATAAAATACAATTCTCACGACGTTTCGGCCACAACGCAAGCAGCCGTCCTCAGGTGAAGAACAGGTCTGTCGGAAAGACATTCAGAAACATAATAAAATACAATTCTCACGACGTTACGGCCATAACGCAAGCAGCCGTCCTCAGGTGAAGAACAGGTCTGTCGGAAAGACACTCAGACGCTGTCTTTCCGACAGACCTGTTCTTCACCTGAGGACGGCTGCTTGCGTTGTGGCCGAAACGTCGTGAGAATTGTATTTTATTATGTTTCATTTTTATTATTTTATTATTTCCCTTCTACGTGACTTTACCGAAAGAACCAAGAAGATGAATCCCTGCAGTCACGAAAGCTTTAAATCGAAAAGTAATGAGAGTGTTGAAAACAACACATCGGGGCTCGTTTTAGGCTGAGTGGACCTAAGGCAGAAACGCAGCAGGTACAAACACTTTTGCAACAAATGTGCCACGGCCAGGACTCGAACTGTGGTCACCGGAGATGCTGGTTTTGAGTGTTGTTATCCACCACCGCTATCCAACCAACTATCACTCCTCGCAGAAGACGCTGAACACAGAAATGCAGCAAGTCATGCTTTAACGCGGTAGACGCGTTCCTTAAAAGTGCCGCGTTAAGCGACAAACGCGTTCAGCGAAAAAGGAAATTCCCCATAAATAATCTAACGATGAAGTCGCCGGTATCATTGGGCAGCCGTGCCAGCCACAGCTCTGCAAGAACGGGAGCAGACTTCTTGGTTCTTTCGGTAAAGTAGAATGGAAATAATGAAATAATAAAAATAAAACATAATAAAAAAATTCTCACGACGTTTCGGCCACAACGCAAGCAGCCGTCCTCAGGTGGAGAACAAGTCTGTCGAGAAGACAGTCACCCACGCTTTGAACAGGTCTGTCGAGAAGACAGAGTCTCGAGAGAGACTCTGTCTTCTCGACAGACCTGTTCTCCACCTGAGGACGGCTGCTTGCGTTGTGGCCGAAACGTCGTGAGAATTATTTTATTATGTTTTATTTTTTATGAATTTATTATTTCCATTCTACGTGACTTTACCGAAAGAACCAAGAAGATGAATCCCTGCAGTCACGAAAGCTTTAAATCGAAACGGGAGCAGTGTTGCGCGTGTGTTGAACTAATGCTGCTCAAACTTGCGCACTCACACGAAAGGCTGTGTGGCTGCTGATGGGACCTTTACCCCACAGATAATAGGGAGAATATGGGCGTGGATCATAGAGATTTTTTATTTTTTCTCGAACCCGCCAGCTCCTGCGGCTAGCTGAATGAGAATCCCGAGTCAATGTCCCACTGAGTGAAGCCCCTTGAGTTGAGAAGCTCTCTTTCTTTACTTCCAAGGGCGACTCGGGCAGCAGCAAAAATCAAAGCGTGGGTGTCACGATATTTAGTGTCACGGATAACAGCAGCTCTACTGTAAGTAAATACATATTTCTGTTTATCTACAAATTAATACAATTGTTGTTTTCCTGCTCGGAGTTTGTGATTGTTAATTGGAGCCGTTATTTATTCATTTTGTGCGGTCGGGCGTGCGTGCGTGCGTGCGTTGATGGATCTCTAGAGGTTAACTCTACTAATTTGTAGCTGCCTCCTGCCAAAGAAAATTCCGTCCTTTTACGGCACCCGCTCCTTGTTCTACAAACAAACAACAACAAAAATCCCTCGATTTATAGAAGTTGAACTAAAGAGCGCAACCCACAGGCCAGCTTCATTTCAGCTGGAAGAGTCCCGGCGCAGGGGGTTGGTGGATCACACGGAGATCAGCATGAGCTGTGAGGCTCCCACACCGCGCTCAGCTGTGAAGAGGCCAGGATGGGGCAGTACAGCAGGTGGATTCATCTTCTTGGTTCTTTCGGTAAAGTCACGTAGAAGGAAAATAATAAAAATAAAACATAATAAAATAATTCTCACGACGTTTCGGCCACAACGCAAGCAGCCGTCTTCAGGTGGAGAACAGGTCTGTCGAGAAGGCAGAGTCTGAATTTTGTCAAGACGCTCTTCGCCCCTCCATCCCAGCATAAATAGTCGCTCCAAGCCTGGGGCGTGCCATTCAGACTCTGCCTTCTCGACAGACCTGTTCTCCACCTGAAGACGGCTGCTTGCGTTGTGGCCGAAACGTCGTGAGAATTATTTTATTATGTTTTATTTTTATAATTTTATTATTTCCCTTCTACGTGACTTTACCGAAAGAACCAAGAAGATGAATCCCTGCAGTCACGAAAGCTTTAAATCGAATTTCAGGTGGATTCAGTTTTCTTTTTTATTCTATCGTCTCGAGTGCGTTATTTCAGCCGGAGAAATCCTGGGTGGCACCCAAGCCACATCCATCTCAAATCATTGTACCCCACGCGATCTCTGAACCGATAGATACATCTTTGTTATAAACCTACTTGTTGTACTGTCCTCTCCGATCCCAGTGAAACCTTCTTCTCGCGTGCACTTGAGACGATTACCTCTGCCACGTTCACCACAGACTTGCACAAATTACAAAGGAGGAAATCGTACGAATTTAATTTGGCATGAAATGCGGGCCAATAGGTCTATAATAGTTAAATTCATATCATAGCCACGTAATAATTGATTATAATGTACAGACCGTTGCCAATGCACCGTTTGATGTAATCCTCTCTACACACTGTTGGTCATGGGATTGCTTGACCATACGTCGCCACGCTGGTAAGTACGGGTTGATGAAGGCTGGGACATTTGGCTTCCCTGCTTTAACGACCAGCAGTGACCAGCGCGGTGAAGTATGGTTAAATAACTTCCATGGCCAACACGGCGCATGGGGGGAGGCCGTCATCCAGCAGTTGATTAGCAAATCGTTGACAATTATACTTTAAGCACGTGCACAGGTTACTGACATCATTGAAAGTGAAATGACATTACGTGGCCCTGCACTGGACACGGCACGGCTCCAAGGGATGACGATATGACGATGATGATGATGGCAGAGAGTCCGAGAACAATGAGGGCGTTGCAGCCATGGGAATGGAACACATCTTAAGAATATGTTCACCAAGGAGATGGAATAAATAAATCATCGTGATGTGTAGATGCTACGTAAACTGAAAACTAATTTCTTTAGAATTGTTCTTTGTGTTTGGTTTGTTGTCCTTCCCCCGCACCTCCGATTAGCACGGATGGCTACGTACGGGGCGAAAGAAATTCAGCATACAGTACGTACATACAGTTGGTGGAAGATTCGATGAGGCCTTCATCCAGCAGTGGATTGACCATGACAGATGATTATGATTATTAAGCAGATATGTGCCAGCAGCCCCATCAAATCAGTGACACGTACTGACTGTGGTGGTACCTGCTATGATTAAAGCAGTGCATACTGACTGTGGTGGTACCTGCTATGATTACAGCAGTGCATACGGACTGTGGTGGTACCTGCTATCACTACAGTAGTACATGCTGACTCTATAGCAGTATTTATTGACTCTATAGCACAGAGCACTCACCTGACAGATGGGCGTGGTGAGGCCTAGTCCCGGGCAGAGCCTCCGGCCTCGCCTAGATTGTCCAACCGGCCGAGGTGGCACCTTGGCAGGCTGGGGCTGGGCTGCTACCCCTGACCCCCCCTCCCAGCCAAGATCTCCCCGGCCGCTCTGCCTTGATATCTATGGCCTATACGACTGTATAGTAGTAACTGCACGCATCGGGGTGGGGGGATATCACACAGTGAAGAATTTACCTGAGCGTTTAGTGTAGTTTTATAGCATTTTTAACACAAAAGATAAATGTCCCCCTCACTCTCACCGAAGGCATGCGACTTGGCATGGGCAATCCTCCCCACCGAAGGCGCGTGAGTTAGTATGGTCGTACACGCGTCATAAATAAATAATAATAAAGCGTACAAAAATCGCACAAAATCGCTAATGAAACTAATTTAAAGTTGACGGATGTGAAAAAGGAATAGCGCTTGCTCACGGCGGGGCTTACGGCGTGGTACCTGACTATTTATTTTTCACGTAAACCCCACCGTTGGAGAGGAAAATCCTTTGCAAGCGCGCGAACACACACAAACCCACAAACCCACAGACACATTTTTACTTTTATATATAGATAGAAGATGCTACAGGCCCCGTACTAGCTTAATCCGGCACTGGCGCGATCCACGTAGCAGCCGGCACATTTGATCCTGAATTAGGACGCTCTCCCTCCAGATCGTGTGCGTACAGGCTACACACTTCCGCCGATAAGGTCTGAATTGGTCTGCAATATGATAGGGCACTGATAAAGGGGTTGACAGGTATGCAGTGGTGAGTACTAGTGGTGAGTGTACTAGTGGTGAGTGTAGTAGTGGTGATTGTCTATTTGTATGTGTTTCTCCCTTGTGATGGGACTTTGTAGGATGAACTTTTAGATTCATAAGGGGCACGAGGTGACCAATAAGGTGTGAATTCGCTTGTAATAAGGTAGGGCACTGATAAGGGGTTGACAGGTATGCAACTGGGCTTTAAAGTAATTGCCTTTCGCGGCTCAGCTATCGTGTCTGCTGCATGTACACCGCCAAAATATAACGCGCTTTGTTTGCTACACGGACCCGGCAGATGAAATGCACCTTTGACACTGCTACAATATCAGACTCCGAAGACGAACACATTATAACTAGGCCTCAACTGTGATTAACGTTTTGCAGTGGCCGAGGCAGCGTAGCATAAACACGCAATGTTGAAAGGTGAAATAAAGGCGCTAGAAATTGTTTCAAACGAACACCGCGCCAGATCAGAATGTGTGTGTTATGCTGGAGGAATCCGATGAGCTACGAAGCTCTTTTTCGCAGATGCCCAGCACTGCGCGTAGGTCTGAAAGTAAGTTTCTTTCTCCCCCCGTCACATTCTCAAAGTAAAATGCAGACGCTGAGAGCTATCCACGGCAGCAACAACAACAACAAAAGCAATCTTTCTCTCTTTTTCCCCGCCTCTACCCCCCCCCCCACCTTCAATAGACCAAAAACATTGCAGCAAAGAACGAATGTAAACATTGTCGCCGCACGTACGCTCGGAGAATCCTCAACAGCAGCAGCAAAATCACCGACCTGCTCCTTCAGGTGTGACGGCCATCACAAACAGCAGAACGGGTGCGGCACGACCTCCTGTATACCAGGCGAGGTAGTTAACATCTCCTAGCCACCGTGATGGTGATGAGAGAGTTCAGAGGGACGCAAACTCTAAACATATAACAGGTGCCAGGGTCGGGATCGGGATCGAACCCACGACCTCCTGTATACCAGGCGAGGTAGTTAACATCTCCTAGCCACCGTGATGGTGATGAGAGAGTTCAGAGGGACGCAAACTCTAAAAATATAACAGCTGTCAGGGTCGGGATCGGGATCGAACCCACGACCTCCTATATACCAAGCGAGGTAGTTCACATCTCGCCACCACGGATCATCCGTGTAACGAATCAAACTCAAACTTCCATTGCAACACGGTACGTTCCTCTGTTTCACTCTCTCCGCGGCGTGCATGCGCAGAGGCCGAGCTGAGTGGTGAGACAGGGGCGGCGAATTCACTCGCCCCTGTCCAGCGCTCTTTCGCCTGGCCCACATTTCCCACGTGTGACCAGTGGACCCCGGCTTACCCTCTCGAGTATCTATATTTCCCGACGTCGTGCGTGGCGCACTGAGATTGCCTCGATGAATTCCGCGTGTGTGTGTGTGTGTCATGTTGAACTTTGTTCGCCGCGAGGTGGACTCGAGCCTGTGTCTTCTGGGTGTCCGGCGTGCCAACCGTTGCACCACCAACAGGGCACGGCATCAGCTCCGTTCGTTTCTCAGTTGAAGAAGTCAAACTTGTTATGTCATCATTTTTTTTGTTTGCTCCAGATATTTCGAGATTTGAATTTGCATGGCTCCAGTGGCTTGATCACGAAGACGGCGATGGTGATGATGACGTGGTGCTGGTGATGATGACGATGAGGTGATGATGATGGTGACGATGATGTGTTGGTATGTACGTGCGTTGAACTTCTTTCGCACCGTACGTAGCCAACCGTGCTTACCGGAGGTCTGTGCGCCACGCCGGTATTAACCGGTTTTTACTGGAGGGGGGAAGGGGGAGTGGGCGGAGGGGTTCATGCGGTTCCCGGCGATGCAAAAGACACGGATTTAACGACGCTAATCTGTATGCATTGGCTGCCGTTGTCATCCAATTAAACCACTCACCACAACAAACTCACCTCCCCGGCTTTAATTGATGTTGGAATGCAGCAACGGTTGAGTAATAGCGCCTGCAAGTGTCACCGCCAGGTTGCCTTTCGTGGTCCGGATGAAGCCAGCGCATTCCCTTTGCGCACCCGTGCGTGCATGCGCGGGGGAGCGGTGGCACGGTGGTTAGCGTGCTGCGCTACAATCATTGTCAACCCGAGTTCGATTCTTCCCCAGGTGGGGTGGGGGGGGGTTGTTGCGCGTCGAAGAGGGCGGATTTTCGGCGAACCCCATCGCGCTCGTTTTCAGGATGCGCTTCTGCGGCCGTCTGGAACGCTCTTCCTTCCGATATGAGGAAGCCATCGGAGCTATGCACTTTTAAATCATCATCTAGTTTGACGAACGTGATTTTTGGGAGCAGCTTTTTGTGTGTAGTTTGTTGTCCTTACCCCGCACCTCCGATTAGCACGGTTGGCTACGTACGGTGCGAAAGAAGTTCAACGTACATACAAAAGTACAGTAATATCCACAGCGGCTTTTGGCTGCTCGCCATCGAACAAAGGCGGCGCTCACCGCATCGCGTGACGCTTTCAGATGCGCTTCTGCGGCCGTCTGGAACGCTCTTCCCTTCCGATATCAGGAAGCCACTGAAGGTATGCACTTTTAAATTTCGGTTGAAAACTCATTTCTAGAAAACGTCTTTTTTGCGTTCAATTTGTTGTCCTTCCAACCGCATGGTTGGCTAAGTGCGGTACGAAAGAAGTTCGACACGCGCGCGTAACATAGCAACAACAGCAACTGAGACGCCGCCGTCACTCACGCCCCTTGACTTTTACGCGATGCCCATTTAATGGGATGATCGTGTCCACTCATCAACGCGTTTTAATTGCGCGGCCTTAATTAAAGTCCGGGCCGTTCGTGTGTCAGACGGCGCCGTAGGAGTGCGGACAGACGGACAGATTCATCGCGCGTGGAGAGGGTTAAGGTTGACATCTGTGAAAAAGAGCTTTATAGCTCATCGGATTCCTCCAGTGTGTAAATACACATTCTGATTCTGATCGTTGGCGGGGGCGGCGGGGGGGGGGGCGAGGCAGTGGGGCTGGGGGGGAATTTTTTTTTATTTGTTTTAACGTTTACAAAAAAAATTACACATCTGTCCAAAGAGACACAATTTATGAAAACGCGCATCTTGAAAATCCCTTGCAGCGGCACGCTCTGTGAAAGAAAAGAAAAAAAACCACGGAATCAGCCGGATTAGGGGAGATAAATTATGAAATATTTGACTCCGATGTCGGGGATGTTCTAAATGGCTTTGGTCAATGTCGGTAATGCACTCGAAGCGGACACAACCAGAGTTGGCTATTGACCGCGCGTGCGCCCAGCGAATCGTTTACCCGTCAAACGCACCCCGACAGCTGGGAAATTCAATTGGGCACATTAACACTTTTCATTCCGCGGGAGCGCTCCCCTCTTTTATCAGCAATTAATCGGAAGACACTTTTCCTGCATTCAATTGACGGACACATTGTATAGCTGGCAGTGTAGGGCGAGTGGGTGGGCGGGGGAAATAATTTAATTAAATAAACTCGCCCCCCCCTCCCCCACCTCCTCCCGTATGAATTAGCGTTGGCGAATTGCAACAATCCACGGTGAAATGTTTAAATGCACGTCGAGACCCTCCGTCGGTGGCCCTCGGACAAGGGTTGCAATGGCACGTTACTATGGCAGGGACCAGTCCGTTCACGGCACAGACCAGATGACGCCAAAAGGCGCACAACTCGAAGACAATGCACCATCAGAGTAAGAGAGCTCGGGGTTAAGCATTTACACCATTGGAACCTCATTGGCGTCATCTGGTCCAACCCATGTGAGACTAGGCTCTAAGGAAAGCTGTCTCGGGTGTGGACCAATCAACATCAAGGACAGTGCATATATTATCAGAGTTATGTTTTTTGTTTGCATTATGGCTGCAGGTATTGTGGTCTATGCAAACATGACTCCTTGTAAAAAAAGGTGTCAGTTTTGTTGCCAGATAGAAGGGTAAAAAAACAATTATCATATTTTTTACTGGCAAATGAGGTTCCAATGGTGAGTCTTGTGTAACTAAGGAATCAATCAAACATGAATAACGCATCAATGGGGGACCACACACGGTGACTTGGAGTTTGCATTGTCCCTGTACTGGTCGCATTTTGGCGGCTTTGGCCTCGAGCACCGGTAAGACGCAGGCTTCAAGGGGGCTGCAGTTCAGGTGCAGGCCATTCAATTTCAAGGACAAGCGAGCACACTATCAAATCATATTTGTTCGCATTTTTTTAGTATTTATCACGCGAGTGTGGTTAATGCAGACACGATGTCCCGTAACACGTGTCCGTTTGGTGTTTGAATATCTTAACACCTCACGTATATATGCCACGAAGATTTATATATGTCTATATAAAAAACACAATTCCGGTACTAACACGTTCTCTTTTTTTTAAGGGTAAAATTATTTACTGCCCATTGTCAATCCACTGCTGGATGAAGGTCTTCACGTGACGTGTCAGTCATGGGGGGGGGAGGAGGTCAGTCTGGTGAAGTACTGCATCGTCGGGCTCATAGCGAAACGCCGCTGTGCTGCACCCCCGCGTTTCACAGGGATCAAAAGAAGCCTCTCCCCGCGCTATTAACACAACAACATAACGCGGATTTAAATTCGGGCCTCCAAGACGCAACGAATGGTGACAGGTACGCCACGGCGGTTTACAAAGAAGAAGTCTGAATGAATATGAAGAATGATACTCAAGTTTCCGAGCAGCGTATTAAACGTACACAGACTCGCGGGGTAACATTTCGAAGAGCATGCTACTGTCAGTGTAGATTTGAAGCTTTCGTGACTGCAATGATTCATATTCTTAGGTTTTTTCGGTAAAGTCACGTAGGTAAAAAATTTTAATTAATAAAAGTAAAATAAAAAATAAAAAAATAAAATAAAAATCACGACGTTTCGGAGGCAACACAAGCTTCCGTCTTCAGGTGGAACCGTCACATCACGATAGCTCTCACTTGATACAGCAATCGTGCTGTGACGGTTCCACCTGAAGACGGAAGCTTGTGTTGTCTCCGAAACGTCGTTATTTTACTTTTATTTTTTTATTTTTTATTTTACTTTTATTAATTTAAATTTAAATTTTTTACCTACGTGACTTTACCAAAAAAACCTAAGAATACTGTCAGTGTCTTGTCCATAAGTCATGCAAAGAAATGTCCTTGCAAGCAAGAGAGCACAGCAGCTCACGGGAAAGGGCATTGGAATATGAATACATGGAGCAGAGTTCATCATCACGGGAGCTAGGAGATGTTAACTACCTCGCCCCGGTATGCAGGAGGTCGTGGGTTCGATCCCGACCCTGACGACTGCTGTATATTTGGAATTTGCGTGTCTCTGTCTCCCCGTGGTCGCGTGGATTTTTTGCCCAGTTCCTCCGCGTTTTCCCTCCACATTTAGAATCAACACGCGTTTAGAGTATTTGACTGCTGTACATGTCCACGTGATAAGCTCAAGTCGTTGAGCTGTCATTTATGGCCAGGTCGCTTCTGCAAAAATAGCTCCATAGCTCAGTGGGCCTTACCTGCTAAAATAAAAAATAGTTTAGTTTGAGTAGTATCAATCAAGCGCTGTTGTTGCAATTACTCATGCTGGGTCGCACTGTTGTTAGAGTCAAGTGTAGGTGGTGGCCGACCCCTTTCGAAACATGACGTCCCAGTGGGGGGGGGGATCAAAGAGCTCGAGATAAGACAGAGAGAGCTGGAACGAGATGAGAGACGTGTAGACGGAGAGACAAAGTTGGAGTTTGATGAGAGAAGAGACACGCGCGCGCACACGAATCTAATTTGAGCGATGCATTTGCGTGCTCCGTGAGTCGAATTCTACTTCTCTGTTAAGATTGGAATTTTAGCTCTTTTTTCGGTAAAGTCACGTAGGTAAAAATAAATAAAAAGAAAATAATAATAATAATAATAGAAATAAAATAATAAATCACGACGTTTCGGGACCGTCACAGCTGAATTTACTGTATTAAGTGAGGAGAGTGAGTCCTCACTTAATACAGTAAATCTAGCTGTGACGGTCCCACCTGATGACGGAGACTTGTGTTGCCTCCGAAACGTCGTGATTTATTATTTTATTTGTATTATTATTTCTATTATTTTCATTATTTATTTTTACCTACGTGACTTTACCGAAAAACACCTAAGAGTATGAATCCTTGCAGTCACGAAAGCTTCACATCTAGAAATCGGTTCACCCTCATTCGGTCCCCTTGAGCTACTTGGGGCTCCAAGCAGTCGTATCACAACCCAGAAGTTCGCGAGGTCAAATCCGGCTTGGGGGTGGATTCAGCCCATCATCCTTCTGGGGGGGAGCGATAAAATTGGTACAGAACCACTTAGTGGGTAGTTGACAGCGGCCATTACGTATGTCTTGATTCGCTATCTCAGAGATTCGATTCAAGCATTGAATCGAGTTTCGCCTCACTTTTACCCTCTCATCTGTATTGTTTTCCGTCTTTTAAATGTCCAATTTGTGCAATTTATTTGCTCCATTAGCCAATAGGCATCGCTCCCACATCACGTGGTTGGCACATTTGTAAACGTCATATGTAACTGATGCTTAAACGCAAGATTGCACGCGTGCTTCGTGAGCAAAACAATGGATTTTAATCGGTGCATCTTCGATGCATCGATACATGTCTAGTTGCTATACAATGCACACCTGCTCCTTGTCACGGGAATGTGGAATTTCCATGACAAGAAATTTCCACAAATACAAATGTATTCAATGTAATTGTAAAGTAGTTCAGCAGTGGATAGCTAATAGGAAGACACCCCAGCAGAATTCCCAAAAACCGTGCGTTATTTGTACTGCACGTGCAGTGGAGTCAGTTTGAAGACCTCCTCAATCTGTGCGGGTTGATGGGGGGGCGAGGGGGGGGGGGCGGTTGACCATACTTCACCACGCCGGTTCAGCGCTGGTCGGTGAAGGTGGAGGAGAGTATGGAGCAACGGTGAGGATTTGAGCAGCGTGGAAGAACTTCGCCTAAAATACCCTCGAGAGGGGCAATCTCCGTAGCTCCTTCCGGTACGATGGTCATCCGCCAGCAAGGGGTGAGAGCACGTTATTGCAGGGCTGCACCTTTAGATGTTTTTACCTATCCCCCTTCCCCCCACACACACTTTCGTACAGCGCCGTGGACCGGCCACGAAAATAACGAGAAGAGACATTTATTTGTTTGTTTGTTTGTTTCCGAAATCGGTCGAACAAAAACCCCCAAAAAACTCAACATTTTAAGAGCCGCAACGCACTCGCGTGATGAACGCGAGACGGTGGATGACGCTTCACAATTGGCGTCGGCGAAGCCAGCTACTTCAAGAGCAGCCCGCGGCTCCAGACCCGAAGGTTGGCTTCACCCACCTCTGGTGTGGACCTTTTGTTGCTGTTGTTGTTGTGTTTGCCCCCACTCTTACCGAGCGAACTCTTGTAGGCAGATTTCGCAGCTGGCTTAGCGTCTCACGCTAAGGACGGCTCACTCGCTACCAATCCCCCGATACAGTTGACATTCTATTATCCACATGCCATGCCACGGGCAAAACGAGGATTACACTTTTTATTTTATTTCATTTTTTTTTGTCGTCAACCTTCCGTTGTCCTCTCTGCAGATTAGCAACAATTTGCCTCCCTTCACCCCTCTCTTAGAAATCAAATAATTACTCGGTATTTTGTTATTTTCCAGCAGGTTGTCAACATTAGTGGAGATCAATCAGTAACAGCCGAACCGTATGCTGTCTGTCTCGTCAGTGCTAAGTGCGAATAAATAAATATGAGTCATCTCATTACGAAAACATTGCTGCTAATTCGTCTTTTGCCGCAATGTCTACGGATAAACCAAAACAAATAACGTGACGTTGTTTTTAGCATTCTGAATCGCATTTTGCCAGGGATTGCGTTTTCAGATTTTTCAAAAGTGAATCTGGTTTCCAAGGACAATTGAGGAGCGTTTTTCTTTTTCCTTCAGATTTTCTCCGACCGGTCACATTCTGAGAATAGGTTTTCCCCTTTGTTTCTGGCAACAAAACAGGTGTTAAGATGTTAAAACACCAAACTGAAACCTTTTACCAGGAATCATGTCTGCATTAAGTATTGTGGGTAATGCAGACATGATTCCTTTTAACATCTTAACACCTATTTTGTTGCCAGAAAAAAGGGGAAAACCTATTTTCATATTTTGGTACTGGCAAAGGAGGTCCCATGACGGTTACATTATGTTACAGTTTAACGATTCCTCGCACGGACATAAGTGACGTCACCCATCCGAAGTGACGGAATATAAAAAAAATAATTACAGGTTGAACCATTTCCCCGTGACGTCATACTATCAGACAAAAATCCTCAAAAAAAGTTCTGGAGCATCTGAACTGTTGACTCTGGGCTCAATTTTCAGATTACTCCAATTAATCTGAACAGCTGGGGACGCACCTTTGCACGAGCTGGTTTCATCACTCCATCTCCGGGACGGACGTGAGGTCACGTTCCAAGTTCATTTGTTTCACGAGGTGAGAGCTCCATCAAGAGACCAGGATCCAGGATAGGCTCATTTGCAAGCGACCTGGGGTATTAGTCTGCCAGTCGACGGCGATGATTGCCGCTGTGTGGTCTAGACTAGGGGCACTCCCAGTGGTGGTTGTCTCTGTGCATCAGTCTGCCACTTGAGTCATTTGCGGTTGTCATTTTTCAAATTTTGGCAAATTTGGACCGTGACGCCGGCACACGATGGCCTCCTCTTGCGAACGACGCCGCGGGAGTTTTAACGTCCACTGTGAAGCAGTGGACGTTACAGCACAGCAAGTTGGCACAGTTGAGGGCACAGGTGGTGCATCAGCCAGTCATCTCAGTCATCTCAGTCAGTCGACCCGTGGCACCTGGGTCTGCCCAGTGACCTCCTGCCAGCGGGCGTTCGACACTTCACGTGGCCTCAAGGTGCACATGGCCTGGCACAAGCGTCGTGGAGACGTCACCGCCACTTGGTGTCGAATGGCGGTTGTTGTTAAATATTAACATCGGTGGTGAGATGTTAACTGCCTCGCCTGCTATACAGGAAGTCGTGGGTTCGATCCGGAGCCTGTAGTGCAGAATGTAAATGGATTACATCAAAGCACGAGCCGCTGCTCGTCTCATTTGGGGGGGACACGGTGCCACTGGCGGAAATTCCACATTCCTATGACACGGTCCGTATGGCTACAAGACGACCATCCTACGGGTGACCAAATAAACGTGCCCACTGCTTCCGTTCAGTGTCCTGAAATACGGTCACGTGTAGTTGCTGTATGAAGCCACGTTATATATTGAGTCTAAATGACATTATTTTGTATGCTAAAAATGATTGTGCATTCTTTGAAATGTTTTATGATTGCCTTGATCGCGTTGAGGCTTCGCCGTGCATCTAAACGCCGTCACAATGCATATGTCTTGATAACACTTATTTATAATTACTTGTCTGTAATAATCAATTACAACATTGAGATTTAATTGGCTCATTGCTATGATATGCTGCACTCGTTACGGAAGAAGAAAAAAATCAATGTTTCAAAATCAATTGGCAAGTTGGGTCTGAACTGCAGACTTTAGCGCCCTCTATTGAAATCCAGGACTTGCTGCGGCAATTGAAGCACCGTGGGTGGTGAGATGTTAACTACCTCGCCTGGTATACAGGTGGTCGTGGGTTCGATCCCGACCCTGACCGCTGCTGTATATTTGGAGTTTGCGTGTCTCTCTCTCTCATCATCATCACGAAGGCGAGATGTTAACTACCTCGCCAGGTATACAGGAGGTCGTGGGTTCGATCCCGACCCTGACGCCTGCTGCTGTATATTTGGAGTTCGCATGTCTCTCTCTCCGTGGTCGCGTGGATTTTTCTCCGGGTTCTCCAGTTTTTCCCCTCCACATTTAGAAAGACGCGTTTAGAGCAGCGGTTCTTAACCTGGGGTGCACGCACCCCCTGGGGGTGCGAGATGCCCTTTCCGGCGGTGCGAGACATGGCAACATTTTTTTAGAAGGTAAATCGAAACACAAATTAAATCAAAGTACAACTACTTTGCTTCATCAATCTTATGCATTTATTATAATTATACACGTCTTAACGGTTGAGAAACAAAGGGGTACAAGGCTGCAGTAAAGGCTAAGAACCACTGGTTTAGAGCATTTGGCCTCTATAAATTTCCACGCGATAAACCACTTCGTTGAGATAGAATTTGTGATAGCCAGGTCGCGTCTGAAAAAGGGCTACGTAGCAGCTCATTGGGGCCATACCCGCTCAAATAAAAAGTTCAGTTTAGTAGTTACGGTACTTTTCGATTTAAAGCTTTCGTGACTGCAGGGATTCATCTTCTTGGTTTTTTCGGTAAAGTCACGTGACTTTACCGAAAGAACCAAGAAGTTAAGGTACTCCCAACCGTGAGTGCGTGTGGCCGTTTGGTCTAGAGGGCATTAGGTAGGGCTCCCAAATGTTTGGGCAGCCTCAACGAGTAAACATTGGTGCGCCGGAAGCCCCGCCCTCAAACCGGCCCCGCCCACTTGCACATAGCCACACCCACCCGCTTTGTTAGCCACCGCCCACATGTCTAGTTGCCCCGCCCACTCCCCTGCTATCCCCCTCTTACGAATCCTTCGCTGCTACCACGAGTCAAGTGCGAGGCCAGACATTTTTAAACCGGGACAAAACCAATTCCATGCCCGCCAAATGTCCGTGTGGATACCTGTGGATTCCACGCATCCAGCTTCACTGGTACTCAACAAAGCGTCTCTCTCATCCAGCCTGAACTTTGCCTAGCTTCCGAGATCTTGACGAGATCTGGGGTGCACTCCGGGTGATGTTGGTTAGAGGCAATCGCCACAACACCGGGCAATGATGAAGGGCGAGGAGGGGACAGCGAGGGAGGGAGGGAGGGAGCGAGTGAGAGGGAAGGGCATTGCCTGGATGTGACTATGATGAAGAGCAAATAGATTAAACGCCAGCATGCGAGGGCAAGCAGGCGAATGTAACATTCGCCTGCTTGCCCTCGCATGCTGGCGTTTAATCTATTTGCTGTCAGAGCAATGAGCCAACGCAGCTGACGTCCTGGGTTCAAATCTCGGACTTAAATCTCCATTTCAGCGGAGTCAAATTAATTGTAACAGATTTGTATTTATTTATTTACACACCTCGGCGCTGTTACTGGTGGCCCTGGCTGAGAAGATTGAGTTTCGCTACAATCGAGGGACTCCTGGTTTGAACCTTCGGGATAGGAGGCTCCGGATTTGGACCACGGAGGCGCCAGCGATGCTGGTGCAGTGGTTCTTGACAGGGGCCGTTGATTTCGATGCCCCCCAATCTACCCAGCCATGCATTAAATGAAAAGTCTGTATTATTTGTTTTTATTGATGATGATGATGATGATGCAGATGATGATGCAGCAGTATTTAAAGAAGATCCTCTGCTTTATTTTGACTGAAGGCAGTGGACAATGGCGATGATGATAATGATGATGCAATATAAATAAAGATGATTTATGGTAACTTAAATGGGTGGATGACAATGATGTGTTAACGATGACGGTAGGAATTTGCATAATCGTTTTCCTTAACCGAAGGCAATGCACAATGGCAATGATAATTACGAAGAAATATAAATATATATATGATTTAATGTGACTGAAATTGTTGGATGATGATGTTGACGATGACGGTGGTAGCGGTGCAATAAATAGGATTATGCTTTGCTGTGACTAAATCAGCAGCAGCAGATGATGATGCTGATGGCGAAGCTAATACTATTACGGAGATGGTGAATACTTGGCTATCAACTGTGTCAATTGTGACCGTAAGAAAAGGCAAAAGACGAAAAAGTCAGAGCCTGCTCTGAGTGCCTGGCAGCGCTCGTTTGCATTTACCCGGAGCCAGCGATGAAAAGTGCACATTCCTAAGCCAGGTACATTTTCCCGTATGGCAATAATGATGCAATATTTAAACAGTCAATGATTAATATCATTTGCTCAATCAATAAAGTAAATGCTAATGATGATGACGCAAGTCATGTTGTACACGAATTCTAAAAAGCTGATGACGCCGGTGATGATGACAAAAAAGTGATTTTCTTCGTTAATTCATTGAAATCAATGACGACGATGATGACGACGATGATGACGACGACATTGATGATGATGACGACGACACTGATGATGATGATGATGAAGACGACAGCGACGATCATGGTGAAGGCACCGCGTTCTGCGATCGTCGACTGCGATACATCAACGCGTGCCCCCCTGTTGATCCTCCCTCGTTGCGACCGTGGGGGTTGGAAGGTCAGCGGACAGTTGGGCCGCACGCACGCGAGAGATCGAGCGAGCGAGCAACATCTCCCAGATTCTCCGGCTGGAGACGCGGCGTGGTTACGCGTGCGCTGACTGTCAACGGCTGTGCTCAGATGCTGCTGCTGCTACTACTACGGGAGGCTGTAGGGTACACACACACACATTACTGGGAGGAGATGCCAGCGGAGCGAGGGCAACACCTGGCAACTGCTTTACAAAGCGAGGGGGCAAATCCGAGTTTGACATCAGACGATGTTTGCTTCGATCGCGTGCAAAGCCATGCACGTGGTATGTGTTTAACGGGTCAAGGTGCAGCCCTGCAAGTGCACGCTCGCGCCACTGAGGATATACATTGGGGCCATAAGTAACCAGCTGAATTGCTTTGCCTATAACTTTTGGAAGGAAAAAAAACGTAGAAAATTATTTAATTCACTGAGATTCGATATAATCAGGTGTGAAAAGTAAATACATTGTAAGGTGAACATGAGCTTCATCTGACATAATGACATTTGTAATGAAAGCGTCGTCTTGGTCTGCAAGTTCAACGAAAGCACGCGCGACTACTCCGCGCGGCTTTGATTGCCTCCGGACTGCAATTATTGAAAGAAAAAAAAAGATGCGAGTCCCCTTACAGAAATTCGTCGCAGCGACCGTCGCGAAGTTTCGGGCTTTCTCACTGAACACTCTCCCTTCAACTTGCTCAATAGGAGTCGGAGATCGGTTGGTTCGAGGTGTGCCGACACGATGCCCTGCATCCACCCCCGGTGTTCCCGTTTGCCGAAATCTGGAAATGAATGCCCGAAATGTCTGCGATCGTTTCTCTCCGTGTTGAAATAATTGAACACTTGTTGGTGAAATAGATGTCAAACTATTCCTGCACGCTGCTGACGTGTATACCGGTTCATCATAAACTTTCAGGCTTCTACTTTATTATTTCTGCAAATGTTTGTAACAAATTAATTGAATTTCGATTTAAAGCTTTCGTGACTGCAGGGATTCATATTCTTGGTTTTTCGGTAAAGTCACGTAGAAGGGAAATAATAAAATAAATAAAAATTATCATAATAAAATACAATTCTCACGACGTTTCGGCCACAACGCAATTGTAAGGTGAACAAATAAAATTCTCACGACGTTTCGGCCACAACGCAAGCAGGACGACAATTCTCACGACGTTTTGGCCACAACGCAAGCAGGACGGCTGCTTGCGTTGTGGCCGAAACGTCGTGAGAATTTAGTTTTTTTAAGTTTTATTTTTATTATTTTATTTTTTCATTTCTACGTGACTTTACCGAAAGAACCAAGAAAATTAATTGAACACAAAATACCGCCATTTCAAAGCAGGTCGTTGCTTATGGCCCACCCTGTATTTGCCCTCCCTTTCCACGCTGGGAGTTGTGGGAGGACCCACGCTTTTCCCCGCCACGATCGACTTGGGTGGAGAGTAAAGTCACGACATTTACAATTGTGGCCTGACTCTGCAGCACACCGGTGTGGCTGTACCAGTAACGAATTGCCATGTTTTGTTTACGTGACAAACCTTACTAATTGGCTGCGTCGGGTGGCGACGGGTTTAACGACACATTTATACCACTGCACAACTGTTCGACTCCACAGCATACGGCTGTGCATGTCTGAGATGCAGTGGTTGCGGTCCTGTTTTAGTCGGCACTGCCTGCTACGACACCTGGTTCACAAACGTGGCCTTTAACGAGAAATACAGAACAAAAAACTGTCAAGTGTGCAAACAAGCGTGGCATCTATGCACGCTCGAACTCAACAGTGAGAGACGGGGGGAACACGTGCGGTTAGATAACAACCACGAATTAATTCTCGTGCGCTTGGGCAGGATGTATGTGCTGCATGTTGTTGAACTTAATTCGCCACACACGCGCGAAGCAGTGACCGTCTTTGTTCGATGGTTCGCCAAAATCCTCCGCCGCTGCGAGGATGAGCGCAGTTCGCCTGATGGTTTATGCCAGAAAGGGATGCTGAGCGATGGTCAAGAGCAATAACGGAGTGGCAGGCAACGGACGGAACGCGTCCGACAAGACGCCCACCGAGTAGTGTGGAGCGATTCAATCAGCTCGTGTGCAGGTGCCGCGTGCCTCGTTGCATCGCAGGGTCGTGAGAGGTGACGACGGCCTTGGGGAAGGCCTTCATCCAGCAGTGGATTGACCATGGCTGACGAGGATGCTCACGACGACCGTAGTAATGTGCCGTGCATATATCTCTGCATTCTCCGGCGAGAAATAGCGTGGCTTGGAGAAGGGCATACGCGCGATTAGCTGCGTGTCTGCATCGTCCCAGACTATCCGTATCAAGACAGCCGCCGTAGGTGACACGAGTAAGGGCACAAACCCTGCCTTTGAATGTCCTGCATGCCAGATCTGCGCAGGGTCCTCCCCCCCCCCACCTTCTCTGGCTTGCAAGACTGCAGGGTGTCACGGAGAGAAAGCAGAGCAGCGCGGTGGATATCGTCAGCGCTGGAACGAGCTGATAAAACTGGTGGCACGTGCGTGGTGTATAGGGAGGGGGGATGGGGGGGGGGTGGCGTGGAGCGGTGGCGCAACGGTTAGCGCGCCGCGAAACCCGAGGTCTGTTCCTCGCTCACTGACACCAACGCCAGTGACGATTATCTGAACCGGTACCGAGTGTCCCCTAGGTCGACTCAGCCGCAGATGAGGTGTATAAAGATTAGCAGAGGCGAAACGAAGGCTGCCCAGGGGAGTGGTGCTGCCCACCCAGTCGTGTTGCCGTGCCGGCCTTCATAGGCGCTCGCTGACAGCACTTGCCCCGATAGTCTGTGAAAGGCTGTACGGGGGAACTTTGTCTTTGGCGCACGACAATCAGCACTGCCTCCCTCCCGACTCGAACGAACATGTATGAACGATGGCCTTGAGCCACTGTGGAAATCATAATAGCAGCAGCTGCAGCAGCAGCAGCTATGGTCTATCTGCTGCTGGATACAGGCTCCCCCCCCACCCACGTGCCGTCGCTATCCATCGCAGTCTTTGTGATGTCACAATCCATCTCAAACCTCTACCCATTACGCCACCAGGCTCGTTCATAGGCCAGGAATTCTGAAATAGATTTTTTTTAAAAACCTTCAAGTACCGTAGTGATCTTTTAATTCGTTCCACGTTAGTGGATGGACAAACCAAGACCCCTCGTAAATCCTGAAGAGACTGTTGCTGTTTGCGAGTAGCACTGCCTATGAAGGCCGGCACCGCGCCCGGCCGCATTTGTCTCCCCCAGTGGTGATGTTTACACATCGCACCAGGTACTAATTAGAGGCTGAGTCAACCTAGGAGAGGCACCAGGATCGGTTCAGGTAATTGTCACTGGCGTTGACCGTGAGCGGGAATCGAACTCGGGTGGCCGGGTTCGTAGCGCAGCGCGCTAACCTTTGCTCCACCACTCCCCTTGAGTCAATGAGTGGATGCAGTGGATGCACATTCACACACACATTCACATACACACACACATTCACACACACATTCACACACACACACATTCACACACACATTCACACACACACATTCACACACATTCACACACACACACATTCACACACACACACATTCACACACACACATTCACACACACATTCACACACACACATTCACACACACACAGATACACTCTGCTATGAGATTGTCACCATCCAGTCAAACCGAGCTGGAATTTAGACAAACCAAGTGTCGAAATTAATTCAATACAACGCGGGGCCTTTTGGATTTTGTTTTTCTTTCGGAACCAGCCTCAATAGAGTCAACTAGCGCCACTCGAGAGCCTGGTCTGCTCCAGTAATCACAGGGCACTGCTCGGGTTTGAACCTGAACATTTCACGTGGCTACGTCAGCGCTCTGACCTCTGACCTCCGTCTGTAATATTCCGTAATCTCCGTCTTTTATAAGACGATCCGGCAACGTAAGACGCACCCCAAACTTGCCCCGGATGTCGTTAAAACTTTAACAAATCTTACTCTTAGTTTTTTTTTTATAATAACCTACAGTTATTTTGCTGTGCCTTTTTACACCTGATGAAGGCAGCTTGTGTTGCCTCCGAAACGTCGTGATTTATTATTTTATTTCTATTATTTTTATTATTATTTTTATTTTTACCAACGTGACTTCACCGAAACATCCTAAGAGTATGAATCCTTGCAGTCACGAAAGCTTCAAATCTAGAATTTAACCATTTTGATCACCACACCAGGTACTAATACAATTTCCGCATGATAAGCCACTTCGTCGAGTTATCATTTGTGGCCAGGTCGCTTCTCAAAACGAGTTCTATAGCTTCGCGGGCCTTACCTGGTAAAATAAAATGAAAAGTTTGGTTTGGTTTAGGTATGACATTCGCCACGTAAGTGGCGATGACGTGTCCACGGCGCTTGTGCCAGGCCAGGTGCACACTCCGAGGCCACGTGCAGTGTCTAAGATTCGCTACTGGCAGAAGATCACGGGACAGACCCAGGCGCTACGGGTTGAGTTGACTGAGATGACTGGCAGATGCACCACCACCACATGTGCCTTCAAGTGTGCCAACTCTCTGATTTTTTTTATCCGCACCGGCGCTCCGCTAGTTGTTGTGATCTCACTCCACAAGCGCGCACACGTGCGCGCTCCTACCGTGTTTTAAGTGCGTATTACAGTCTGGATAAAACACTCCCGTAATAAATAAAAAAAAACAAAGACGCACCAGCAAATTGTGTGCAGATCACTCTAGCTCAGGGGTCGGCAACCAAAATAACAAGAAGAGCCATTTCTTTCCAATTCGGTACAAAATTCAGTATTTCAAGAGCCGCAATGCATCTATGTACATACGTACATATCGTCAAGAAGCGGCCCGTAAAGAGCCGCATGCGGCTCCGGAGCCGTAGGTTGCCGACCCCTGGGCTAGCTCGAATAGTTCCCGATAAACTTTTCTCACTTCACAACCAAGGTCACGGGACTTCACTCCTAAAGGGACGCCTTTGATTCGGTTTGCAAAGCCGAACGTACACACGGCCGCCCCGGGCTCAACGAAGGAAGCTCAATAATCCACAAAACAACGAATTATTTATTGCGCGGCAACGCACACACCGGGAGTGAGCGCACGCACGAACACGCTGCTCGAATTAAAATGTCCTTCGGCACAATCTCCATCGCATTAACGGACGCCTCGGTGTGTAAACATGGCCTTGGAATGACAAAACGGCCTGCTTGCTCTGTCCTTATTGTTGATGTTACTGCTGCTGCCGCTGCTTTCGCTGTTGTTGCTGTTCACGCATTTGAAGTTTAAATATTTGCCGTCAAAGGCAAGGAACCCTGCCTCATCATCAACATCATCACCATTACCACCACTCACCAGCCATGATCAAGCCACTGCAATGTCCGTTTTCATTTATCCATCAGCCCCTCCCCTCGGTCCCTCGCCTCCACCGTTCCCTCGGTCCACACAGCCCCCCCCACCCTTCTTCCCCCGATTTCGCCCACAGCCCCTCCCCCCCCCGGACCCCCACAGCCCCTCCCCCCGGTCCCTCCCGGCCCCCTCCCCTTGACCCCTCACGGCCCCCCCCCAAATTGATCCCAACGGCCCCTCCCCCCCGGGCCCTCACAGCCCCCCCCCCCTTGGCCCCTCCCCCTTGGTCCCCACAGCCCCCACCCCAACTCGGTCTCAACGGCCCCTCCCCCCGGTCCCTCACGGCCCCCCCGCCCCAAATTCGGTCCCAACGGCCCCTCCCCCCCGGGCTCTCACAGCCCCTCCCCCTCCGGTCCCTCACAGCCCCCCCCCTTGGCCCCTCCCCCTTGGTCCCCACAGCCCCCCCCCAACTCGGTCTCAACGGCCCCTCCCCCCCGGTCCCCCACAGCCCCTCCCCTCGGCCCCGAGAGCCCCGGCGTTTCGTTTGAAAGAGACACGAAATCGTGAAACACTGCCGTGTCATTGTGTCACATTGGTGAAATAGCTTCGTGAGCACTCTGCGAGATCCGTTGACCTCCTACTGAGTTTAGTTCACTTAAGCAGCGCTGCGCTGAGTTAAAAACATAAGAATGAAATGCTTTGTGGATTTGGGCCACTCGCCAAACCTCTCAAGCCATACGCGCAAAAAAATGTATTTTTTATTTGAGAACACGTGTCTTGGGTAATATCAAAATTCACTCCCAACATCCCGACTACAAGATTGTTCACAAGCGATTAGGATGTTTCACCAGCTCCGTGCGTGGGCTGTCATGTTCACGTCCACGTGTCCTTGCACTGGCCCATGGGTTTGGACCATCATCACCATCATCAGCAGCCATGGTCAATCCACTGCTGGATCAAGTAGCCACCAACACGCGCACAATCCTGATGATCCACTGGGCGCCTTCGCACACGAGCTGATTCCATCGCTCCATCTCACTGCATTGGACGCTCTCTTGGACACGTTCGATTGCTTGGCTGAAAAAAAAGAGCTTTACGCCTCATCGGATTTCTCCAGTATGAATAACCACTCTTTATTCTGATTGTATCTTGAACATCGCCCAAAATTTCATTCCGGGCAATGTGTCCTTCCCCACTTTTCTTCACGCTTTAGTTTGGATGATGTCATTACCATCTGCATGTTCTCTGAGCTACGCGCTCCCTCCTTCAGGCTCGCAGTGCAATTCAAAACAATCGTCTCGCCAAGCTTATTTGCCCACTTTGTATTCTTTTTAAATCCTTTATATTAAGTTCACTCGCTTGCTTGCTTGCGCGCTTACGACCGTGCAAATCTTTCGGTCGTTTTTTAACCCACTTCCCGTGATCCAATCGAGCTGACATTTTGCACACAGACTCGTTGTGCGTGACAATTTATTTTCGTGAAACTTTTTTTTCCATAACTTTACACTTTTTAGGAATTTTTTTTTATATTTAATTACCAATTGCTTAATGGTGGCAGGCAATCATCTGACCCATAGGTGGCAGCCATCTCAAGCCAGAGGACGAGAGGACTCTAGCCGCCACGCATATAAAGGATTTATAGTGAAAAACTTTTTTTTGTTCTACGTTGTTCGTAGGTTCTGTCTGAGAATGAGTCGGAATATCCCCCCCGTCTCCCTCCTCCCCCCACTCCACCTCCTAATATCGCTGTTCTTCCTATTCACGATGCGACATCGCATTCACCTACATCTTTGGGGCCGTCCATAAATGACGTCATGCACCTAGGGGGGGGGGGTCAAACATTTGTGACGATGTGTGACGAGGGGGGGACGGGGGGGGGGGTTAAGAAATGTGACGTCACATCAAAATGCGCAACTTTAAATAAATATAGACAACACGTTCTACTTAATTAAATAGACTTTTTAATTAATGTTTTCTGCTACAACATCAGAGTGCAGCGCCACATTAAATACGCACTACAATGACAATAGTTTAAAGCGATTTGAAGCATGTTTAATTTTTTTTTGGGGGGGGGGCAGAGCTTTGTGACGTCATATTTGAGGGGGGGGGGGGGTCTGACTTTTTGTGACGTCGTGTGACGAAGGGGGGGGGGGCGGTCAAAAATCGTCCAAAATCGCGTGACGTCATTTATGGACGGCCCCTTTCCTGCTACCACCATGGTTGATGAAGTCAGTGAGTAAACCCACAAGATTCACAATTCCAGTAACGTGACGTGTTTTTAGCTATCGGAGGAAACCCAAAGGAAACGTCACGTTCTAGATTTGAAGCTTTCGTGACTGCAAGGATTCATATTCTTAGGTGTTTTCGGTAAAGTCACGTAGGTAAAAAATTAAAATTAATAGAAGTAAAATATAAATAAAAATCACGACGTTTCGGAAGCTTGTGTTGCCTCCGAAACGTCGTGATTTTTATTTTATTTTACTTTTATTAATACGTGACTTTACCGAAAAAAACCTAAGAATATGAAACCCCACGTACCCAACTCCACGCAGGGAGGCGCCCGCATCGGGCATCGAACCCAGACGCGCCTTGCGTGTGAGGCACAAGCGTTGCCCACTACGCCACGCGGCCAACGCCCAATGTGATTGCATTGCACTGAACACGGAATTATATCGCGTGGTTACACCGGTGCCTGCCTTCGCTAATCAAATGACAGTACGGTAACACATTACTCCCCAAGGGATGCTGCCAATCTGACCTCTAATGGACTACAGAGTGTTGTGGTTGGTGCTATAGAGAGGGTCTATTTTGGGGAGCTCACGGCCAACGCCAGTGCCGATTATCTGTACCGGTCCTGGGCCTCTCCTAGGTCGGCTCAGCCTACAATGTGTACCTGGTGCGGTGTGTAAACATCGCCACTGGGGAGACAAAGGCGGTGGGGCGTGGTCCTGGGCCACACACGGCCTTCGTGTACCGTTTCCGGCCTTCATCGGTGTTACTCGCTAACAGCATTTACCCCTACAGTCTGTTCAAGGCGACACGGGGGGTCGATTTTCTATTGAAAAGATAAGACACTGGTAATGGTTTAGCGGCCTTTCACGGGATCATTTCTCAGAGAAGTTGTTTTGTTTTAATTTCAAGAGCAAAGATTAAATATATTTCGTGACAGACCCCCCACTCCCAACTGCCCCCCTCCCCACATCACCGCACCTGCCCCCCAAAATCTGCAGTAAAGACTTAAAGAATAACTGAACTTTCTCAAGGTCATCAGTCATGAATTTAGAGAAATATATTAAGAGCCAAAACTCATTGTCACGTGAAAGAGAAGCCGGAGAAAGGAAAATGCACCGAAGAGGATTATGAAGTACGTGTTAGAAATGTAATTTTTGTTCCAACTAAGGTCGTATTTCCTTGATGTTTATTTAAAGTTTGGTCCTTCTGCACTTCCTCTGAAGCTGCAAAGAAACTTGTGTAGCACCACATGGGTGCTACACAAGTGCATTTTAGTTAGGTCGCCTATCGACTTTACAAGACCATCAATGATGAAGCAGCGTGTTGTGTTTTCAACCCAGAGCCAAAACCGATCCACACTTTGCTTAGACGCATGATGCTTGAGGATTTCTATCTGGTAAGCCAATAGACTGACGGACTAAATCACACTTGTATTTACATTTGGAGGCAGAGCAGAGTTTTTTCTTGGATAGATTTAACTATCACATATTATGTTCCATGCAAAAGCAAAATGCCTTTCAAAATACTTACTTTAATATAATTACGCCTATTCCCGTATCCGTCCTTCCACGTAACTATGCATTAGTTTACACATCCCATGGGAGTAAATAATTTCAGAAGGGTCTGGTTTGTGTACAAACCGCACGGTTTGGTGGGGTTGAAATGATTAAGATGCAGCAATGGATGCTTGCATGTGTGACTCAATCTGTTGTGCATTTGAAACCATTATCGAAGATCAGTGTTGACGTTTCATTTCAAGTTTTATTTATTTCATATTGAATCTGTGGAGTCGTGCCCAATTGTAAACAGCCCCATGACAATCCACTGCTGGATGAAGGCCGCCGCATGTAATGGAGCTGGTCAGTGCCGATTGATTCAACGTTAGCGGCAAAGGATGAGGCTCGACTTTGCTTTTAGCAGTGGCCTGGAATCCAACTCAGGTTTCATAGCGTAGTGCACTCACCGCTGGTCCATCACCGCCCCATCCTCCTGTAACATGGAATAATACATGCAGCACGGTACAAATCATCACGTCTGAAGCTAGTGTTTTGTTTGTATTGAAGACATAATCAGTGTATAATATATTTGTAATCCTGCATTTTTGTTTGAGAACCAGCTTGCGTCCGTGGCATCCGGCCGGATGATGCTGTGCGCACTACCACACGCTTTGAATGTCGACAGAGTTCAAATCCTGATGGTGGTTGGGAGGGCAGATTGGCCGATGATTTAGTAACTTGAGGATCACTCGGCGGCGTGGGAATTGCAGCGTGTCCGATATCTGGCTTCTGCCTCTGGGAACGTGGCATT
Organism: Lampetra fluviatilis; assembly: GCF_964198595.1. Lineage (NCBI taxonomy): Eukaryota > Metazoa > Chordata > Hyperoartia > Petromyzontiformes > Petromyzontidae > Lampetra > Lampetra fluviatilis. Next base: position 2,871,189 of record NC_136327.1, on the reverse strand, counting down.
TCAGCCCGATTTGCTCAGGTGCCAATGGAGATGCCTGCCACACGACACGCACTCTCGGGGTTTGTTTGAGTAAACACCGCTTGAACCCTACACTCCCATGACATTTTTTTTACATCAATGGGGAAAAACTGTGACCTGCCCAAATAACAACTGTTCATTGCTCGCCTTGAATACACGAATCCCGTCACGTCGTTCCGACGCTTACTCGCGTCTAAGTAACGAGGTTCAAGCGTGGCCCCCTCCCGTCTCCCACGGCTCTCCCCAGCCAACGGTGGCAATTTCAGCAGCCCGTCGCACAAGGGGCGCGGGTGGGTGGGGTGGTACTTTCTTCAAGAGGGCAACCACCGCTGACTTCCCCGCAAAGCACAACCAGGTACAGTACTTTATTTATTTAAGCCCCGAACGGTATACTATGAGCAGTGGGTTCAACAGCAAGGTGCGATTGAACAAGTCTACCAACTGATTCCTCCCTCCCCCATAGTTGATTTCGTCGCCTCTCATCCCACTCGACTCCCCTCCACAGCCTCCGCTCCAACAAGCAACGTCTTCTGCCAAAAGCCCACAATAAACCTCCACTGCGAACTCCATCCCCCCCCGCCGCCGCCGCCCAGGCATCTGTGCTGTGGAGTCCCTGTCCCCATTCAAATCCGTCCCAAACTGGAAGTGCGAAACACGGCTTCATAGCTCATCGGGTCGCTCCTCCAGTCTTGAGTAAAATTCGTGATTCCCTACCTCACCTACCAGTGCAGGAAGGGGTCCGGCATTTTTAAATCCTTTATATTAAGTTCGCTTGCTTGCTTAGGACCGTGCAAATCTTTCGGTCGTTTTTTTAACCCACTTCCCGTGATCCAATCGAGCTGACATTTTCCACACAGACTCGTTGTGCGTGACAATTAATGTTCGTAAAAACAATTTCAAAAATTTTACACTTTTTAGGACAAAAATATTATATTTAATTACCAATTGCTTAATGGTGCAATGCAATCATTTGACCCATAGGTGGCAGCCATCTCAAGCCAGAGGACGAGAGGACTCTAGCCGCCACGCATATAAAGGATTTATAGTGAAAAACTTTGTTTTTACGGGTTATACTTATTTTCTAATTCGATTAAAAAACCTCAATATTTAAAGAGCCTTAATGCGTGTGAATAACGCAGCTTCAGAGCTGCAGGTTTGCCGACCGCCGTACATGCGGATAATATTTACAAGACCCGCCTATACGGTGATCGTGTCACACTAATGTACCGGTGGTCTGCTGGTGCAGTTGCATTGTAGATGCTTTGTAAATCAGCCATGCATTGTATAAGCACCAAACACCAGTGCAAATTGACTGATATGGGGAATAATTATGTGCTGCATGTATAAATGAAACATGCCTCGGTTAAGTAATTATAACGGGCAAAACAGAACAATCAGCGTAAACCCCTGCTAATGAAACACACTGTTCAGAATTTAACAAATCACATTTTATTAAGGTGTTGTTCCTGTTAATAAGTTGGCTGCCAAAACTCACACGTATATGTTCTGCCACGTTATGACACAGACTAATTTGGGCACACACGCGTATGGGCGCACACACACATACACACACACGCACACAGATGTCCCCGTTAAGTTGTACAAAGGACATTGGGGCTGCAGTTGTTTGGTGGACACCTAATTGGGCTGGCTCGGCTCGGCACACTAACGAACGACACGCAAGCCAGGCTTGTCTCTGTCTCACTGGCCTTCGTCTACGATACCAACACCAGACACTCATGTTAGGCTGAATTGACCTGAAGGCTGACCCAAGGCTGTGACCGATAACAACGTGGCGGCAGTGAGATGATCAACGTGTTAGATAACACAAGTCCGCTGCGAACTATGAGGGCTGCACAAAATCAAGGTGGAAAACCCCCAAGTACGCCCGCCGTCCACAAAAGAGCGCCCAGAGTCGGCTAACCAGCCTCCGAGAGCTGAGCGAGTCCACTTTAACACGCACCCAAAACCGCAATACGGAAAGTGGTGTACGTACGGATGTCTGGGAATGAAAGAGTACAATGTAAACCGGCTGCCGCAAGCGAGACACGGGGGTTTGCTCATGCGGATCAGTTCTGCCCACAAAACTACGAAAACTCCCTTTGCAGAGCGACCAGCGACTTTATCATCAATCACACAACCGATTACTTGGGCAAGAACCCTTGCACCGTCGATGAGATCCAGAAGGTCGAAACCGGTCGCGAGATTGCATTCTTGCTGAACCGCTTTGTCAGGCCGCGACGCGTTGCCATCACAGCTCGCATCTTGGCCTACGCAGTAGTTTTTTTATTGTTTAGTCGACACGACTGCTCACTGTCAGGGGTTGCCACGCTGCTTTAGACAGCCAACGCACGAGCCCCGGAAAATGGACGGCAGATTGCTGGCCACTGCAGCGCAGTCCTCTAACCACCAAAGACCCTCCCCGCCCCCCCACCAAGTTTGACCTTCTAGAGTGCCAGGGGCAAGTGTGTTCGCGGGAAGAGCGGTAGCAGTGGTTGGCGAATTCCCCCTACAGTGAACGGTCACTCGGCCTGAAATTACAACCTCGGGAGAGGTGGGGGGGGGAGGGCGGCGGTGTGGTCAACATCGGCACGGGGCGAGGGAGGAAAAGCAGCCAGCCGCACGGCGGCGACCGACATGACCGCATCCTCGAGTGCCGTAATATGAAAAGGTGATTACCATAACAAAGACGCCCACTCCCGACAAACACAAACACACACGCTCGCTCGCTCACAATTGCATGCACCCACGCGGATAAGACCACACAGAGGAACGTGTGTGGAGCAGCTGTTATTGTTGTTGTCGCACTGATTCCCCGCTAACATTTGGTTGACTTAGTCTGGTCGGCGTCGCGTCTCCCCCCCCCCTCCCCAGCCCTCGGCAGCTCTACTTCTTCTTGCTCTTCACTGGCTTGACGGCCGCTTGCGCAGTAGGCACCGACTGGTATACGGTCGACGAGATCTTATTCAGGTAGTAGAGAGCCACCAGGGAGAATATGAAGCTGCACTCGCACACACACACAAAGACAACGATGCAACGCAAGAAGCCTTTGATGGGCTGTTAAGAGCAAGTGCTGTTAGCGAGCACCTATGAAGGCCGGCACGGCACATGAGGGGGTGGGTGGCCGACACCACGCCCCGGCTGCAGACGTCTCAGAACAGGAAAGGGTTAAAAGAATGCAAATCAAGTCCCATTTGGGGACCCGACCCCCGAATACATCCCCTCTCTACCAACCCACTCTGCCCCCACCGCCCCCACTATACCTACCCCTAATAATCTGCTCCCTCTACTTGACGAGATTTACTTTCTGTGGACCTTGCCAATTCTTGATGAATGCATTTTGGCGACGGCACCGCGATCTCTCATCCTAATGAGCTGTATTATTATCATATTTCTCTATTCATGGCGCACGGCACGAGAGGTGCAGTGGGCGGGGGGCGGGGGGGGGAGGTTTCTTTGCGCACAAGCAAACCGGACGCAAGGAAGCGACTGCTTTAATAAGACTCTCGGTGATGGCCGATTCCACTTTGCCGCGCCGTTTCTCTCGCGCGGAGCGCCACAATTCCTCTCCCTGTTCACACGGTGCAACAACGCTCGTAGAATGTTTTTTTTATGGTTATTAAACCTGCAAAACGCGTAGTTTTATAACGTTGCTACAAACCCCCCCCCCCCCCCGCCGCCGTTAATTATTTTCCGCGCAAAAAACGATGCGCACGCGTAGGCCTCGGCAAGGTAAGGTAAAAGTGTAAAAACAACGAGCCTACCTTTACCCTACCTTTCACCTTACCACAATACAATCACTCTACCCTACCTTTTACCCTTTAGCAGGTAAGGTAAAAGGTAAAAAGCAACGAGCCTACCTTTACCCTACCCTTTACCCTTACCCCTTGGCATGTTGACACCTTTACCTTTACCCTTTTACCCGGTAAAAAGGGTAAATTACCTTACCTTGCCGAGGCCTACGCACACATCTACCAAACGCGCACCTAACACACACTGTAGATACCCAACATGGAAAGACAAAGATCCCCTGCATAGCCTGAATAGATTTTTGGGGCGTGCTGTAGCGAGCACCCAGGAAGGTCGGCACGATACGCGCGGGTGTCAGGTGGCCAGCACAATTCCGGGCCGCCTTTGTCTCCCCTATGGCGATGTTCACACACAATACCGGTACTCAATACAGGCTGAGACGACCTAGGGGATGCTCAGAGGACTGGCTCAGATAACACGATGTAACACAATTTTTGATCCTGGGTACTAAGTGTTGTTTTTTTATTGCTTATGCCTAAAAAGTATAGAAGATGGCTATTATTACCCACAAACTTTGCTTTTGTGACCAAGACTTTACGTGAACGAAAGACACAAACGCACACCACGTTACCCCTTTGAAAATAGGTCAATTTCTAAATATCACTGTCCTGGTCACAAAAGCTAAGTTTGTGGGAAATAATAGCCATTTTCTGTACCTTGGAGGCATAAGCAATTAGGAAATAACACTTACCACCCAGGAACAAATATTTTTTTTTGTTACACAGTGTAATCATCACTGGCGTTGACCTTGAGCAGGAATCGCGCTTCAAGTTGCTGGGTTTGTTGTGCAGCAACGCTGACCGCTACACTGCCGCTCCCTGTTACCCAACCAACACACGCACACACACACACACACAGACAGACACGCTTGTACGCACACACAGACACGCTCGTACACATACATTCACGCTGAACAGGTCAAAGTCAAAAGTGGCTTTCGTTTTGCTCGACCACGACGGGGGTCTGGTGCTCATCTCCACCGGTTGGCCCTCGGGTCCACGGTGGTGGAAATTCCACATTACACTGGAGGGGGTGGGGGGCAGTCTAACCACACGACAACCTGCTGTTGGATTTCACACATGGGTGGTGCGCCGTTTGTTTAAAATCTGGAGGGAGGCATGGAAGGGTTGACCTCCCCGATTTGCATTTTAACTCGCGGCCTCAAAGATGCAACGTCAAAAATCACACCACGCACTGCGACGACTCGTGTGATCTCCACTCTCTCCACTCTCAAGAGCTTTCGTGGTCTGAAGTGTCAGCCAGTTATACAATTTGCTGCGATACACGGGCGAGCATCGACATGGGGACACGGAAGTACAGCACAACCATGTCGTGCCCCACTGCCCTCTGAGGGCCCACCGTCGAGCCCCACGACCTATAACACCTGCTATGCACCTCCGATTTGCACGGTTGCCTACATACCGGCGCGAAAGAGGTTCAACATCCATACATGTATGGCGGTCGCCCACCAAAGTGCTGTCCAGGCTCACACCTGCTTAGCTTCCAAGGCCTCACGGGATCAGGCGCATTCCAGGCGACTTGGTTAGAGGCAGCGTGAATGACAAATGCGGCGATTGGTTCTTAACCCGTGCTCTCGCACGGTTAAACCCACAATCCACCGCTTGATGTTTAGTTCACCATTACGATTGCGAATTGACTGCCCCAACTAAAGCACAGCCTGCCCCACGATGGGGCAATGTAACCGCCTACTGCAAGCTAACCAAAGCCTGCCGCCCTTGGGGAGCAGCGGGGATGGAGATACGTACCACGTGGTGACGCACACCCTGTGGATAAGCCCGGAGGCAAACATGGATAGCAGGAGGCACAGCGCAACTGCAACACAGACAGACACGCACACAATTTTGAGAAAAAGTCAGCTTTAGAGTTCAACACAATCACCACTTGTCAAAGGTGGCAGTGGCCACTCTTCCCATATTATGACCAATTCTTGAATTTTCTTGAGAGTGGAGGGATGATTGTCCGAGTTACACCCCTGGCTGGGATTCAAACCCATGCTTATGAAGTCAGTGGGCGCTATCCCCAGCACCACTTGGTCAGATTACATCGATTTTTTTTCGTACATTTGGTCACGGGATCTGTTCGACCATACCTCACCACGCCAATTTGTGATGGTCGGCGAATATCAGCTCCGACATCACTCACCCCTGACATTAACCGTGGCTGGGAATTAAACTCCAGTCGCTGGGTTCACAGCGTCTGCGCGTTAATCACCGTACCACCGCTCCGCTATATACACATATATATACATAGAAAGATTACCATAGCGATAACTCTCGCTGCCCATTTAATGCTCCAGTGAAGCCACACATGCACTTACCACCGAGGTTCCCCTGGTTTATATCCAAGGTACCTTTTGTGATTTTGTTAATCCGGCCAGGTGGCTGCTCGACTGTAGATTGAGCGGCCTGCAATTGCAAGGTCGCGGAGTTCGCATCCTGATTGGTGGGGGGGGGGGGGGTTGACTAAGCCCATCATCCCTCCGGGCAAATACAATGAGCAACCACTTTTGCGGGGGAATGTCAACCGTGGCTGTCCAACGGGGGAGACTCGCCACTGCCATAGGAACGTGGAATATCCCCCAACTGGCCATGCAGGGCCGTACACAGGGGACGAGGGCCGATGTCCTCAATTTGACCGGGAGCTTGCCCACTCTTTGTCGTGTCTCTCTAATTGATTTAAGGAAACGGTGCTTACTCTCTGGAAATATCCTGGCTTGGAATCCCTTGCCAAAGATGATGCTCTCCAGGTTGTTGAAAGCCTGTGCGAGGGCATTAAGGAAACCGCACATTCATCGCTCGAACACGACCGCGTGTTTTTTTTGTCCGCGCCCTTATCATAAAGTAATCATCACGTCGCGTTCCCCTATTGTGCCGCGCACATGCTTTGTCTGCCGTGGCAGCAAGGAGCTCAAAACACCTGGCAGAAGGCTCGATTTCTCCTTTATTTCCCTTCCCCAAATTCTCTTTCCAATTGCGCCATCAGCGTGTCGCGAGATGAAATTTCCATTCCATCGCAACTGTGCGCAGCAAGGAGAGCTGCCCCTGAGAATGACAAGATACAGAACTGGCGCTGGAATCGCTTTAATGGCCCATGTTGTGCGCATTTTCTACAATGTTTATGCCCTCAATCAAACCCAAATATATGTAGCATTCAGAGCTTAAAACGCAGGCTTCAATGAGGAACCAACTTTAATGGAGTTTATTTTTTCACTCATTTGTGATCAGGCTGTGATCACCAACTACCCCTACACAACAAAATAAGAACAACGTTGGTTGGAAGTAAACAGGGGTTGATTTGAAGACAAAGGCCCAACGGCATAGGAATGTGGAATTTCCACCGCTCAGGGCAGCCAACAGAGGTGAGCACTACCCCATGGCTCATTCACACAGGGAGCCAATTTAAATTTGGACTAAAACCGACTTATCATTCTATCCTACAATTCCATTGTTCAATTAATCATCAGCCATCAACCTAATTCTGAACTGTCTCCCCAAGCCATCGCCATCCATCAAGGTCCTGCGATGCAACAACCCATCTAGCAGAGGTCGCAAACGGGTTTTGATTCCTTACCCGTACCCGGCCGCACCAGGGTCGCAAATGGGTACCCGTACCCGGCCGGGTACGGGTACCCGTTCCCTACCCGTACCCGTACCCTACCCGAAATGAGTGACAAACGGTTACTCACCAGTGACTCACGGCCTACCCGTACCCGGCCGCACCAGGGTCGCAAACAGGTACCCGTACCCGGCCTGGTACGGGTAGCCGGGTATCGGGTAGGGTACAGATATCGTGTACCCGGTTGCGACCTCTGCCATCTAGTACCGGCATTAGATGATTTAATTGCTCCCTCTTTGCACTGCATGCTTCCTGTTGGGGCACACCTTCCCTCCTTTGGCTGCCGCTTTGCTGCTGCTCCTCGACCAGTGGCCATTTCAACACTTTTAGCTACGGACGTGCCCTGCCCACTATCCTCAAGCCAACGTGACTAATGCGTCTAAACTTCCGTTTGTCCTCCTGTTCCGACACTTGCGCAAAACGACTTGAATCTCTTACAGCAAGAGATGTACCGGAGCCTGCCGCAATCCGTTTTACATTAGATCATTATTACCCCGCAATCTAGTTCATCAGATGCGTTGTTGCCCTTTCCCCGATTGCACAGCACCTTGAAATACAAGTGCACTTAAAGACTCATCGTGAAATCCAAATGGAATTGCGCCGTCGCGATCGCAAAGCGCAGACACTTCATTGCCCCGAGCACGGGAGCTTTCCGCCTAAGGGGAAAGAGATGAGCTCATAACCTAATGAATGAACAATAACAGAGGCAGCTGCGGCAGCGTTCGTGGATCACCTCGCAGCTCGAGCAAAGCGCGGCGATTACCGACGATCACTCAAGAGGGTTCATTACAGGCGGCAGAAAGCTCACGCTCGCTCGCTCGCTCGCTCGCTCGGGCTCGTCGCCGCGCGCCACCTCGCGACGCATCAATCATGGGGGGCCGCCTCTCGCCGTCACGGCCCCTCGGCCTAATCCCTCCAGCCGAGCCGCCCTTCCCCGCGCACGTTACGGCAGCGCGATTGAAAAGTTCGTGACCCGACGCGGAAAGCGATGAGTGACCTTGACGAGGCCGTCGTTATTTACACACGTCGTTCCGCCGGCGGTACAACGTTACGGCCACGGAACAGCTGCCACGGTGACCGGCTGAAATAATCAATTGCTCTGTCGATTGCTGCTTTCGATTAATCGATTCGGCGAATGCATTACTAATAATAGGGTTTTTCCCCTTTTTTTTTCTGGCAACAAAACTGACTGACACCTTTTGCAAGGAATCATGCTTACATTAACCACAATACTTGCAGTCAAATGCAAAAGAAAAACAATACTCTGATAATTTATGCATTGTCTTTGAAACTGATTGGTCCACACCAGAGACAGCTTTCCTTGGAGCCTAGTCTCATATGGTGTTCGACCTTTTGGCGTCATCTGGTCGAACACCATATGAGACTAGGCTCCAAAGAAAGCTGTCTCTGGTGTAGACCAATCAGTTTCAAAGACAATGCATAAATTATCAGAGTATTGTTTTTTGTTTGCATTTGACTGCAAGTATTGTGGTTAATGTAAGCATGATTCCTTGCAAAAGTTGTCAGTTTTGTTGCCAGAAAAAAGGGGAAAAACCCTATTAGTATATTTTGGTACTGGCAAAGGAGGTCCCATGATGAATGCATTACGTTTCCATAGAATCTACGTAAATTCCACACGGTAAGGCTCAAAATGTCTGTGTTATAAGCGAAGGGTTTAATGGCGTTCATAACATCACTGTACATTTTTTTGAGAGGCTCGTGTACCCAGGAATGTCTCACCCGAGTCTCAAGACTCTTTTTTCAGGAGGGTCCTGTCAAGTTTCTGCATTTGGCGGTGACGTTGTAGTCGGCAAAGAAGTTTTCAGCACTGCGATGTTTAGCCAACACAGTTGCATCGTTTAATTTTTGTCCGCGTTGTGCTGGTCACGTGCTGCGGTGAGGTTCCCTGTGATCTTGAGGCTGGATTGCCCAGTTCCTCACCCAATGTAACATGACTCTGAACTACTAGCTCATTTATATATTTGCATGTATTCTTTTTATTAAAATGTATCATCTGTGGGCTGCCTGGGTTTGATTTGCAACTGGGGTACCTATCTGTAAGTTATCCCCTTGTTCGACTTGCGTTTCCTCTGGGTTCTCCAGTTTCCCGCCCATAGCTGAAATAACGTTAAACATTTTTTTACTGGCACTGGACAAGCATCCACGTGGGGAAAAATTCCCTGCAAAATTACTTCAATTTGGATTGCAGAGAGCAGCAGCAGCAACGTCGCCCTCTCGTGCGAAAACTTGGCAGGACCCTTCTGAAAAAGGTCTCGAAACTCGGCGAGGCTTTTCTGGGTAAACCAAAGCATTCTAATAATACGATGGAAAGACTACGTAAATGTATTTCGCCCTTTGGACTCAGCCTGGAATAAGTTTCACCTCTCAAAGCACTTTCCCTCAGGCCACATTCCCACATTGTCAGTAGCAAATTGCTCTCCTCACGAGCAATTCTTCTGACGTGGAAGGTACTGGTAGCCAGCTCTCGTGAGGGTAGGTTTTGCCCATGAAACTATTTTAAACTAAAAATGAGGGGGAAAACCAGAGGACCCGGAGAAAAGTTCACGTGACTACCGGGAGAACATGCAAACTCCACTCCAAATATACAGCAGGCGTCGGGGTTGGAATCGAACCCATGACTTCCTGTATACCAGGCGAGGTAGTTAACGCCTCACCACCGTGGTGCCCACATCCCCACATTGTCAGAAGCAAACCACTCTCCTCTCGTGAGTGTGGGTTTTGCGCAATTACCTCGGTATGTTCTCCCATTAATTTTTCTGCAGATGTCTCAACCTTTTTGCAAATTTCTACATTTTTTCCAGTTTTTATAACAAACAAGGTAGTTTCGGGCACGTGAAAACCAATATGACAATAAAACTTGACAATCCTTTCTTTTAAAACAACGTTACTTTCAACAGTAACCATTCAACTTTTGTTGGGGCAGCTACCTCTCCCCGTCATTTCATGGGCGATTCGATCGTGCTCGTACTTGCGCACTGAACGCTAACTGTCCGTGGGCTGCCAAGCATTCAGACGGGACAATGTAGCCATTGTTGCCCAGGTATAATGTGATTTATTTCAACGTCAAGGGACTGAAATTCCCTGTGCCCGTCCACTTGGCCTCAATCCAGAAGAAAATTAGCGCCGAACAAGAGCCATTATGATCCCCTTTCAGCGAACATGTTTTAACACTGCGGGCCGATGCAATTACCAAAGCGTGCAGTCTACTGGAGAGTGGATGTTAAAGAGCACGTGAAATCATTGACGAGGATCAAACATCAGCTAATGATGCCGTGCGATATTGAACAATGCTAAGCCGAGGCAAAGCACCTCTCCACTCATGCAAGATTTGGGCCAACAATCATTTCCAGTGGGTAAGAAATGCAATACTCTTAGGTTTTTTCGGTAAAGTCACGTAGGTAAAAATAAGTAAATAATAAAATAATAGAAATAATCTTAGAAATTAAATAATAAATCACGTATCAAGTGAGGATACAGTAAATTTAGCTGTGATGGTCCCACCTGATGATGGAAACTTGTGTTGCCTCCGAAACGTCGTGATTTATTATTTTATTTCTATAATTAATATTATTTTATTATTTACTTATTTTTACCTACGCGACTTTACTGAAAAAACCTAAGAGTATGAATCCTTGCAGTCACGAAAGCTTCAAATCTAGAAGAAATGCAATACTCCTATATCCCGGGAGCCACTCTCTCCATATCACAAAGTGTTCACTGATTTTAGCAGCCATCTATTGATGATCAGCTTTGTTGCCCTCTGATCAGGATTCTCATCGTATTGCTTCCCCCTATGCTGGTGTCCCGTTGCGACGAGATACACGTTTTTGCATTGCCAATGTTTCCACAGCGCCGAAGCAAGCTAGAGTAGAACCTACGACCAGAGGTCGCAAACGGGTTTTGATTCCTTACCCGTACCCGGCCGCACCAGGGTCGCAAACGGGTACCCGTACCCGGCCGTACCCGTACCCTACCCGTACCCGGCCGGGTACGGGTAGGGTACGGGTATCGGGTACCTGATTGCGACCTCTGGGATGAAGCCATGTTGCAGGCGCGGGTGGGTTGATTCTAGGAACTTGAATTGTGAGAAGAGACAAGACGTTGGGAAATGAGTGACAAACGGTTACTCACCAGTGACTCACGGTCTACCCGTACCTGTATCCAGCCGCACCAGGGTCGCAAACGGGTACCCGTACCCGGCCGTACCCGTACCCTACCCGTACCCGGCCGGGTACGGGTAGGGTACGGGTATCGGGTACCTGATTGCGACCTCTGGGATGAAGCCATGTTGCAGGCGCGGGTGGGTTGATTCTAGGAACTTGAATTGTGAGAAGAGACAAGACGTTGGGAAATGAGTGACAAACGGTTACTCACCAGTGACTCACGGTCTACCCGTACCCGTATCCAGCCGCACCAGGGTCGCAAACGGCTACCCGTACCTGGCCAGGTACGGGTAGCCGGGTATCGGGTAGGGTACGGGTATCAGGTACCCGGTTGCGACCTCTGCCTACGAGCAACGGGATTCGGGTCGAGCGTGTTAACCACGAAGCCACTGCCGCCACCTACAAGTGTCTAGGCAATTTTTCACGCCACAGGTAACACCAGCTGCGCGCCCGCTCGCATCGACGCCGTCGCACACCGCCTCCGTACGAGCAACGCATCTGCTTCCAAATTACAGGGAAGGAAGTGAGTCTTCGGGCTTTAAACCGGGAAAGGCCTGCGGTGAAATAAATGGCCGCTTTCAGTGTCTCCATTAAAGTGGCCCAGCGGTGAGTAAAAGGCAAAGGAGGCTCCGGGCCGAAGCATTCGAATAGAGAGCGGCGGCAGCCCAAGAGAGAAGCCGAGAGCGGAATAATAAAAGTGTAGCTGCGGTTTATTATTACGTGGCCTGCTGTGAGCATGACCTCGTCATTATTCTTGTGCAAGCGTAACTCTGTTCCGTGTCTCAAATTGTACATTTTTATTTTTAAAACTACATCAGCCTGTTGGCTCTGCAAACCAACATTATCTAGCAACGTATGTTTAGGCAAGCAAGACATTCGGGGTGTCATCAGCAAGTCAGGCTTGTTAAACAAATGCTTCTGGGTTACAGGACGTTATTGGCAAGAGCACTCTGTCTAAATCATTGCGCTACACTGAACCGAAAAATAAAAATTGTATACATTTAAAATATTTCGGCAGCAGGGATAAACAGTGGTCAGAATGGTCAGCACTGGACCAGTTCGCATAGGATTGGTAGTTCTGATTCTTTCAACAAATATAACCCCATCCAGCATTTTGGAGGTGGGGATAGGCAGATCACAGTGATCACTGTGTGTTGTGAAACTCCCAAACCTGCTTGCCAGGCAGTACAGCAAGTGGGTTCACGTCCATCTGACTGTGCAGATTTTTAGGTGGTGTTATCCTCTTGTACGAGTGGGTATTCTCCAAGAAGCTCTGGTTTTTCTTCCACGAGCAAAAAAATATCAGCCTAGCGGTTCTGATGATTATGACGGTGATAATAATAAAAACTGAATTCATGATCAATGAAAGTAAGCATTTCAATACTTTACGCAAGGCTCATTTAGCGTTTCTGACTTTTTAGTATGTGGGGTGTGATAAAATGGGAGGAGAGTACAGAAAAGCTACGTAAGTCACCATGAAGACAGCTTAATGAAGGACATCATAGACAGAAGAATTTAAGGGAAAGAATGAAGCCGGAGGCTTGGAATGTTTGAGGAGCTGAAGGGGCATTTGTGGAAAAGAGGAAGGCAGATAACATAGGATGGCGAGGATGTCAGCCAAGGAGCCACCGTGAAGGCAGAGCTCCAGATCAGAATAAGAGAGGAGAAAACCCACGCGGAGAACGGGGGACAGCACGCTTCAATCTACAACAAATAGTTCACGAACCTACTCGCTGATACTGCTTCCTCTTTGCCCTGCAGGCTGTGTTTTGGTGTGATCCATCAACCTTGCCCCCGAATCACAGATTAAGTGTATGCCGTTGCACCCAATACATCAATAAATGAAATTGAAAAATTGCGTTTTAAGCCAGAGATGCGTGTAGTGCTGAATCAGCATTTTTTTTGTACCCACGTGATACCGTGGGCTTTGAAGCGGAATCAAGTTACATCTCGTGATGATAACGAGAGCAGAGACATTCCTCAATGGGGTAATTAGTAACCGGAGCCGCTCATTTTTTTCAACTCACGGTATTTGACAATATGGATACATCTATTATCATTACCTGCATTGTTATCATCAGCATCATTATTTTTTTACATCAAATTACAGGTCTAAGTGCTCAACATCCAATGAAACATTGGGAATGTGCATTGCTCATTTTAGAGTAGAAAGACATCATTATGTGAAGGATCGTTTTTTGCCAGAAGTTAAGATGTCACTCCACTCTAATGAGTGCGCATTTTTCTACTGGTCCTCCGATTTTTCCCTCCACATTGGGAAATATATATGTAGAGTATTTGGCTGCTGTAAATTTCCACATGATAAGCCACTTCGTTGAGCTATCATTTGTGGCCAGGTCACTTCTGAAAAATAGCAAAATAGCTCAGTGGGCCTTACCTGGTAAAATAAAAACAAATCATTGAGTTTAGTTTCATTATCAAGTAGTGATCATCTCCATTAGTTGCGCTGAGCCAGTGGTGTAAATTCCACGTTAGTATGGCAGGCGTGTTTCTATCCACAGAACAACAACAGTTGTGTTTCCATCAAGGCAGTAGTCGTTTCATCAACAATGGAGAGAAGATTGCGAATTGAGTGCTCCAACTACATTATCACAAGTGCTGCCACCACAGATGTGACAATCACCGATTGAAGTTAAATTATGCTCATTATACAAGCACCAGATTGCATGTAAGTTTCATACGGATGCATTGGTGCTTTTTGTTTCTTTTTGTTTGCACCGACGTGGATTCACATATTTGTTAATAAATCCACGAACATTGATTTAAACGAGAAAAGGTTGAATCCTACACATCCTGAATTAATGCACAGCTAAGGGCCTCAGAGTTAAAGGTGGAATCTGGGCCGATTACAGTGGTCAACAAAAAAATAAATTCTGGCCTGGACATTTGCAGCTGTTTTAGACCAATTTTAGGATGCTGATTCCAAATCTGATCTCAGATTTGCTCTACCACATCTCATTTTTATGCTACCGACATACCCCATTTTCATTGATTTTACCCGAAATTAACTCTGTCACTTATGATTGCAAGTTGTTGCGAGTCAGTGACTGCTTTAGTGTTAAAATATGGTGCTGTATTTTTAGGATGGTGTGTTTATAATATCATTTTATATAGATATCCACATTTATTTAATATTTTTATTCTGCAGTTTTTATTAAAAATGAAATATTTGATATCTCAAAAACCTGATGTGATAGACAAAAACTGATGCCAGATTTGGAATCAGCACCCCAAAATTACATTAAAAACCGTTGGAATACCTTATGCCAGAAAAAGTGTGTTGACCAGTGTTAGAATACAACGGGGGGGGGGGGGTGCTGCGGTTGGCTCAGTGATGCAACAAGCCAGAACGCAGGAACGCCAGACACACGATCCGCCCGGATGCTCTCGACTGTGGGGGGGGAAGGGCAGCCATGCCGGGCTCTGCCACCAAGGATACGGTGAGGGAGAAGAGGAAGAGCACAGATCCCAGGAATCCTCCGAAGATGGTGAGCCACTCGCCCCCTGCCAGCTGCCGGCTGTACATTTGCATGCCGGCAAACAGCAGCAGGGACAGCAGCGACGACAGCAGGAACGACACCGCTGGGCTCACGGCTACACACACACACACACAGAAATACATAACCAAATACATATACACACGTTAATTCACACACGACGACCGCCGCTAAGTGGCGGTGACATCACCACGGTGCTTGTGCCGCCTTTGGGGCGACGTGCAGTGTCATTACTAAAGCACGTCACCTTGCGTTAATCGAATGCTTGCTGATGTTTCTCAAAAAGGAAGTGCTTCTTATGTATATATGAATACTGGATGGGTGGATGGGACAGGTGAGCCAGTCTTAACACAGGACGAGTCCTGTGGCTTTCCCACAGCAGTACATCTATATAAATAGATACACATTTGCCGTGGTGCCGTTGATCATCCCCCAGTGTCCTCATTGGGTCCCTCCCCATTGCTTCACGTCCAGTGAGTGATATCAGGGGAAAGGGGCCCAGCATAGGGTGGGGGGAGGGGTGGAGGGCCACGATGCAGGGTGCCTGGTACGAGGGGCCACGCACCACTGGCAAGGGTGCGCTTGGGGAGGGGGTGCGAGTGCCATGGTGGTGAGATGTTATCTCCCTCGCCTGGTATACAGGAGGTCGTGGATTCGATCCCGACAGTGACGCCTGCTGTATATTTGGAATGTCCGTGTCTCTCTCTCCCGCGGGAGCGTGGCTTTTTTTTCCGGGGCCTCCGTTTTTTTCCCTCCACATTTAAAATCAACGTGCGTTTAAAGTATTTGGCCGCTATACATTTCCACGTGATGATAAGCCACTTTGTTGAGTGATCATTTGTGAATGCAAGGTCGCTTCTGAAAAAGAGCTATACAGTTCAGTGGGTCTTACCTGGAAGATTTTTGTTAAAGTTTATAGGGTGGGGGAGGGGGCTACAGGAGGATGGGGATGCCTGGAGGATTGGCATGCACAAGGGGGGGGGGGCACCCAAGGGTGGGTTGATGGGAATGGTGGGGGAAGGAGTGGGGGGGCATTGCTGAGCGAGGGGTACTTCCTCTACTATTCTGTTAGGCCTTTGCGAGGTGAACCGCTCCGTTATGCTCCGAATATATTGTCTCTACTTACAACCTCTCAACTGTGAGTGCCAGAAAACTATGTTTCATTAACGAGAACTCCGCACTGTGAGCTTTACTCTAAGAATAACCTCACCCTCCCTGGAGTTACGCAGAGATGTACGAGGGCCGACGATCTTCAAAGTTCTTGAATCCAAATCAGCTCACCATTTAACGAACATTGCCCACCCAACAGGAAGTTCAAGAATCCTTACGGGGGACACCTCCTAAGTGCTCTTTGACCATGTCTAGATTATTAGACCTCCTTTTACAGTACCAAAATATAATAATAGGGTTTTCTCCCTTTTTTCTGGAAACAAAACTGAAACCTTTTTACAAAATATCATGTGTGCATTAACCACATTGCTTGTGGTCAAAATGCAGTATTGTGGTAAATGCACACATGATTCTTTGTAAAAAGGGGAAAAACCCTATTATTATATTTTGGTACTGGCAAAGGAGGTCTAATGATGTAGATGTTTACCCCGAGCCCTCATTACTTTGATAGTGCATTGTCTTTGAGTTGTACGCCTTTTGGCGTCCTCTGGTTTAGCACCAATTGAGATGAGGCTCAAAAGAAAGCTGTCTCTGGTGTGGACCAATCAGTTTCAAGGACAATGCATATATTATCAGAGTGTGTTTTTATGTTTGCATATTGTCCGCAAGTATTGTGGTTAATGCACACATGATTCCTTGTAAAAAGCTTTCAGTTTTGTTGCCAGGAAAAAGGGGAAAACCTCCTATGACCATGTCCAGATTGTGAACTCAGGCTGGTTCCAGTGCTGTCTTGCAGAGCAGCCACATTTTAGAATGTCCTCAGAACCAATCTTCTTATTTCAAACGTCCCTTCTTAAGCATGGTTGAAGGCCATGCTGCAGGATGACCTCTGCCACAAATATTTTATTTTATACCTACGTGACTTTACCGAAAGAACCAAAGAGTATGGATTCCTGCAGTCACGAAAGCTTCAAATCAAGATTGAATAATATAACTTAGCTTCCATAATGTTTATGGTGTATATCAAGTGTGCCCTCTTGTGTCCATTGAATAAATGTGATCCATCATCTACTGTTTATCCGGTGTGCAGTAAGTTCCGTCACGTTTCATGTCATATATAATTTAATACTTAATTTCCATATTTACAATTCCAAATGTACCTTGGCCAAGTTTGTTTTAGGACCATGAAGCAGGATTGCTTCTGCCACAACCGCATATGCTGCAACTACGTGATAGCATCATGTCCGAGGCTGGGTATAAGGTGTATTTACACAACAACTGACGGGATTTTTCGACTTTTAGATTTGTTTTTAAGCAATCTTTATTGTGTATCCTGTTTGCAGCAAGTTTTGGCGTGTGAATACTTTTTTTTGCATGTGAAAACTTTTAGTTTTTCCTCTAGTTATAAAATAACTTGTCGACGGTCTTGGGCTGTGGTCATCCTTGTTGCTGAGCTGCTCATTTCCATGGGGCCTCAGCAGCTGAAATCAAGCCTGAGTCTGACTTCCTAACAAAACGAAAACACAGACTTTATTCCTTTGGGCTCTTACCCGCTTATAAATAGAAACTTAGTTTCAGACAATGCCAAAGCTTAAGTCCATTCTGCTTGTGATGTATTGGGAGGCATCTGATAACTGTATCTATGGTAGCTGGCCAAAGCCTTGTAGTAAGCGTTGTTACAATGGAGCCATATTTCATGCTATTGTTTAGCCGTCAGTGCCTGTTCACTGCTGCATGGCATTGCTAAAGCACGTGTTGAATTGGGCAATAAAAGAAAAACCCCCTCATGAGGACATTCACACGAGTATTGTATGCCAAGTTTGCTGCCCCCCAATCTCAAATGAATGTGAACATTGCAAGATTTTGTTTTAATCAAGTGAATCGACATCGAGCCAAATTGTCTCCGTGCTGAAATGAACGTGGCTTGGTGTTCATCTATATTGTTGGTTTTCAAACAATGATCAAAATTCCACGTTCCTGTGGTGGGAAGGCAGTATCTCAAAATTAGTCTGTTGCTTTTCCATAGAGTGGATCTCATTAAAAATGTTAGTGTAAAAATGGACTATGCTGCAATGGCCTCTGCTGTCCCAAAACATGTAGTGCATCGTGGTTACCCATCCACGCACTATCCAGGGTCAACACTGCTTAGCTTCCAGGATCTGAAGGGATCAGGTCAATTCCAGGTGATTTGGTCATCAACCCAACTAATGCAACATGAGTAATGTAAATATATTTTTTCAAATGCTTATTATTATTATATACATTTCACGATTGCATATTGTATTATCTATTATTCAATCTCTATATTTTTTGTTTTTTTTTTGTTTACACAATGGCATTTGCTGTTTTGTTCAACTTCATTTAACACAGGTCTCCACTGGGGAATGATCACCATATCTATCGATTCAATGGGCTCTTACCTGGTTATAAAGGTCATCTACGCTTCCACTGAATAATAGCATGACCATTTGTACAACCATTTTTATACCCATGCACGACTAATTACTAACAACAATGAATGAGCTGGTCGGTTGAAAACAATTATAATTCTGCAGCAGTGTGCAACTCAAAAGCAGCAGAAGCAATAGCAGCAGCAGTCACCGAAAATGAACCACTTCCATTCAACCATTAATTCTTCTCCGGGATCTATTCAATGTGAGAATGTGCATCACACGCACGGGGCCACTGCACACAATTGAGTGACATTGATTTTTTTCCAATTCAATGAAACATATCATTTTTTGGGGGACCAAGAGTACTTATATGCGTGAATGGACGCGTGACAAAGGGTCTCCCTTGACCCCACTTATTTTAAGCACGGTGCAGTCGTCACCGCTGCTGCTACTGCCGCTTCGAAAGCTCTCTGCTGACCTCGCGACTGAACACAAACATTTTCGGGCAGCAAACACGAGATTAATTAAAGTGCTTTATTTTACCCAGATTAGGCAGGGGGGGGGGCAAAAGCAAATAGAAAAACTAAAAAGGTTTGAATAGAAGCATCGTGATTTTAATAGAAGCATGTTCAAAATTGCAGTGAAACACAGAAAAGAGGTGCATATGAATTAGGAAGCCAAATGCCAAGCAGAGACATCGCATTAACTGTTAAGTGGGCTTAGCCAAGACACAACGTGAAAACGAAATTTGGCCAATGAACATGAAGGGTAACAGATCCGTAGCAAATGAAGGGAATGCGTCAAAGGGTGACTTCGCAGATGAAGCGATGAGATCTATTCATGTGCCAGTGGCATAATGGGCCATGAGGAATGGTGATGGCATAAGGGGGAATTTATCCTGCAGTGGCTAGCCAATGACTAATGAGTATGACCTATTTGAATAATTATCGCTACCACACGAGAGAATTGTGAAGCTAATTATGTGGGGACAGCTTTACAGAATCTTCTTGTACTTTCTAATTTGGAATTTTGGTTTCTACACAGCACAAACTGACTTCACAAGTTCAACAAACACTTTAGGAATAAGTAATATTTAAAAAATACTTTTCTTTTAAACACGCTTTAATGAAATGTACCGTACTCGTAATGGCAGAACTCCACGACTCCAGGAAGTGGCCGCAAAGCTTGCCATAACGTAGGGCCGTGGTGATTTACAGCCAACGTCAATTGAGCGTGGACAATTAGACCCAAGCCGAAACATAACATATTTTTAAAAAATGTTAAAAAAATATATTTTTTTTTTGATAGAATATAGTATTGTCATCAGTATGACATAAGTATACCAAGTTTGCAGTCGATACCACATTGGGAAGTGGGTTAAAATTGAGTTACAAGATTGAGGATACGACAACAACAGAGTGAGTTAAATAAAAGCATGTAAAAAGGCACATTTTGGGTAAATACACGTATAAATTAGCAGTGGAATTTGGAAATCATATTGATCATTACAAGAAAACTGATTGGCTATTCATAAAGCTAAAATAGTCAAGAAGGACAAAGACAAACTAAGAGAACAGGTGCAAATATGAATTGCAAGCAGCAATCAAAGTAAAATGCAGAATACTATGTCAAAAGGCTTTTTCAACTACAGTATTTTCTGGCAGGCCATTAAACAAGACTAGCTTGCGCTTGTGGGTCACATGACGTCAATGCAACATCACGTGGGGTTGTGACGTCATGCCATCTTTTGTCACCAAAAATGGGTCCAGTCTGTCCTGTCTGATCCCAATAATCTATCTCTATGTTTCAGCAGGCCATAAGTCAGTGGGCAACTCTATGCCTTCACCAGTTGAGGAACTATTCTGTATGATTAAACGACAGTGTTCCCTACTTGGCCTATATTTGCTCGTTTTTCTTAATCTCAATTAAATTTTGGAAATGTTTGTTTTCACCATGGCGCTTTGTATTGCTCTGTAGTGTTTGTATGGGTTAAAATAATTACATACTGACCCCAAAAGTATAAATATTCTCACATACACAATTTTATGCATTCAACTTGAACGTACAAATATACTTTAATCGATTAATTGATGCATGGGTAGCAATCATCTTCACTGGCGGACCAGTGGAAATTTCACATTATATGATTGGAGAGAGCATATCCATAGCACAACTCTTGACTTGCCACAACGTGGTACTTATGTTATCGACCCTGAAGGTATGATGGGGAATAAGTCGAGTTAAAGTGTCTCCTTGTTGAACTGATGGTGGTTATTTCCACCTGCGGCCATGAACCACTTTGAAAATTCCGCATTGCCATGGTAGCTGCCTCTCACTTCATAGGAAGACCACTACTGACTTTTCACAAAATAGCACTAACTTTATCAATCATCGAGGGATGGCCTGAGCCAACTCCCAAATGGGTTGTAGGTGTTCTAATCACAAGGCCACTTGGCTGTTAGTCTGATCAAAAAGTATTGGAATTTACACGTACGGCACCTTTTGCATGCAGGACTTGATACTGTGTGTGGGCTGTGGGGTTATTTGACCATACATCGCACAATCGTTCAGGGAGGATTGACGGCAGGAAGCAAAGTGGAGAACAAAGGAAACAGGCAGTCCTCTACTTACGATGGAGATGCGTTACGACGACCCCATCGTAAGTCAAAAATATCGCAAGTCGAAGATGGCCTAGCCTACCGAGGAGTCTTAAAGAATGGTGATAATTTAGCAAAACAGAGCCATTTACAGTACCGTAGTGTATAAACTATATACTGTATGTATTTATTAATTACAATACTGTATTGCACAGTAAAATGTAAAGTCAAAAAACAAGGTAAATTCTTAGCCTACCTATATGAACTGCAATTTAATATAAAGTTTTTTCAGGAAACAATCCTATCTGCTATAACAACTTTTAACATGCATTGAACGTATCGTATCGTGGTAACCCTGAAATTAAATCGCTAAAGCTACATATCATACATGCATTGAACGTATCGTTCGCTGCTGCGTTTGCCTGCCGCGCGAAATGGAAAATATTTTACAATTTTGTCGTATCGCTATCGTAAGATCGAAATATCGTAAGTCGGACCATCGTAACTCGGGGACTGTCTGTAGTATTTGTCTGCACTGCCCTCTGTTGACATTGTAGCCACGTAAGCAGACTGCAATCATTTGTGTACGGACGGTGGTCACCCTTCCAAGCAAAATTCAGACTAAAATCTGCTTAGCTTTCGATAACTGACCAAGATCGAGCGCATTTCCGGTGGAGTAATTTTTTTCAAAGCAAATAAAAAAATATTTTTCGTAAAAAAATCTATCGTTTGTTTATTTCACAAGGACACAGAACAATCTAAAATGTGATAATTATTGTTCACATAGCTGGCATGGCAATGTTACTGTCCTGTAAATATTTCACATCAGTGAAATTGACAATTCAGTTAAATTAGGTCGTCGTTGGAACCCCAGGCATGGAGTAAATGTATCCATAATAAAGGTTTTTTTTGGGGGGTTGGATCGCGTAAATGGGTTGTAAAACCCGCCACCAGCCAACAGACAATTAGTAAGGTTCGTCACGTAAACAAAACGTGGCACGACATTTACAATTCTCAATGGGCTTGCACCTGGTCAAAATAAAGGACTTTAAAAGAGAATGTACCCCAATCGAAAAGTTATTCGTTAAATAAAGGATATATTACATGCGTTCTGGTTAATAAAAAAAAAAGGAAATCAACCGATATAACAACCCATCTCGCCAGAGTTCTCGTCCCCGGCCACGGCTACCATCAGTGGCAAGTGGCATCCCACTCAAACCTTGGGGCCTCCTCCTCCTCAGCCAACATTCACAAACCACGCACTGGCCCAGCGTGGGGAAGTATGGTTACAAAATTGTGTTGCGAGTGAAACTTCGTGATATATTTTATTTTTCTACCTACGTGACTTTACCGAAAGAACCAGCATATGTATATGCTTGGTTCTTTCTGTAAAGTCACGTAGAAGGGAAACAATGAAATAAAAAATATATATTATTTTGGCAATAAAAAAAATCGTATTATTTTTTATTAAAAATATTATTCTTTATTATTTTATTGTTTTCTTTTACGTGACTTTACCGAAAGAACCAAGAATATGAATCCCTGCAGTCACAAAAGCTTTAAATCAAAATCTAACCAGCGTATGGTTAAATCTTCTCCACCACCCACACTTCATCGAGCAGTTGATTGATCATGGCCTGATCATTTTAACGGTGGCAGCAACAATAGCATGATGATATCACGGAAAGTAATCTGCAATCTAAATTAAACCAACTCGACTCGCGTATTTGTATGACATTTCACGAGTTGACAAAATCCCCGAAGGTGTAGTGGACATCCCCATCACCGATTTAAAGCTTTCGTGACTGCAGGGATTCATCTTCTTGGTTCTTTCGGTAAAGTCACGTAGAATGGAAATAATAAAATAATAAAAAATCAAACATAATAAACGTCGTGAGAATTATTTTATTATGTTTTATGTTTATTATTTTATTATTTCCATTCTACGTGACTTTACCGAAAGAACCAAGAAGATGAATCCCCATCACCGTTGGCACTAAAAAAAAGAAACCACCCCCGACATTTGTTCGTGTTTGCCGTCAGCGAAATGCGCCGCGTGAGAGGGTTAACACACAAACACACACAACAACAAAAAAACCACGACACAATCGGACGAGCGAACGAAAAACCCCGACGCGGTTCAGACGTTTCGAGGCCGAGGCTCAGTTGCCACGTCAACGTCGGGAGGGGGGGAGGGAGGTGAGACGGGCGAAGCTCCCAACTTGACCAGCCCAGAGTCATTATATCAAGACAACTTCGCTCCTCGCCATTAAAACAACAACAGCAACAGCGGCTGCGGAGGCAGCGAGTGTTCCACCGGGATAGTTACCCATGGTCGTTGCGACTTTTAACAGCACAGAGGCCTCAGTTGAATGGAACGGAGGAGGGGGAGAGAGAGGGGAAGGAAGCAGCGGTCACGTGGCGCGCGCGCTCGATGACGTCACGGCGGTTGGTTTGAAAGTTCGCAAAGAGAGATGACGTCATCGTGTTTTTTGTTGTTGCTGCGACGTGGCTCGCGCGATGACGTCACAACCCGCCCCTCCCAATACGATTTTATTTTCTTCTAGGTAAGGAAAGCGACAACATGCAAACTCTTAAATAATAGCAGGCGAGGTAGTTAACGTCTCGCCACCGTGGCGCCCTCTATTTTTTTCAGGCCACAGTGTGATTGTCGAATTATGATGCTAGTTATAATTGGTACTGGCGAAACGGCGTAACTCGAATCGTTGTGAGTTTACTCTCCAACACACCGGTGAGCCGTACGAGTTACGAATTGGCACTTTTTGTTTAAGTGACGAACTTTACTTAATTGGCTGTCGGTTGGTGGCGGGTTTAACGACACATTTATACTGGTAGGAACCTCCTGGTTACACCAGCCCACAGCGGATTATTGTGTCCGTCCGTCGTGCAGGGAGGGGCTGGGTGGGGAGGGGAGGGTGGAGAGGGTGGGGCTGGGTGGGGAGGGGCTGGGTGGGGAGGGTGGGGAGGGTGGGGCGGGGCTGGGTGGGGAGGGTGGGCTGGGTGGTAGGGGTGGGGGGGTGGTAGGGGTGGGGCTGGGTCGGGAGGATCTGGTCACCCCGTGGTGCCCTTATAAAACTCAACGTTTAACCTACTCACGCCGGCTTGTGCCCGGCCTCACAGTCGGGCATATTTGCGGAATACACCACGCCGCCGTTGACCCCGGCCATTGACCGAGCAACCCAACGTTCCTACCAGCTCCCTCCGCAGGAATGTGTTATCTTGATTTGATCTCATGGACATGCTAATTTCTCCAGCCCCCACCCGTCCCTGATCTCCACAAACCCTCCCCCCTCTCCCCGTGAACTCCTGCAGCCACGACTCTCCACCCCCCACTCCCGTGCCTATATATAGCCACACCAGCAGATCATTCTTTCTCACCTGATGACGGACGCTTGTGTTGCGACCGAAACGTCGTGTTCTTTTATAATTTGTTCCATCTACGCGACTTTACCGAAAGAACCAGAGTATGCACACATTTACGTAACCAAACCCCAAAAAACCCTTCTATTATGAATATTGTAGAATGTGTCTAGTTTTTTTTTTACAAGATATAAACGAGTGGAAGAACTTAATTAAGAAAGCTGAAAATGCATGTTTACAGTAATTTGTCAATGTCACGCTCCATTGCTGTGATGTCATCCATGAGCCGCGTGGCGTTGCAAGCGCGACCCCTGCTGATGTAATTTGGTATTCAATTTGATCGAAACTAAAAATTGGTCATCGGAAAACATTTTTAAATGTAATTTCTCATGAGGCCGGCCCCATGGCATAACGTGCAGTCTCCCACTTTCATTATCCACTCGATCTCTCTGACCTGTCTATTGACGTGCAATATAACTTTCCTTTTTACGTTAAAACAATTCGTAAAAATAATGAATAATATAACATACACAACATTACCCGAGTCAGCATCTCCCTGCTTGAACGTTCACCTCGGCAGTATTAACCAGGGCGGCCGTGGGGCTCTAACCACAGCAAACCACGAACAAGTAGCAACACATGCCCCAACTTGGCCGTGCCACCGCCCCGTGCCAGACGGTCCATGTGCTCAATGCAGACGAGGTCTCATAATGCGACGAGTTCCAGGGAGAGCCCCAGCACGAACGATGTCCGCAGGTTCGATGCCGATTATGAGGTCTAACGCCAATGATATCCTAGGGTCAAGCACCGAGAAGGACCAAGTCCCCAATGCTGATCTCTAAGCGTGACGAGGTTCTTTGCGCAGCAGTGATGAAGCCTTTAACGGGTGAAGGCAAGGTACTGTAATGGCAATGAGCAGGGAGGATAGCTAAGAGCACAGAAACGATTGCAGGGGCCAGGTTGAGTTACATGGGACTTGCCAACACAAGACAACTGGAGAAACAAATGAAATGTACTCAGGGAGAGAATATGACTTGATACTGTAGCACATCTGTGAGCAATACACCGTCATTTCATCCTAAACACAAAACCAAAAAATGCTTTATTTTAAAAGTACTTTAATTTGTTTCACAATGAAAACAGACATCGCAGTGCACCCAAAGCCAAAACGTGTATTTGTACAGACGGGTATGTACAGTGATCATGAACCCCACCCAGTTTCAAAATGAAAAAAATAAATCTGACAAAAGCATTACATCACAGCTTACTCAAAACGTAAATCAAGACACCTGGGCAAAACAACCTGCAGTTACATTGTACATCAAGCCATTAACATACATTCCTGGACACAGCAACACGTGGCTGTGTATAGTGGTAAACAAGTGGACAGACTATGCGACTTTTGATTTGAAGCTTTCGTGACTGCAGGAATCCATACTCTTTGGTTCTTTCGGTAAAGTCACGTAGGTAGAAAAATAATAATAGATCACGACATTTCGATCGCCACCAAAAAACAACCGTCTTCACCTGAAGCAACCGTCTTCACCTTCACCTGACGATCGAAACGTCATGATCTATAATTATTTTTCTACCCACGTGACTTTACCGAATAAACCAAAGAGTATAGACTATGCGGCGTGCAACGGATGAGTGTTGCTGTCAATTCTTGTACGTGCCACACCTGCACGCTTAACCACGCAGACACAAAGACGATGTCCAATGAATTAATTATAAATTAACTTCACATAAAGACTGGGCCCGTGCTCAGCTAATATGGCCATTATAGTCCTATGGGATGCCTGGCACCCGCCACAGGAATGAGGAATTACCACAACTGGTTCAGAGCAACCTACGCAGATGCTCTCCACCCCATTGCACATTTGAGCAGGGTGGGAAACTTTGAATTGACTCCCAACTAAAGCCACGTGTTCTTACTCACCAACACGTATTACTTCTAAAGAGACACTAGAGTGTGAGACACACTAGAGTGTTCGACTCGACGATCTGGGCAAGAGTTCACAACGTGGTCAGGGTAAAATGTGGCAGTCGTTCCTTCCAATCAATCGCACCACCTCGTTACAACAATCGAATGTGGTCGTCATTTTGAGATATCGGCCACCTGCATGGGAAGGTGAGAACTTCTACCACTGTCTGCGAGTGTCTCCCACAGAGCATCACCCCAGGGAGATGCTTTTCCTTTAGGAGACAGGTTTGAAGAGACATTTTTGTTCAAACAATCTTGCTCATCCCAAGCATTATTACAGAAAACCATGACGTAAAACAAACTCATAATCCTTTTCTACACATTTTGCATGTGGTAGCAAACCGGAGTATCTGGAGAATGCCCAGGCATGCAAGAGAATACCACTGCGTTGCATGTCTCGTGCACACAATGATCTTTGCATGATCCATAAACCCCCACCTCGAAAGCAGTGTACTACAGGCATGGCAACATCTGGCAAATTACAGAATTGTCACTGCAAAACGGTCACTCCCAGTTCACCTGAAGCATACAGACATGGGCAATAATCAACGAGGCTTAAAGTGCAAAAAAAAACAAATTACAGCTACACAGAAATACATTTAGGACGAGCTAAGCCCTGAGAATGTGCATACACACACGTGTCAAATGAGGCCATGTAGCACTGTGCTTGATGCACAATAGAAAGATTGCAAAAGTCAAACCCGTGGGGGAAATTGGAAGCAGCAGTACACAATGGAGGTCAACAGTGGTATTTAAATGGACAGACTGGGCCCCACACCATGGGGGAAAAAGAATTTGCGCTATTGATCAATTTTACAGAAAGATGAGCATTACCAAATATTTATAGAGACATTCTGACATGACTAAATGTCCATTCATCATGTGAAGGCCCAGGTTCATTGTTTTGCACGGTAGAATTCAGATATGTCAGTCGCACAAAAAATAATAAATGTCCTCCAAGAAATAGAATGTTAAAACGTCACTACAGTAAAAAAAATTCTTGCTGTGGTTGTCACACCTGATGACGATTGCTTGTATCGCAATCGAAACGTCGTGATTTAATTTATTTATTATTTTCTTTACCTACGTGACTTTACCGAAAGAACCAAGAGTATGGACCCTTGCAGTCACGAAAATGTCAAATCTAGAAACAGAATGTTAATGCTACAACATTGCTCTCTGACAACGCTGCAGTGTCTCTCACGGACAATGCTAAGCAGTTGGTGCCCTTTGGTAATCGGTCGAAGATGCAACGAGGTGGCCACGAGAACAGAACGTTTCAAATTCCAACAAAATGGCTAAGTGGCATGCAACTTTGAACTCGACTCCCCCACAATGTTACTAAGGGAACACGAATTCATAAGTGATCATACCCTCAGACCTACGGGTTTATCATTCTTCCATAATCAACATTGTCACAAATAGCTGTATGGTTCGTATATGCAGTTTTATTGTATCTTTCTGTACACTTCACCACCTGTTCTATGAATTTAAATAATCAATGGATTAGTTTTTTTTTCACGAATGATCTTACATTGGGATGTTTTGCCAAATACTCTTTGATGCTTATGTTGCAAGTGGGAGAAAATTGGCATATCTGAAAACAATCCCATGCATGACAATCAAAAGGTCATGAAGACGGGTCACCAAATCCGCTTGCTTTATTGCCATCTACTAGCCACGTCATAGGCCTGCAAAACCAGTCACACAGTGACGTTCACGTGATCCACCATCCACACGTAGAAGCACTGCATCGCAGGTATGCCGCACCATGCCTGGCAAATACGGTGACTTTTTTAAAAGTAATTATGAAGTTTCACTTTGGCAATAAAGGTTTCGAGTGAATGGGTGGATACATACACTGGTTGCCTAATTTTGTCTTCATTTAAGTGGTGGATGAGAACGTCCCTTTAGAAAAGACATTAGTCTTTTTGGAAGAGAAAGGATAGAATTGAAAACAGCAGTGAAAAAAAACAAGAAAACCTTATACGGTTTTCACAACCAAAGTTTTGTTCACCAAATTTGGATAAGGAAAGCCCGAAAGTCGTAAACTTGCACTGTGCTGCGTCCAAATGGCAATGTTTTTTATGACATACATGAATGTCATATTGATTGGTCATTATACACGTAACAATAAAAACAAATACTTGATGAAGCGTAAACAGAACGTTGACATTTGTCACTCACTAAATGAAGTGAAACGGGACAATGTGTGCTCCTTAGAAAAAAATAAAAGCTCGATGTGAGAGGCTTGCAGCCTTTTCACTTAATTCTTAATCATACAGAGCCTCTTGAATCAAACATATTTCACTACCGGATGATTGCAGCTCTCCATGTCGGACATCGTGCCAAAGAACACGTGGAACAACATGCAGCACGACACGAAGTACAACACGAAGACACATTTAGACAAGCGGCGCAAAAACCGAAGCGGTTTTAGAAAGATCAGGATCACAATATGGTAGGCGGTAATAAAATATATTACATCTGAAGCTAAGCACGGTTATTCTCCTCGAGTATTGCTCACCAAGAACATTTGGGTTGTTGGTGAAAACAGCGTTAATTGCTGAAATGGGAGGGCAATCTACTGTTTGTGGCAACTCTTAACCAAAATCCCTGTTTGGTAGCAAGAGATATCGTGCTTTATGAGATGACACCATGTTAACAGTTACCGGTCAGCTAAAAAAACATGAACTCGTGAAACGACTAAAGGCTGTTAACCTGAAAACGAAACCCTCACCTAAGTATCAACAAAACTCAAACAATATCAACAGTGTTCCTTAACCAATTCCAAAAAAACACTAATTCCTTGTTTATTTTAGTCAGTTATTGGTGACTAGGATCCAACCCATACTTTTGGCATTGCTGGCTCAGTGCCCTGACCTCAGCATCGCTATACTCCAAGGGCCACACGCAGCCACTTGTTGCACAGATTGACTTTGACAGCATCATTAGACACGATACAAAATAGGATGAGCGCACACATCTATTTTCCTTGAAAGTTAATTCGACTGGAAGTTATATCATTCACATTCACTTCTTTATAACAAAAATAAATTCCTACCAAGAGACCCACTGAAAGTAGATCGCACACCGAATCCAAACCTTTTCATCATCCCTCACAAAGTGTTGATGCTTCTCGGAAGATAATAAGATTTCAGGCTCCTGAACAACACTCATTAATTCTACCAACACGCGCGTGTGAAATTTATGTACAAAACTTTTCTGGTGAACGGGAAAAGCACTGTCGCTCTTTGCTTGGCCTTTCATATTTTTTTTCCCCCGGTGCAGTCGGTGAACTCCTACATCCAACATCGCGTGGTGTCCTGTGGATGAAACACAGAGCATTTGACATGTCAACAAAGCACGACTCTTTCAATACGATAACAAGTTCAGGTTCATTTATTAGGTATAGCACTGTGAGCCATTCGGCTCACATTCGGAAACGTCATAACAAGTTCAGGTTCATTTATTAGGTATAGCCCTGTGAGCCATTCGCTCTTGAATCGGGTGCAACCGCAACAAACAAAAAACAAAAACATGAACAAAAAAACATCTTAAAGTGAATATGTGACTGAGTGCAAACAGAAAATCCAATTAAAGACAGCAAAATATTGCAGAAATAACACCGTACACCAACGCAAAGAGCCCATTTGTGCCAAGTAGGAAATCTGCTGTCTGAAAGCGCCTACTAAGGCCAGGAGAGAATGCGTGGCGTTGACAGCAACTTTGCCCAGTCACATTTGCCTCGCCAGTGTCGTCGATTGCAGACATATCATCTCAAACACTCATTTCATTCTGAAATTACTTAGCCCAGGAGTCGGCAACCTGCAGCTTCGGAACTGCATGCGACTCGTTAGGGACCGCTACGTGACGTTATTTATTTAGAACCACATGCATTGCTCTTCTTGAAATATTGAGGTTTTTTTTTACCGAATTCGAGAAAAAAAAGTCTCTTGTTATTTTATTTTCTGACCCCTGACCTAGGAGAAGTTAGGAACAGGCTGACAATCACTTGGCACTGATGTGCAAGGGTCAGAAAACAAGTCCGGATCAATGGGATTGCAATGTTGTGTATTAATTATAGAATTACTCCACCCTACATCTCACACAAACATATACTACTTGCTTGTATTGCCCGTCTAAGGACGATTGTATATTGCAGTAAATCTGAAATATTCAATAGAGAAATTGTTCAGCTCATGATTATTAATGAGGGGGTTGCCCCATTTGGAGTGACGTCACCCGTTAATGGTTATGGAGGGGTGCGGCATGTGGAGTGACGTAACCCGCTCATGATTATTAATGAGGGGAGGGGTGCGGCATGTGGAGTGCGCGACCTTCTTGTGCGTTAGTTTAAATTTCCACGCGGGCATGAATATTAATGAAGGGGGGGGGGCTCTTTTGCAGTGACGTCACACACGGATGTAGCACTGTGCTGCTTAGATTTATTTTTACCGTCACTTTCTGTAAAGAAACGTCATATTTGAAGCGACTTTGTGTAAGTGTGGAGTGACGTCACGTGGGGGGGTGGGCCTCATGTGGAGTGACGTCACGCGAGGGACACAGATTATTGGCTTATTATAGTAATTCTTTTAACTAAGCACATTCAAACCTCAATACAAATTGCACGTTAAATCATTCAGTGTTCTGCATTTAAAGGGAAAAAGCACGAATGTGCTTATCTTTACCATAAAGACAAAGACCAGGGTCTTGGGTTCACGGCTGTCCAAAACTATTAATGAAGAACTGTTTATGAGAAAACAAATTAAGTGTCTCTCAGGAGACCCGGATTAGAGCTCTCGTGACATTACTGCAGTGACCATAACACGGTAACATCATGACATAGCCTGAGAGATACTTTGATATAAAGCTAGGACAAATAATCAATTAAATTAAATCAATTAAATTGACTCGACTACTTGTTTGTGGTCGATTACTCCTGAAGGCCGAAAACCACCCTACAAGTCAAGCCCAGGTTGATGCCACTGATGATGTTGGTAACTTCACCAAGCCCCGCCCATCACCTCTCATCCAGCGGCACATATGGGAACAAAGGTGGGTCTCTTTATTTGTATTTGTATCTACGTAACAAGATCTACCTGTTTGAGGGTTGCATATTCCTTAAAGCCAGGGGTGGGGAACGTCTGGCCCCTGGGCCGTATAAGGCCCGCAAAATCATTTGGTGTGGCCCTGCCAAGGCAACCGCAGGCGGGACTCCAAAATTCAATAAATCTAGGGGAAAACCTGGAAAAGCAGTTGCGAGTAGCAGCAACATCATCAACACCAGCTAACATCACACGCCTCGCCAAAGAGAAGCAGTTCCAGCCATCACATTAGGGGCGAGTTAATTAAATGTTTGACCAAATATAACAGGGTAATTTTTAAGTTGATAATTTTGTATGGCCCACGAATGATGTTATAAATATCCAAATGGCCCTTGGCAGAAAAAAGGTTCCCCACCCCTGCTTTAAGCAATGGAAGAATAAATTTACATTTAAAGCACCTTCACCACAGTTGTCAGAAGGAATTAATCATCCGTAGGCTGTGGTACATACTATGTAGTTAGGCAACAAATGTACACAATTACTCTACTATTGAGCACTGGGTAGTAGGTGATGTGTCCCAGTGTGCTTGTAGAGCTGTTTGTTAACCCACTGTGGATCACGGTGGTAAAATGACCATATTTCAACCATGCTGGCCTGGGTGGGATAGTGAAGATGGGAAGCATAGTTGTGTGAGCATAGAAGAAGAGTACAACAATTGCATTTGCTATGCTACCCACCATGTGGCCAAGTATGAATGCACAAACCACATGAGGCTACCCCTGTCTGAATCAACACTGCGTGTGAGTGTGTTAGCTACAGTTGGCACAGTAGAGGGCACAGCTGATGCATCTGCCAGTCATCTCAGTCAGTCAACCCATGGCACCTGGGACTGTCCCGTGACCTCCTGCCACTAAGCCTTACACTTCACGTGGCCTCAAAGTGCACCTGGGCCTGGCACAGACGCCGTGGTGATGTCATCACCGCTTATTGGCGAACGGTTTTGTTGTTACATGCAGATGCGCTGACATGTGAAACGCACCTCATCTCCGGCCCTGGCGAGCTTCGAAGAGGGTGGTGTCCTCATCGTCGTCATCGTCCTCCTGCTCCAGGGCAGCGAGCTCGATGTGCTCAGCTGATGTGCTCAGCACGCCGTAACGCTTGTTTCTTCTCGACCGCTTGCCCACGCTGTCAACAGAGACTGTTGGTGACTCCCACCTCAAGGATTTCCATGTAGCAGCAGCAGCTGTGCAAGTGGGGATGGTTAAAGGGCACAGGTCGTGGCGTTTTCTACGACTGCACATCTGCGAAAAAGAGCTCCATTGCTCATCGGATTTCTCCAGGACAAATCAAGATTCTGATTCTGAGTGAAACGTTGCTGCTTATCCTTTGTCCAGCCCCATGGCCTGAAAGTTCCCTTTCCCGAATCACCCGTGCCTC
Source organism: Lampetra fluviatilis (assembly GCF_964198595.1). Taxonomy (NCBI): domain Eukaryota; kingdom Metazoa; phylum Chordata; class Hyperoartia; order Petromyzontiformes; family Petromyzontidae; genus Lampetra; species Lampetra fluviatilis. The sequence continues at coordinate 2,838,073 of NC_136327.1, read as the reverse complement.
CGGCCCCCTGCTCAATAGCATTGTATCCTCCTCTGCCTACGACCGACTGCCTCTGAACAAAATACAGTAAAACCTTGGATTGCGAGTAACTTGGTCTGTGAGTGTTTTGCAAGACGAGCAATTTTTTTTTTAATGAATATTAATTTGATAAACGAGCGAGGTCTTGCATTACGAGTAGTACGTGTATACGCTTTGTCTGCCGAGCGTCACGTGATCACAACTGATATACGAGTGCTTTGGATTACAAACACGTTTCCGGAACGAATTATGCTCGCAATCCAAGGTTTTACTGTACAGCAAATTCAAGATGCCCACGGCTTCCGTCAAGCGTCTTGAGATGCAGTTGCATTCGACCAACATACATGTCAACCCATTATCAGTGCCTAAATTATTACAGACCAATTCAGACCTTATTGGTCACCACGTGCCCTTAAAAATCTCAACGTTCATCCTACAAAGTCCCCATCACAAGGGATAAACAGACAATTAAATTTTGCCCGCATTGAAACGGCTGTACGTCGTGGCGGCCTTCAACATCGATGTCTTATCGGCGAAAGTAACCCCCCTCTCACCCACCTCTGAAAATTAGCTAAGAAAACAACATTAGACGCAATGTAAGCTCGCAGAGCAATGCCCAATTGTGTTGCACAAAGTGATACAGATGTCTTGCGACCACCCCCCATTTAATTCTCTAAAACACAATGTTTATTTTGTAAGTGAGGCTTATTTAATACATAAATTAATATGCAACGGTGGGATGGGGGGGGATGTACTCGGTCAATTAATTGGGGAATCACAAGACATTTGGACCAACCCCGTACTGTACTCAAAAAACTTCACCGGACTGGTCAAAAGCGGCTTTGGCGATCACCCTTAACAGCAAACAGCTCCGTACCTAATGGTGCGAATGATGAAGTATATGACCACCACGGCCGTGACCCCGATGAGGACGTAGAGAGCGCGCTGGATCATGAGGTTGTCGAACGGGGACTTGTACGCGCCGTCAGGCGCCGAGGCCTCCTTGCCGGGGGCCTCGGTGCGGTTGAACGCGGCAGCCTTGTTAGGCGAGGCCGAGGCTTTGCCGGGGATCGCCGTGGAGGTAACCGCGGCGAGGCTGGAGGCGGCGAGCGCCGCCAGACCGAGCAACGCGCCGAGGTAGCGGGCCGGCATGACGCTTGCTTGCTTGCTTGTTGTTATTGTTTTATAAGAAGACGGCGAGAGTTTAAACGTTGGCCAGGGTTCAGAAGTCGATCCTCTGTTGCCGTGCACGGCGGACGTGGGAACAGGGCCGCCGCGTTCTCAGACGATCACAATCGCGCCTCTCCCATTGGTTGACGAGCGACCGTCGACGTCATTACGCTGCTTCGTGACGTAAGCGCGCAGCGAGCGTGCGTGTCTGGCCGCATTGTTCGCCCAGAATAACCGGTGCCGGAAAGTAAGGCGCACCCTGAAACCGTGTCCCCCCCGTGTCAATCAATAAAGTTCGACAAGTCCGCTGTCACGAAGACAAGATAAAGATCCCCCCGTAATAGCCTTGGCCTGAATATACCGTTGGGGCAATTGCTGTTAAGCCGGCGCTGTTAAGGGTGGGGCCAGCACCAGTGGCGATGTTTACTGAACACGCCGTACCAGGTACTCATTTGAGGCCGAGTCGACCTAGGGGAAGTCCAGGACCGGTTCAGATAATCGTCACTGGTTGTTGGCCGTGAGCGCTAACCGCTGCACCACCGCTCCCCACACGCGCATCCACGGCAGATTATGAGACGCTAAAGGTCACAATTTTTAAATCCTTTATATTAAGTTCGCGTGCTTGCTTGCTTGCGTGCTTGCTTGCTTGCTTAGGACCGTGCAAATCTTTCGGTCGTTTTTTAACCCACTTCCCGTGATCCAATCGAGCTGACATTTTCCAAAGACTCGTTGTGCCAGACAATTATTGTTCGTGAAAAAAAATTCCCAAAATTTTACACTTTTTAGGCAAAAAAAAAATTATTTTACATATATTCATATAGAACGCATTCATGGCTTTGGCTGAACGTCAGAGTGTAAGAGCCCAGAGCGTAACCCCTCCACAGGCCGTGGCGGAGTAGCGCAGTTGGTAGCGCCCTCGCTTCCCATGCCAAAGGTCGCGGGATCGATCCCTGCGTCCTCCACAGGCGAATATGTTTTTAAATCCTTTATATTAAGTTCGCTGCCACGCATATAAAGGATTTATAGTGAAAAACTTTGTTTTTACGGGTTATACTTATTAAATCCTTTATATTAAGTTCGCTTGCTTGCTTGCTTACGACCGTGCAAATCTTTCGGTCGTTTTTTAACCCACTTCCCGTGATCCAATCGAGCTGACATTTTCCACACAGACTCGTTGTGCGTGACAATTAATTTTCGTGAAAATTTTTTTCAAAAATGTTACACTGTTTAGGGAAAACATTTTTTTTTTAAATTACCAATTGCTTAATGCTGGCAGACAATCATCTGACTCATAGGTGGCAGCCATCTCAAGCCAGAGGACGAGAGGACTTTAGCCGCCACGCATATAAAGGATTTAGAGTGAAAAACTTTGTTTTTACGGGTCCATTTATTTATTTAAAATATGGCGAGGGTGGGCGTCTTATAATCCGACGATGCTGTGCCGTAATAACTTCTTTCACACCGTGCGTAGCCAACCGTGCTTATCGGAGGTGTTGCAATAAAAGCAAAGCATTTCGCATCTCGTGTCTCCACACGATGAACGTGTTTGATAGTCCATCAGCCTCCTGGCTTTGCGGACGAAAATCACCCATCAGGGTTTATTCAAGCAACGTTTTTTCTTGGTTCTTTCGGTAAAGTCACGTAGAAGGGAAGTAATAAAATAATAAAAATAAAACATTTTATTATGTTTTATTTTTATTATTTTATTATGTTTTATTTCTATTATTTAAAGTCACGTAGAAGGGAAGTAATAAAATAATAAAAATAAAACATGATAAAATATGTTTTATTTTTATTATTTTATTACTTCCCTTCTACGTGACTTTACCGAAAGAACCAAGAAGATGAATCCCTGCAGTCACGAAAGCTTTAAATCGAAATTTAACGGTTTTTGTGTTTCGTTTTTGGGTCCTTCGGTTTTCCCTCCGCATTTAGAAACATTCATTGAGATTATTTTCGGTGCAAGGAATGTCCGAATGATAAGGCCACTTTGTTCAGCTGTCACTTGTGGCCAGGTCGATTCTGCAAAATAAGTTAACATCTCAGTGGGCTTTTTGCCTTGTAGGATGGGGATGGTTTAGTTGTGTCTTGTATGTGTTTGGGTGATTTGTTTACCTTTACTCTTTGGTTCTTTCGGTAAAATCACGTAGGTGGAAAAATAAAATATAACTATAAATAATTATTTTATCACGTAGGTAGAAAAATAAAATATAACTATAAATAATTATTCTATTTTTCTACCCACGTGACTTTACCGAAAGTACCAAAGAGTATGGATTCCTGCAGTCACGAAAGCTTCAAATCAAGATTGTTCACCTTTCTTGTACGTTGCACTGCTATCGTTTTTTGTGTGCTGTTGTAACCTTCTTAACCGCCCCTAACTGGACATCTGTGAATAAAAGCTTCATAACTCATCGGATTCCTCCAGTGTGAATACATATTCCGACTCTGTGTCTCATAAGCAGAGTCAGGTTTGAACATTTTAGAATAGGATTTACCCTTTCTGGCAATAAAACAGGTGTTAAGATGTTCAAACACCAAATGGCAACCTTTTGCAAGGAGTCAAGTTGTTTGCATGTTCGCCACAAGCTTGTGTGGTTAATGCGAACTTGATTCTTATTTTTTCACACTTTGATACTGACAAAAAAGTCCCATTTTTTTTAGAGCCGGGCTTGTTTGAACGAATGCCGCTTGATGAACAGGTTTGAAGCTCCATTATAATGAAGCCTCCCACTCTTCTCTGTTGCCCATTCTCTTTACTCCCCTTGTCCCCTCCACTACTTCCCGTCCCTCCCCATGCTTAAGCCCTTTCGTGACCCCCCCACCTCCACACAGTACTCCTTTCTCGCTGATGTCACTCATTCCCCAACACCTCCTTGTGGCACTGCCCCTGTCAACTACACGGAACATTATCCCGTGCTGCGTCGCTGTTGTGTAAAGCTGTGGCAAGCGCCTCGAGTGAAGGCGCCCTTTAAATTTAGATTGGATTCGTAAGAGAGTGACAGTAAAGCGTGCCGTGGCATTGTTAGGTCACGGCACTGCCGTCGATTGTTTGACTTGCATCCCACTGGGATTTTTTTTGCACACAGCGTTGAAATGCGGTGTTTTTTTTTCATGGAAGACTTTGCTGTTTTTTCCAGATTGTTTTCTGTTGCGTGTAGTCACTTTGAGATGTTTCTTGTTCATGTTTTTGTTTTGTTGCGGTTGCACCCGAGTCAAGAGCCGCATGGCTCACAGGGTTATCTCCATAAATATAAAAGGCAAAGTTGTGATTATGTGTGTCTGTTAAAAATACTTAGCGTACTTCCCGACATGCAACAAACTTGGAATTTGCCATGTAAGTACTTTTCAGACTATGCACCATGCAAAAATTTGTAAAATACACTTTAGTGGTTTTTTTTGGGAGGGGGGAGCTCAATAATGCATATATTTTTTGCACGCCAAGTGAGCTGTGACGTCAAATCTGTCATGTGACCCGCGCATGTGGAATTGTAGTGTAGTGGGTAGCGCGCTGCGCTACGAACCCGGCGACCCGAGTTCGATTCCCGCTCACCGGTGACGATTATTTTAATTGGTCCTGGGCCTCCCCTAGGTCAACTCAGCCTCAAACGAGTAACTGGTGTGGTGTGTGAACATCGCCAATGGGGAGACAAATGCGGCCGGGCGTGGTGGATCCAAGTCCCGGGCGAAGCCGGGTAGTACAGCTCATACCTAATGAATGGAACTGAAAGTGCGTTGACGTGTTAAAATGCCTGCAAGTGCCGTCGCTTGCAGAGTTAGAAGCTCCTGTCTCGTGAGGTATTTTGGAGTTTCGGATAATAAAAAAAACCCCATCGTATTTCTAAGGACAATTTCGGATCTTTTTCCGATTTGACGTAAAATGTCTATGTTAATGTGAAGATATATTGGTGCTAACAATAGTGCCGTCACCGATTTTGACCGGGAAATATTTTAGTTTAGTGAAATTTTGTCACTTCCAGTTATCGCGTGAATGCGAAAGGAAAGTAAAATTCGAATCTTCCGAAATGTTGTATCCCTGCGGTCCCCATGTAGTCTCATTGTTGTGTGTTATTTTGTTGTCCTTTCCCCGCACCTCTGATTGGCAAGGCTGGCTACGTACGGTGCGAAAGAAGTTCAACATACACACGTCGTCTGCGCTCCTGCGACAGAGAAAAAGCAACCTGCACGAACTCTTCTCTCCTGAAGCCCTCTCCGTGGCGAGCAGACGTCCTTCGTCATTGGCATTTTTGCTCTTTGACAAGCAGAGAGAGAATCGAGTTTGACAATAACATTAGGTTGTACCATCCATCAATTTCCAGCAGATGGCATCCCATAGCCTATACTGCGTTAATGGAGCCAGGCAGTTGCTGCGGGTTTAATTGGCTGGCTCTGGTTTCTAGAGCAGCTCCGCTCTAGAATAGAGAGAGAGCTCATATCTGTCAACCCACACGGTTTACTCGTATTCTTGTGCAGGGAAATTTAGTTTTCAGGGCCATACGGCGTACAGCCGTTTCAATAAGGCCAAGATTGCCTTTGTCTATGTGTTTGCGTTTCTCCCTTGTGATGGAACTTTGTAGGATGGACGTTGAAATGTATAAGCGCACGGGGTGACCAGCGAGGTCTGAATTGGTCAGTAATAAGGTAGGGCACTGATCAGGGGCTGGCAGGTATGGAGAGAGAAGAGAGAGAGGACGACTCGGAGACTTGAGAAGGAACCACAGAAAGTAACGGGAAGGCAGCAAATCGTCCTTCCTAGGGCATCAGTCTGCCAGTAGGGGGCAATGCTTGCCGTGCGTAATCACAATTGAGTAATTTGCGACTGGCCATTCCATTCTGTCTTCGCGTAAATGTATGTATTTGTTATTATGTCACGGACGACAGAATACACTCCAACGTTACAGAGCAGACCATGTTACAGACAACAATAGGGCTGTGATGTCACAAGAGAGATGTAGTGTGGAGACTAAGGTTGCACTTCATGTAAGTTCATAAGCTTACAAGAGACGCATCAGTCCCATGTGTAAGAATCAGGGTTGTATCGATACATCGATTCATTGGACGATATTGATCATAAGGTCCACAAGAACACGCATTGATTATCTTGTTTAAAAACAAATATACAATACTAGCTGAACTACACGGCTTCGCCAGGGACTTGGATCCACCACGCCCGGCCGCCTTTGTCTCCCCAGTGGCGATGCTCACACACCAGAGCTGTTACTCGTTTGAGGCTGAGTCGACCCAGGGGAGGCCCAGGACCGGTTAAAATAATCGTCACCGGTGGTGGCCGTGAGCGGGAATCGAACTCGGGTCGCCGGGTTCGTAACGAAGCGTAGCGCTAACCACGACACTACAATGCGTCACGCTTCCACATGCGCGGGTCACATGACAGATTTGACGTTACAGCTCAATTGCTGTGCAAACAAAAATATGCATTATTGAGCTCCCCCCCCAAAAAAAAAACGTGTATTTTTATAATTTTAGCATGGCGTACAGTCTGGAAAGTACCCACATTGCAAATTTCAAGTTTGTTGCATGTCGGGAAGTACGTTTAACATTTTGAACAGATACATATTCACAACCTTGCCTTTCATATATTTATGGAGATATAGGTCTTTCCTCACATAACGCGCGACATGCGTTCCTGAAAAATCGCGCTCTATGAAGCCTATTTTCTCATAGACATACATATTACAAGGGTCTTTCCATGTTTTCTAAAACGTTATCCCTGGGCCGTACAATCTTTGACGAACTTGAAGCCGCAGTACTTGTTGAACATTATTCAATTATATTTTTATTGTACACACTGTTGATTCCGACAAATTTAAGGCGCAAGCAATATCCATGACACTTTCGATTAACACGGTTGGCTACGTACGGTGCGAAAGAAGTTCAACATGTACACATGTCACGGCACCTCTCATCGTACTTCTGTAAAACGTGTAGCTTCACATCCATTGCTCGTGCCTTTCCTGACCGTTTGACACTCCTGTCCACTGCTTTCGCCTTTCGTTTTGGCACTCGAATTCAATGTGCTCCTTTCTGCAAGGGGTATGTAAAATTACTTTGACATATTTCCTTCTACAAAAAGAACAACAACTGAAACTAGAGCAGCAGATGGCTACGCCCAGCCCGTTACACTGGGCCCTGCCGTGGCATGGTGACGCCATCAGATCGAGATTACAGTTGGTTAACCTGCGAAATATTTTTGCTTAACTTTAAATTTTCATCATTAAACATTGTCATTTAGAAAATGCTCACGTTACAATTTGTTTTCTTGAGCCCGTAACTATGAAACGCATCGTTGTAAGTGCGAGTATGTCCCTAAAATATGAATCGCGTAACTGTGAATTTGTAGATTTGAAGCTTTCGTGACTGCAAGGATTCATATTCTTAGGTTTTTTCAGAAAAGTCACGTAGGTAAAAAATTAAAATTAAATTAATAAAAGTAAAATTAAAATAAAATAAAAATCACGACGTTTCGGAGGCAACACAAGCCTCCGTCTTCAGGTGGAACCGTCACAGCACGATATCTGTATCAAGTACGTGACTTTACCGAAAAAAACCTAAGAATATGTGAATTTGTGCCATGTGGGTCGCGTTTCGCGAGGGATGCCTGCACTCCATATATATACAGGGTTTGCAAATCATATGCCAATATCACGATGACTTTATTGAGCAAACAAATATATGAACAAGAAACCAAGAGGAAATAGACAAAATTCATCATTCTTAATTCAAATTTCAACCTGGAATCACAACAATCTATCTAATCGTCACAGAGGTGGGGTGATATGTGAAATCCCAGAATTGATCTTTTTCGATTCGTACATATTTATTTAAAGATGTACATGTCCCCTGCAGCTGCGAATGACCACCACACGACAGTGTAGAGCCAAGAATAAGTGCATGCAAATGCATGGATTTTCGCTTTAAAACGTGCATATATCCGCAGTATTTCACGAGTGATAAAAGCGTATGACGTCTCGAGATAATGTCGCATGCAACAATGTCTTGGGCAGGAGAATGTCCATGAGGCATGTGACCATTATCACCTTGACTGAAAAGGCCTTTTCGTTTAAGCACTTGATTATTGTTATTTGTATTGACAAGTGTTGGCCGACCCTTTGATCAATTCATCTGGTTTATAAAGAATATGTTCTTAATATCAACACAACTTTATGCAAAAATTAGTTGGCCTGTGGCCGCATCTATCTGCTACCTCCTGCCTCTTCCTCTTTCAGCTCCCTGCACCTTTCCTTTCTTAGAGCCCCACCCCCTTGTTCCCTTAGCTCCTCCTCTTTCTGCGTAAGCCCCACCCCCTTCCCTGGACACGGGGTTGGGCTTAGGTGGATATGGATGGACGTTGTTTGAAGGGTTATTTTGACCTCTGTGTTACAGACAGCGAAAGACGGCTTTATTAATCCAAGTTGATGATTGTAATAGCGTAACGCAATAACGACTGTGCCACTCATGATTTAAGTTGGCGTTGAAGCTTACGATGCATGCCTGCATAATATCGCGTGTGTAAGAACCATTGCTTTTTGTTGATATTGTATTTTACGTCCCTGGTATGGAGTGTGGTGCGGGGAGCGGTTGTGCAGCAGTTATCACGCTGCGCAACAAACCCGGCGACCCGAGTTCGATTCCCGCTCACGCCCACCAACACCACCCAGTGACGATTATCTGAATCAATCCTGGGCCTCCCCTAGGTCGATTCAGCCTCAAATGAGTACCTGGTGCGGTGTGTAAACATCACCACTGGGGAGACAAAGGCGGTTGGGCGTGGTGTTGGCCACCCACCCCCTCGTGTGCGGTGGTGGCCTTCATAGTTGCTCGCTAACAGCACTTGCCCCAAACGACTGTTCAGGCTATACGGGGGATCTTTGTCATTGGATGTGCAGAGAGGGGAGTGGAATCAGATTATATTTGGGGAGCTTGAGCCATGGACTCGACCCAGAGCACTGAAAAGGCTTTGACATCGCAGCATTCTCTAATTTCTGTAACATCGCAGCATGTTCTGTTCCTGCGAAATCTCAGCTTCACTTATCTGCGACATCACGACCGCGTATATTCTATCAATCAATGAATCCAAGGTTTGTCACGCGCCATATTCTGCAACAAGCTGAGATGGAAGCGGGAATGGCATGGGGTAAAAAAACGAAATTAAACTAAACAGAAAGCTTTTAGTCTGATCTTGAAAGCAATGATTTTTGACGGCTGACCGGACACAGAATGGAATGGCTTGCCGGAGGTTTTCCACCGTTGATGTAGAGGCAGCCATCATTCATGCGTTATTCACAACTTGTCTCTTTAGGCGGTGATCTGGCCCAGAGGTGTCTCATTGGCCACTTGCAGCAGAGATTCGTGGTTATTAGCTCAGGGGCCGCCCTGTGGTCTGGGTCAATGAAGCAGGGCCAGGACCGTTTGAGATGTCACTCGCCACTCAAAGTTAGCCGTGGCCAGGAATAAAACCCAGGTTTCAAGGCACAGCGCTCCACACATGCTGCCACTTGCCCACCGTGTCACATGTACAGTTTGTTCTCGTATAACGCGGTAGTTGCGTTCCTGAAGAACACTGCATGATAGGAAAAATGGCGTTATAATAAATTAACTATAATATATGGTAAAGCACAGTCCTCGATGACACGTGAGATGCGTACGCAGGCTGAATAAAGACTGAGGCGTGTGGGTAGCATCTAGAAGCATCCAGCAGCATTCCGCCTTGGGTGATGGTGCTACACCGAGGCAGCCGTACAGCCGCTTATCCGCACTCGCGCGAGGTAGTTCTGTTCAGTCGATTGCGTTAAATCCAATTCACATCCGCGCTATTAAAAAAAAAATGCGTTCCCTAATACAACCCATCGCGTTATATCCAATTCGCGTCAACAAAACAACACACTGCGTTTGGGAGAAGAGACTGTATAATGTTCCAAAACAACAGTATGTCAAGACACTGCTTAGAGTAATGAGAATGTTACACACGTAAATTGAAAAACAAGTTTAATAACACCGTTTCTACAAATTCTGAATTATATTAGTAAAATACACAATAGGGCGCAATGGGCATACGGTATAAATTTCACAAAATAATTCTTAATGCACTACGTTTTCACTTCGTTGTTGATGTTTTCTGAAGCGAAAGTCCGACGTCTGCAATAACAATTACATTTAAGAAGCATTGGTTTATTTGATTTTCCACCTTACCGCATTCTGTGAATTGCATGGACATACATCTGCAGTTTTAATATGTATGCTTCAATACCTGCCTCCGTAGGATTCAACGGATATTAGCTGTGCCTGTTACTCGGCTACACTTACGTGCAATCAAAACTCAATGTTCCTACAGGAAATTTCATCTTGTGCAGACTAATCATTCCCAATAGACAATTTATTAATTGACCACCGAGTTTATTATCTGTGTATCTATCTCTCTCTCTCTATGTTGGCAGGCGGCCAAATCCGCACGGGGGAAAATTAATTTGCTGGGAAAGTTTGTTCGTTTCATGGTCTCCCTTGACAACGAGTACACGTGTGTTCCTGCCTCAGGTGAAATTTAAGACATTTCACTTTATCACGGGGCGGACCTTTTTGCCAGTAAATCTAAGTATAAAAATAACAATAGGTTTCACCCTTCATGGCAATAAAACAGGCGTGTGAAGATGTTCAACCACCAAATACAAACCTTTTGCAAGGAATCACCTATGCACTAACCGCACGTGATTGTGACGAACATGCAAACAAACACGCTCTGATAATGTGTGATGCATTGTCTTTGAAACTGATTTGCCTACACCAGAGACAGTCTTCTTCATGGCCTGGTCTCACCAGTGTTAGACCAATCAGTTTCAAAGACAATGCATTTCGGCACGCACACTGATATTTAAATTCTGTGAAATGTAATTCAGGCCAATTAAGAGCAGAAATTAACATAACAATGTTTTGTGTGTGTGCAGTCATTGTATGTATATATAGTATATATATTTAGTATGTATATATATTGAACTTATTTTGCTCCGTACGTAGCCAACCGCGCTAATCGGAGGTGCGGGGGAAGGACAACAAACTAAACTATTTACTGAACTATACACATTTTTTATTTTAAGGCCCACTGAGCTATGTAGCTCTTTTTTAGAAGCGATCTGGCCACAAATGATAGCCAAATTAAGTGGCTTATCATGTGGAAACGTATAAGCAGTCAAGCACTTTCAATGCATGTTTCTAAATGTGGAGGGAGAAACCGGAGGACCCTGAGAAAAATCCATGCAACCACGGGGAGAAAGACGTACAAACGCCAAATATACAGGCATCGTCAGGGTTGGGATCGAACCCACGACCTCCTGTATACCAGGCGAGGTAGTTACCATCTCGCCATCGTGGAGCCCATAACACAAAAAGCAGCTCTAAATAAATCAGTGCATACCTCCAATGGCTTTCTAATATTGGAAGGAAGAGCGTTCCAGACGGCCGCAGAAGCGCATCTGAGAGTGTATGATAAGGTGACCGTCTTTGTTCGATCGTTAGCCAAAATCATCTGCTGCGAGGATGACCGGAGTGCGTGTGATGGCTTATCCTCCTTGATGAGATCAGCAAGGTATTTGGGTTCATTTGTGGCAAGCACTTTGTGTATAATGAGTTTGACAAGGAGTCGCCATTTTGTTCGTGCGTTTGGCTACACAAGTGAAATGTTAAGAGTGAATAGCTTTCGCTTGTTTTACCCTCGAACGATGATGGGCGAAGTTGGGATGAGAATCCTCAATGTTGCTACCGTCGCCACTAAGCACGATGTTGTGCACGGGCATTACAATATGTAAATAAAGATGAACATTGCAGTCGAGGAAACGCACAGCAATGCACAACCGGTTGAATGGCGCTCAATAACGATTCGAAGCCACGTCACAAGACAACTGCATTCGTGACAATGTGCTCCCTGAATTACCGTGGGACAAAAGCCCAAACAAACAAAGAAATGTGAAAACACTGACAGCAAGAATTGGGGGAACATCGGCGCCGAAGGACAAAACATGATTTGGATAGGAACATTGCAGATCAATGCAAGCAAAACAATAGCTGCCTCCGAAAAGATGGCTTTAAGTGAAACTCGAAAATGGCGCTCGGGGTTTAAACGGAATATATTAGAAATTCCTCAATCGGTGAACCTCGGCGATATTTTCTTAAGGACATAATTGTAAGCAATGCGGTAATACGGTGACATTCCGTACAATGATGAGGCTATAAGCACAGACCGACTCGGGGAGGTTTCAAAATCAATGTGGCGAGAGAGAGAGAAAGGACCGGCAGGCTCTCCGAATGGGCAGAGTGACTCCCCATCGCTCCAGCTTGTACTGAGTCAACAACTACCTTGCCAAATGCTACCCAGTTATTTCTGCAGGCAATTGCTGTAAAAGTCCGTGGGCGCAGACCAGATATTTCACGGCAGCAGAAAAAAAATTCCATTGCGATAAGCTCGGTCAAACAATATTTTTTTATTTTTCGATTTAAAGCTTTCGTGACTGCAGGGATTCATCTTCTTGGTTCTTTCGGTAAAGTCACGTAGAAGGGAAGTAATAAAATAATAAAAATAAACATAACAAAATAATTCTCACGACGTTTCGGCCACAACGCAAGCAGCCGTCTTCAGGTGGAAAACAGGTCTGTCGAGAAGGCAGAGTCTGAATTCAGACATACCTGTTTTCTACCTGAAGACGACTGCTTGCGTTGTGGCCGAAACGTCGTGAGAATTATTTTGTTATGTTTTACTTTTATTATTTTATTACTTCCCTTCTACGTGACTTTACCGAAAGAACCAAGAAGATGAATATTTTTTTATTTTAAACGTGCCAATATCGCCCTCAATTAAGTAGGCATCAGGACACAATATAGCAGACCGGGAACGGCACCACGGTGGCTAGGACATGTTAACTACCTCGCCTGGTGTACAGGAGGTCGTGAGTTTTCGCTCCCAACCCTGACGCCTGCTGCTGTATATTTGGATTGTGCATGTTCTCTCTCCCCGTGGTTGCGTGGATTTTTCTCCGGGTCCTCCGTTTTTTTCCTCCACATTTCGAATCAACGTCACGCGTTTAGAGTGTTTGGCTGTATATTAATTTCCACATCATGTGTGGCCATGTCACTACTGAAAAAGAGCTATGGGGCTCAGTGGGCCTTACCTGGTGAAATAAAAATCGGAGGTGCGGGGGAAGGTACAGTAAACTCATCACAAAAAATTAGTTACAAAGAAATGCATTTTCAATCTAGCTTTAATAGTGCGTAACACCACTGGCTTCTTAATATCGGAAGCTAGAGCGTTCCAGATGGCGGCAAAAACACATTCGAGAGCGTACAATGCAGCGACCGTCTTTGTCCGATGGCTATCCAAAAGCCGCTGCTACGAGGATGCGTGATGGTGTATGCTCCTTAACGAGATGATCAAGGTGTTGTGGTCAGTGCAGGATTAAGCTCAGTGCGGGGCCAACAGCATATGTTATAAAGGGGCCCTAAGTAAAAAAGAAAACGTAAATATTAAAACACGTACATTTTTTTACTTGCATAGGAAAGTAATTGTATTTTTTCATTTGCTATACAGCCAGATAATACGACAAATCGCTAACCTTAAACACATCCAGTCGTTTATAAAAGTTGAAGGCGGTATAGTACTATGGTAATAGAGCAAGTGCAGAATCACTGAACGGGAATTTATAGCTTCAAAGCATTTAGTGCGGGGCCCTTGAAAGTGCGGGGCCCGTAGCATAAGCAGCTACTTGTGCTACTGGGATAATCCGGCTGTGGTTCATTGGTGGCAAGCACCTTGCGTGTAATGATCTTGTTCTATGCAGAACGTGGAGTCGGGATTCAAACCGAGGCCCTTCTTGCTGTGACGGAACAAGCGCTACCACTGGGGCTACCTAGCGACCAATCAGGAAATGGTTATTAATGGTACCAGTGGAAATGTCTTCCCAGCCTTGGAAACGGAGCTTCGATCCCTACCCCGATGCTCATGGGTGGAACACAAATTGAAAGCGACGCAAATCACCCTTCATTCTGCCTCCTCCTCCATCCTGAAGATGTTTTCGCGAGTGTACAATTCAACAATCAACGGCCACACATACCTTGCATACAATCAGCCATTAAATTCAACACACAATTAAGTATTGTGATGCAAATCGGAGAAAAGGCTGCACTCAAAGCCAGAAACAGCATGAGGCCTTGGCAAAGCGAGGGAGCGGGGAGGGGAGGGGGGCAGCCTCGCATATGAAGGTCTAAGATGAGTGCAGTGCATGAATGAATTATATCTCTACCGGGTGGTCAGAGTGCGTCATGGCTGCAGCAGCAGCAGCCATGGTCAATCCACTGCTGGATGAAGGCCTCCAGAAGATGCCTTCACTGCTCTATTTAAGACCGAAAGCGTGAAGACTTCTTCACTTATACATCATCCATCATCATGGCTTGGCTTCGCGAACGAAGATCTAGGAAGGACATCCACGTCTTCTGCAGGCACGCTGGTGGCTGAAGAGGCCTATGCGTGACAAGCAGGTCCTGCCACAACAGCTGCAAGTATAGGTCTCATCTGGGATGGGTGCTGAGGGATCATGGTTCTTCCTCCTTCTCCTTTTGTCCTCCGTACGGGCCCTGCGGGTATCTTCGAAGAAGGAGGTGGCCTGGTGGACTGTGTGCCGCCAGGAGTTGCGATCAGCTGCTTGTGTTGCCCACTGACGGTGATCGATGCAGCAAGCAGCGAGGGACTTCTTCAGGGAGTCTTTGTATCGCTTTCGTGGTGCCCCTATGTCGCGATGGCCAGAGGACAGTTCCCCATACAGCACAATCTTAGGTAAGCGGTGGTTCTCCATCCTGGCGATGTGCCCTGCCCAACGAAGCTGTGTCTTGAGGACCATGGCCTCGATGCTGATGACCTTCGCTGACTTGAGAACTTCAGTGTTGGCGACGAAGTCACTCCAGTGAAGGTTGAAGATTGTGCGGAGGCAGCGCTGATGGAAACGCTTGAGGAGACTCAGGTGACGACGGTACGTGACCCAGGACTCAGCGCCATACAGGAGAGTGGTCAGCACAACAGCTTTGTAGACGTTGACCTTTGTGGCTCTTTTAAGGTTTCTGTTGTTCCAGACACGTTTGTATAGTCTGCCAAATGCACTGTTTGCCTTGGCCAGTCTGTTCTCGACTTCGTTGTCGATCTTGGCGTCAGACGAGATCACGCACCCCAAGTAGCTGAACTGGTGGACAGCTTTCAGTTCTGTTTGTTCAATGAAGCTGCTTGGTGGATGGTGCTCCTCGTGGGGTGCGGGCTGGTGAAGGACTTCAGTCTTCCTCAGGCTCACTTCAAGGCCGAAGATCTGAGCTGTTTTCGCGAAACAAGACGTAATTCGCTGCATAGCCGCCTCTGTGTGAGCAAGGAGGGCGGCATCGTCAGCAAAAAGCAGCTCCCTGATCAGTTGCTCTATGGTCTTTGTGCGGGCCTGCAAAAGCCTCAGGTTGAACACGCTCCCGTCGAGACGAAAACGGACGTATACGCCATCAGCGTCGTCGAGGTCCTCTGTGACCTGCTGGAGCATCATGCTGAACAAAATGGTGAACAGCGTGGGAGCAAGAACACAGCCCTGTTTCACGCCGTTTGCAATAGGGAAGGGCTGCGAGAGATTGTTGCTATGTCTGACTTGTCCAAGCTGGTCTTCATGAAGCTGGACGACCATGGTGAGGAACTTCGGTGGGCAGCCTAGCTTGTCCAGGATTTTCCAAAGTCCCTGCCTGCTCACGGTGTCAAACGCTTTTGTCAGGTCCACAAAGGTGACGTACAGCGCTTTGTTTTGCTCCCGGCACTTTTCCTGAATCTGCCTCAGGACAAACACCATGTCTGTGGTTCCCCGGTTGGCTCTAAAGCCACACTGGGTCTCTGGGAGGTGATCTTCAGCTATTGCGGGTACCAGTCTATGCAGCAGTACTCTTGCGAGGATTTTGCCGGCGACGGACAGAAGTGTTATGCCACGATAATTGGAACAGTCTGATTTCTCCCCTTTGTTCTTGTACAGGGTGATGATGACTGCATCTTTGAGATCTTGAGGGAGTTTACCCTGCTCCCAGCAGCAGACGAAGAATTCATGGAGTTTGGTGTGCAGTGCTGGGCCTCCGTTCTTCCATACTTCAGGAGGGATGCCATCAACTCCTGCAGCTTTACCACTCTTCAGCTGTTTAATGGCTTCCTCAGTCTCTTGTAATGTTGGTGCCACATCCAGTTCGGTTTGCACTGGTTGTTGTGGGATGCGGTCAATCGCTGGTTCTTGGACTGAGCGGCTAGCATTGAAGAGCGTGTAGAAGTGCTCAGACCAGCGGTTCAGGATTGAGTCCTTAGTTATTTCGGTAAAGTCACGTAGGTCACTTGATGCAGCAAATCTGGCTGTGACGGTCCCACCTGATGACGGAGACTTGTGTTGCCTCCGAAACGTCGTGATTTTATTGTTTTATTTTTATTAAATTTTATTTCATTTTTTACCTACGTGACTTTACCGACTTCTTCACGCTTCTGGGCAAATCGCCTGGTGAAGCTGCTCGTCACCATCGAAACGTCACGGTACTCCAGCTGTGGGTTTACTCTTCAACCTACCGGTGTGCTGAAGTAGTTTGGGGCCGTCCATAAATGACGTCACGCGATTTTGGACGATTTTTTACCCCCCCCCCCCCCTCGTCACACGGCGTCACAAAAAGTCAGAGCCCCCCTCAAATGTGACGTCACAAAGCTCTGCCCCCCCCCCCCCCCCCGACAAAATCATATTTCCATTTTGAAAATGAAACATGCTTCAAATCGCTTTAAACTATTGTCATTGTAGTGCGTATTTAATGTGGTGCTGCACTCTGATGTTGTAGGAGAAAACATGTATTAAAAAGTAAATTTAATTAAGTAGAACGTGTTGTCTATATTTATTTAAAGTTACGCATTTTGAGGTGACGTCACATTTCTAAAACACCCCCCCCCCCCTCGTCACACATCGTCACACATGTCTGACCCCCCCCAGGTGCGTGACATGACAAATCTTTACACCATTGGAACCTCATTTGCCATGCCAGTAAAAAATATGATAATTGGTTTTGTACCCTTCTATCTGGCAACAAAATTGACACCTTTTTTGGCGTCATCTGGTCCAACCGATATGAGACTAGGCTCTAAGGAAAGCTGTCTCGGGTGTGGACTAATCAACTTCAAGGACAGTGCATACATTATCAGAGTTATGTTTTTTGTTTGCATTATGACTGCAGGCATTGTGGTCTATGCAAGCATGACTCCTTGTAAAATAAATATAATGAAAGGTGTCAATTTTGTTGCCAGATAGAAGGGTAAAAACCAATTATCATGACAAACCTTACTTAATCGGCCACGCCGGGTGGTGGGTGGATTACCGACACATTCGTGTATGGACGCGATCTGCAGCCAAACTGCACACGAGCCGACACCACTGCCTCCTCCTGGTGGGGCCTCCAAACTCAGCAGCGTTCCTTTGCCTTTGGATGCCACTCCACCACGATCCCTGACCGTCGGCCACCATCCCTCACAGCGGCGGCGTGCTGCCCGAAGCCCACACAGAATAGACGCGCTTCGAGCGGCCGTCTGGAACGTTCTGCCTTCCGATATTGGGAAGCCATCGAAGCTGCTCATCTTTCAGTCGTCGAAATTTAAAAAATAAAACTCATTTTTCGAGCCACTGCTTTTTTTGGGGTGTTAGTTTGTTGCCCTTTCGCACCCGCACCTCCGATTAGCACGGTTGGCTACGTACGGTGCGAAAGAAGTTCAACATATATACAGACTACTGTAAACTAGACTGCTGTACTATACACTACACTGCACACTACTTCACACAGCACTACGATACACACCACCACTGTACCAAATAATACAAATGTAATTCGTTATTTTATTTCTATTATTACTTTTAGTAATTTTTTATTTTATTTTTTATCTACGTGACTTTACCGAAAAAACCTAAGAGTATGAATCCTTGCAGTCACGAAAGCTTCAAATCTAGAAACAAATGTAATTCTTTCAAACTGCTTGTTGTATTTAGCTTGTCCTTCCCCTCACACCTCCTATTAGCACGGTTGGCTACGTACGGTGCGAAAGAAGTTCAACATACATAATACGTACGACTATAACCCCGATTTACGTCTCCCCCCTTTCACGTCGTTTCGCAAATACGTCGTCACTTCATGATTAACACCGCGGCCCGATTTGCCTCGCCTCAAACACCACACGCCCACGTCGCTGACGGCATCATCGTCATCCGTCCCTTCTCATTATCCGCCGCCTTTCAGCCATCGCCTCCACCACCTACCCCGTCAATCGCTTCGGTTTTACGTCGTTCCGATATCCGTCGTCGCACATTTCAGGAAAGCATCCCTGACCTAAACTGTACCGTATATTAATGACACGGTATATATGACCTCTCAGCCATCGCCTCCACCACCTACCCCGTCGATCGCTTCGAATTTACGTCGTTTCGATATCCGTCGTCGCACATTTCAGCAACGCATCCCCGGCCTCAACTGTACCGCATATTAATGACACGGTATACATGACTCTGCGTACGCTCTCTAATCC
Source organism: Lampetra fluviatilis (assembly GCF_964198595.1). NCBI lineage: Eukaryota > Metazoa > Chordata > Hyperoartia > Petromyzontiformes > Petromyzontidae > Lampetra > Lampetra fluviatilis. The sequence goes on along the minus strand of NC_136327.1, from coordinate 2,819,286 downwards.
ACGCGTTCCACTTTTGCGTCTCTCCATGCAAATCAAAGCACGCATCTCCCCATCTTTCTCAGGGCAACTTTAGGTGATTGTTTCATTTCATTGTTGGATCGCGGCTGTGCTTTTTAAACACGTTGTTCATGTCAGGTCGTGTGCTCCGATTCAAATAACAAAAATCCAAGAAGCGATAGAGGAACAATTAGTGCCGTTTTCGAGGCAAGTCAGCAGCGGTTGTTCTGTTCTACGTTGGCCAACCCCGTCCCCGGCCATGATAATGTGGAATGCCCAATGCTAGTTCAGGGGGCAGCTAATGGAGGTGAGTGCTGCCCCATTGCTCGTTTATACAAGGATGTATTTATTTATTTATTACTTTTTTCGAAACCGAGTTTGTAACTTCTCGTTTTAGCAACACGGTTTTTTTTTTTTGCAGGTGACATTCACTTCACAACTCGTGATGTGCTTTAACCACACCTTTCAACCCCCCCCCCCCGGCTCAATGAAAAGCTGCAAAGTGGCGAGAACTATTGGCGTTCCTCTCACAGTTGCGTGGGTATTAGGGGGTGTGAGGATTGCAGTGGTCGGTGCTGTACTCCACTCGAAACAACAAGGACTAGTTTTAAATTGCTGGTCACGCACATCACGAGCGCCGATCGGGTGCATGCGACTATTAAACCGTGAACTATTTTTCTAATTGTACAAGGCGAGGCCCACTGAGCTTCATATCTCTTTTTCAGAAGCGATCCGGCTATCACAAACGATCGCTCAACGAAGTTGATTATCATCAAGTGGACATTTATAGCAGCCAAATACTCGAGGCGCGCGACGTTGATTCTAAACGTGGACGGAAAAACCGGAGGACCCGGAGAAAAATTCCACACGACCAAACTCCAAATATACAGCAGGCGTCGGGGTCGGGATCGGGATCGGGATCGAACCCACGACCTCCTGTATACCAGGCGAGGTAGTTAACATCTCGCCATCGTGGCGCCCCTGCATGCATACCCCATTGGGGTCGAATGAACCTCTCGTCCCTCTGGAGTCAGTACAAATAGGTAGCACTTTGGCAGCATTAACTGGCCGATATTAGGAAGCCACTTCCGATACCAAGAGGCCACTGTGATATTTGGAAACCACTGGAGCCATGCTAAAATTATCGATAAAAAAAAATGTAGAACTGCATTGTGTTTAGTTGTCCTTTCCCCGCACCTCCGATTAGCATGGTTGGCTGCGCACGGTGTGAAACAAGTTCGACGTGCATGCATACATATGGCCCCCGCCATGGGAATGTGGAATTTCCACTTAATGAGTCTGTGCCTCAAAGAAACACGAGCACCCCCCCCACGCGTATTGGAGCAAAGCGACGCTTTGAACATTTTTTCCCCGTGACACCTGTTACAGAGTGACGTCTGGTTCCAATCTTGTTTCAGTTCAATGCGCCATGTCATTTATTGTACTTCCGTTAGGCGATCCACAAATAAATAAAATAAAACAGAAAATGTTCGGCGTCCGAATGTGGTCACCAACCAGAAAAGAATCATGGGACACCTAAGGACTCAATGCCCAATTTACAAACACAACGCAGGAGGCATCATCACAGCAATGCACCGCACCGCCTTACCTGATACAATCATCTGGCTCAACCACCTCCAGGTAAAATGACAGCTGTTGCTCTGCATGAACATCGGCCATACGAATAAGAAAAAGAAGAATGTGAGATTGAGGATCCTGTTGGCGATCCTGTTGGCGATCCTGTTGGCGATCCTGTTGGCGATCCTGTTGGCGATCCTGTTGGCGATCCTGTTGGCGATCCTGTTGGCGATCCTGTTGGCGATCCTGTTGAGGATCCTGTTGAGGGCGCCACAGTGGCAAGATGTCAACCACCTCGCCTGATATACAGGAGGTTGTGGGTTCGATCCTGAGCCTGACGCCTTTATATGTGGAGTTTGCGTGTTCTCGCCCTGGTCGCGTGGATTTTTATCTGAGTCCTCCGTTTTTTCCCTCCCTATTTAAAATAAACACCACGCGTATAGATTGTTCAGCCGCTCAGAGATCCCGGCTAAGGTCGCTTCGTTGCCACTGGAAAACTGCCCTGACCACAAATGTGCTCTCACCGTCGAATGAGAGGTTTCCGGTTTCGCTTAATTGTTTATACAATAGATTCGTGAATATTTACAAATCGCTCCATTTTTCAGTTAACACGGAACCAAGATGATATGATGCACCCATAAAAGTTACAGGGTTAATTTATTGTTATTATGATAATCTTTATGAAATATACTTCCTAAACTGTGATACAATGCTGGCATTTAGGCACCACCCCACGGAACTTGCAACTCTTGCATAGACAACCTTACCCAGGCGAACCCATTTATAAACACCCCACTAAAGTATTAGGAGAGGAATCATTGAGAGAACTACATATTTATTTTAAAGTCTCTACATATATCCCGTATGATCTCATTTGCACTTATACAACCCTTTAACTCTCTACCTCCGTAAAACATCGCCTTCACAATATTCAGTCACCTGTTGAGAAGATAGTAAGAGGGTCATTAGCAATCAGTGGAGTATCTAGAAATGGATCAGCGTGTAGTTTGAAACACTCAACTCACAATCAGCCTACTAACATTAGGGGTGCCATGGTGGCGAGATGTTAACTACCTCCCCTGGCATGCACGATGGGCGTGGGTTCGATCCTCGACCCTGACGCATTTATATTTGGAGTTTGCACGTTCTCCCCGTTCTCCCCGTTCTCCCCGTGGTCGCGTGGATTTCTCTCTGGGTCCTCCAGGTTTTTTTTCTCCACATTCAGAAATATGCGTTTAGAGTATCTGGCTGCTATACACTTCCAAATGATTAGCCGCTTTTTTTTGCGATCATTTGTGGCCAGGTCGCTTCTAAAAAACAGCTATATAGCTCAGTGGGCCAAACCTGGTAAAATGTAAGTATAAAAACAACAATACCACTTTGTGAGAATCCGGGTGCCGGGAATAAAAATGTTGAATGCACACAACTGTCTCTAGCCACTGGCAGAGATGGTAACGCCCAGTGCTCATTTGAGATGGTGACAATTCATCTTCATCTTAAATGGAGTCTCTTTTCTATGAACGCTGGATATGGGCTACGATTTTTGTATTACGATCACATGTGGTCACGGAAATCGTGACTTTCAATAAAGTCTAAAGTGAAATCTTGGAAATGGCTGTCGAAACACATTGGATTAGGCGCTTCTTTTATTTATTTTCAATAATGCACTTTGTCCTGCCGAAGTGAGAGGGGGAGAGCCACCCACATTATTTTGTGACCTTTCCGTAAATTATTGGTGGGGGGAGGGGCGGGGCTTCTTTTCCCCCCGCACTTTGGTCTTGAATTTCACGAGAAAATTACGGTGGCTAAAATCGTAGCCTCAACGCTTTTTCACATTGACTGGGAATTGTATTTGCTTCACCTTTTCTGAATAATGCCACATTTAATGTTCTTTGACTATATGGGGAGGGGTGAGTGGGGGGGGTTGCACACTTTGGTATTTCTAGGCCTGAATTGCCATCCCACAGTTGTGTTTGGTATAGGTTTAATTTGCCCATCCTGTACCAAATGTAACCCACGAGAGTGGTTTCAACGTTAAGGGTTCAACGAGTGGTTGGAGTTGGCCCATTTGGGAGGCCCTATGGAACATTTATTTTAAGGGATGGGGGGGGGGGCATTCGGGGGAGGAGACACTCACCCCTTTCGATTAATAAACTCCTGTGTGAGATGATACAAAAAGAGACGCAGATGAGACAGACGTGTAGTGAATTTAGACGATATGGGAAGAGACAGAGATGAGAGAAGATAACTGCAGACAAGATCGAGATTGGAGAAATGCATTTGCTCTTTAGCGGTCATTAGTGGATTATATTCCTGACGATTTGGATTCAGATGTTTATTTGATGCACCCATGTATTCATATTATTATAAATCCTAGACCACTTCGGTTGCTTGGGATCCGTAAGCGTTTGCTTGCTGTGCCTTTGACGGGCGCCACCGCAAGATGATCACATCTCTACTTTCAATGTCAAAGTCAAAGTGTGCCCCCGCTCATAACAAGAAACCTCGGTGGAAACGCTCCTCGACTGCGATGGAAATTCCAACATTCCCATGGCAATGGGCAGCCCAGCCATCTCAGGAATATAGTCACTCGCGTTTCGCCCTTCGTTACCCGTTGCGCACGAGCAATTACAAATACATGCAAGTTATTATTATTAATTATGGAATTTCATGAAGAAAGAACGAAAAAATCACGTTCGTTCCGTTGTCTGGTTTCCCAGACACCGAGAATGTTTCTGATTTGTGTTGTTGTTGAACAAAACTCGTAAAAAATGCACAAAATAAACTGAAGCTCCCCCCCCCCACCCCCTCCTCCTCCTCCCTGAATAGAAATTGAAATTCGCGTTTTTCTCGTTGAGTCGCACGGTGACCAGGACCTCTCGCCACTGTCCTTGATCCAGGTGTTCTCGCTGAGGCTGCCGCGGGGAGGATGGAGCGTGGTGTTGGGTGAATGTGTGTGTGGGTGTGTGTGTGGGGTGGGGGGTGGAAATCGTTAATTTGAAAATTAGCGTCCACGCAGTAGGGCCTCTCTGCGCGTGATTGCGGCCATTACACGCGCGGCATGACGCCTGCATTTGGAGCCCGGCGCACTGCATCGCGTAATTGCAGCGCCGCTGTTATACTCCACTCTTTTCATCGGATTCCTCGTTCGGCGGGGCTCGTTCATTGTTTTTTTTGTCTTTTGACAATCGGCGCATTCATTATTTAATTATTTACCACCCACCCCCACCTCGTCTCGTCTCGTCCTCGTAGGCGTCACACTTTTCATTTGTAAATGTTCCATCATTATTTATCGTGTACCCTTCTCTCCCACCTCCCCCCCCGCCGCCCCCCCCCCACCTCCGGTCGCTATCTCGATGTGTTCTAAATGTGTTCTGGATGTGTTCTGGATGTGTTCTATAGGTGTGTTCCCCGAGAAGTAAAACGGGTGGAATTAAAGGCAGGAACGGCTGCAAACTACTTCCGCGACAAATCGTCGTTCCAGGAAAAATTATTTTCTTGTTGCATGCTTTCATGTTGGGCTCGGGTTAAACTTGTCGATCGGGGATCTGGTTCACGCCATCGACGACAACAACAACAATACCGCACGCACACACACACACACGAACTAAACAATCCACACAAACAACCGCCACACGGTCAAGAACCGACTGGCGAATGAGTAGGAAGTCGTCGTGGGTGGGTCGGTGGATTACAGGAGAGGGGGCACGTGTGAGTTGGGTTTGAGTCTGGCGGAATGCACGCGAGGTTGTTGTTGTTGATATTGACGATTGGTCCTGGTGCAGCCACGTGCGTGGGAGGGGGGGTAACAGGGTTGTCATGGCAATCCATCAGCGCTCAAGGAAATGGTGGCATTATTATATTGTTGTCTTCATTTGAATGCCTGCAGATGTTTTAAACTCTGGATCCATAAAATATATATGAAGATAATTGTACAACACACCCAGCTTTGTTACTTAAAGCATATTTTCAACGTGTTTATGTGTGATACTGACATGACAATGCTGCCGAAGCACAAAAAGCAATTCAACACATCCGCCAATGACGCTAGTTTTACATCTCGTTTCATTTTACCAGGTAAGGCCCACTGAGCTATACGACTCTTTTTCGGAAGCGGCCTGGCGATCACGAATGATAGCTCAACGAAGTGGCTTATCGCGTAGAGGTTAAAACCAGAAGACTAGAAGAAAAATCCACCCAATATAGAGCAGGGTCGGGTTAGAACCTACGACCTCCTGTACACCGGGCGAGGTAGTTAACATGAAAATATATACATCGATAATACGGGCGCCGTTTGGGGAAATCAACCTTCATATCACAGACAGTGTCAAAGGGTCGTTGCCCAAAATATCGCCTTTGACATGCTGTATGCAAAGTTATATACACACCTATCCGTATCACTGCGTGCGTCCAGACACAGATGCAAAAACACAGACCCCCCGTAAAGCCTTTAACTGGCTGTTAGGGCAAGTGCTGTTAGCGAGCACCTCTGAAAGGCCAGTACAGCACACGAGGGGGTGGCGTGGCCAGCACCACGCCCGGCCGCCTTTGTCTCCCCAGTGGCGATGTTCACACACCGGACCAGGTACTCAGTTGAGGCCGAATCGACCTAGGGGTTGGCCCAGAACCGGTTCAGATAAATCGTCACCGGTGGTGGCCGTGAGCGGGAATCGAATTCGGGTCGCCGGGTTCATTGCGCAGCGCGCTAAACCACTGCACGATCCCCCCCCCCCCACGTAGGTACGTTGAACTTCTTTCGCACCGTACGTAGCCAACCGTGTTAATCGGCGGTGTGTGTGTGCGCGCGTGCGTACGCACACACCACGGTCGCATAGCCTCGTGGAATGTGTCCTTATCGCTGAACCGGTTAGGGCAAGGCACGTTTACAGCGTTGGGCTTTGTCTGCAGGTGAGCTCTCATTAGGCCTCTGTCGATGTGACCCGCTGAGGTCCTGGATCCGAATCTGGGATTCAGTCGCCCGTAACTAAAATGGGTTCTCAAGTGTCGGGGAGTTTTTATTCTTCGGCCTGTCGACCCAAACCCCTGACATATTTCTCAGCCGGTCTAAAGCAGCGATGCTTAACCTTTACTGCAGCATTACACCCCCATTTGGTTCTCAACCCTATTTTTATTTTTTTTACAATTTTGAATACATACATAGGTTTGATGATACGAAGTAGTTGCATTTCCGTGCCCGTGCTAAATTTTAGTTTCTATTATTTACTTACAAAAAAAAATCTGCCATGTCTCGCACCCCCAGGGAGTGCGTGTACCCCAGGTTAAGAACCACCGTTCTGAAGCGTCTATTAACACTGTGCAGTGTACTACAGTTTGTAGTTTTATTTATCATCTACTTACTTAAGAGGTGCCACCGGTGGCGTGAGATGATATAACGACGCAAGGCTTCCCAATTCCACAAATAAAAAAGGAGACATCGCAGAAATACACTCCGTTGCTACTGACACGATCATCTGGATTGACCACCTCAATGTGACATTGTGGTTGTTACTCTGCATCTGCATTAGCCGTACGCAAGAAGAAAATCTTCTTCGCTTGGTGCAGCAGTAAACGGAAGGTTGTGTGGTTTCGTCCCCGACCCTGACGCCTGTATATTTAGAGTTTGCGTGTTCTCCCCGTGGTCGCGTGGATGTTCTCTGCGGTTTTCCTTTACATTTAGAAACATGATTATATATATGTAGATATTATTTAGCGGCTATAAATGTCCACGTCATTAGCCACTTCGCTGAGCAATTGTGTGTGGCCAGGTCGTTTCTGAAAAAGAAGCGAATAGCTCAATGGGCTGTACCTGTCATTTTGCTTATTAAATCCTTTATATTAAGTTCACTTGCTTGCTTGCTTGTTTGCGCGCTTACGACCGTGCAAATCTTTCGGTCATTTTTTAGCCCACTTCCCGTGATCCAATCGAGCTGACATTTTGCACACAGACTCGTTGTGCGTGACAATTTATTTTCGTGAAAATTTTTTGCAAAATTTTACACTTTTTAGGAAAAAAAAATTTCATATTTAATTTAAAATACCAATGTGATAAAAATGAAACTCTTACTCAAGAAAAACAGAAATGAATAATAAAATAAAACCGATACCACGCATATAAATGATTTATAGTGAAAAACTTTGTTTTTACGGGTTAATTTTTTTTTCCCATACTTTGCACTCCTATCATGTTTAATTCTTGTCTGTTGTTATAACTTTCTGACTCGCCAATACTGGACATCTGTGGACAAAGAGCTGTATAGCTCATCGGATTCCTCCAGTATAAATAAAGATTCTTCTTCTTGGTTCTTTCGGTAAAGTCACGTAGAAGGGAAATAATAAAATAATAAAAATAAAACATAATAAAATAATTCTAACGACGTTTCGGCCACAACGCAAGCAGCCGTCCTCAGGTGAAGAACAGGTCTGTCGGAAAGACAGCGTCTTGAGGACGGCTGCTTGCGTTGTGGCCGAAACGTCGTGAGAATTATTTTATTATGTTTTATTTTTATTATTTCCCTTCTACGTGACTTTACCGAAAGAACCAAGAAGATGAATCCCTGCAGTCACGAAAGCTTTAAATCGAAATTCTGATTATTATTCTGACAAAGTTCAACGCAACAACACCACCACCACCAACACCACCAGACATCGGTACAAATCAGTGTGTGCCACCCGAACACGGCTTTGCAATTTCCGTAGAGTCTGGGAAAAAGCTTTGGACATGTGGCAACTATCACGTTAAAATGTAATAAAGGCGATCACATGAACGGAGCAAGTGTGACGTACTCAAATTTGACGAAGGGCAGAATCGTAACAACCACTGGCAATGGACTCACGGCACTTGCGACACAGCCGTCGCGTCGTGAGATGCATTGTGACGTCACAAGACCACGTGGGATTTGTCTGCGGACGACGTTCCGAGATCACGCCTGTCCAACCGCCGGATCAAGACGAGCGGACTTGTTCACGAAGCGCTTGCACGGAAGAGGAGTACATCGAGATTGAAAACTCATCTTTTTTTTAACTGCTTTTTCGTGTTTCGTTTGTTGTCCATCCCCCGCACCTCCGATTAACACGGTTGGCTACGTACGGTGCGACAGAAGTTCAACATACACGCAAGCAGGAATACCGGGGCCCTCATCCAGTGGTTGATAGATCGTGGCTGATGATTGTGATGACGTTCTCCTTGCTTCAGCGAGCAATAAACTGGCGATCATCTCCGATGGCATCCCTAAGCTAAGTGGTGGAAATTCCACATTCACGTGGCCGAGGAAGGGGGGATTGAGACCAGCCCCTCCTGAGGAAATTTGGACTTCCGACTTTCTGACTGTGAGACGAAGGGCCTTGAACGCTGTGCCCGCCGGAGCAAAAATGTCCCACAATTAAACGGCGAAATTTTCTCTCTGCCGACGAGGGCACCGCTAAGAGCCTGGGGCTCAGATCTGTCTCGTGAGTAATTCCCGCAGATGGGACGCGAGATGTTAGCGGATGAGGGTCACGGGGGTCTTTAACGTCCACTCGAGACTGGAGTGCACTTTGATCATTCCCGATCGAAGCTGCCTGGGCGACTGCATTCGGGAAGCGAATCGTTTCCGGGTCGTGGAACGACCTCACCATTGAAATGAAGGAAGCTCGTAGTTTCTTACTCTTAGTTCTTTCGGTAAAGTCACGTAGGTAAAATTAATAAAAATAAAACAATAAAAATCACGACGTTTCGGAGGCAACACAAGCTTCCGTCTTCAGGTGGACGGAAGCTTGTGTTGCCTCCGCAACGTCGTGATTTTTATTGTTTTATTTTTATTAATTTTAATTTCATTTTTTACCTACGTGACTTTACCGAAAGAACTAAGAGTATGAATCCTTGCAGTCACGAAAGTTTCAAATCTAGAACTCGTAGTTTCTGTACATGTTGGACATCTGTGGGAATAGAGCTTTGCAGCCTATCGGATTCCTCCAGTTTAAATACATATTCTGATTCTGACATGTAAACGGCTGCTGAAGACCCATCGCAAATCCCAATGGGTTGATATTTTTGTCAGCTTGAGATCACTCATTGATAGTTGGCGTATGGGGCCTGCTTACTCGCTCGGGGAGTGGGTTGATAACCCGTTGTAGGGGTTTTGTTTGTTTGATTGTTTAACCAACGTGCGTAGCTTTCATTGCGTTGTGTCGCTTACATTTCGTATCGATGTAATGTTGTGTACCTGTCTAATTGTGTCCATCTGCGAAGCGCTCTGTGACAATGTTGTCGTGAAGGGCGGCTGATACGGTACAAAATAATCTTTGATCGATTGGTTCACTCCCGGGGCCAGGATGTCTCGCGTGCAGGCACCTCGATGAAAGATTCCTCGTGAAATCAGTTTCCGAATAAAAAGCGATCGTTGATGCTGTGCTCCAGGGTGAACTCTTCATTATCGCCTCTTGTGCCGGTGGAAGCGTAAGGAGGTGATACGGTCCAATTAGGTTGCCAGGATGAGCTCATTTGGCGCAATAAGTCACAATTCCGCGTGTTTAACGCGGATTTCTTCGCGTGTGCCTCGCAAGGCTTTGCTGCTCATTTGAGGAATCCCTTTCGTGAAAGGAGCACGAATTTCAGTTCGGCGTCGTAACGGTCGCCGCTAACAAAGCAGCAGGAGACGCCTTACTCCCCTTGCTGTGCAACAATGGGTGTTTGACGATGTCATAGCACGACCCCCTTGAGTTGTGTCATTTGACGATGTCATTTAATACGATGGCAACTCGCTTTGAGCCGAGATGTAGCCTCGCTGGGTCTCGAGACTTCGGTTCCTCCGCTCGTGTCGAATTTATCCTCCGTGGAATGTGACTCACCAGCACGGAAGGAAGTCCCGAGACTTTCAGAGGTTTTCCTCGATAAGAACCTAAATAAAGTCTCCGTCATCAGGTGGGAAAGCATGGACTACAGTCTGCATCAGCAGCAGACCACGCTTTCCCACATGATGACGGACGCTTGTGTTGCGCCCGAAACGTCGTGATTTATTTTATTTTATTTTTATACCCACGTGACTTTACCGAAAGAACCAAAGAGTATGGATTACTGCAGTCACGAAAGCTTAAAATCAAGACTAAATAAAGTCCTTTTAAAAAAACAGCAGTGGCATTTGTCTCATCTCTTCACGAGGGAATGAGGGCTCAGTCAACTTCCAGCCCATCAGGGAATCCTCGCAGAGTCCCAATTATCTCGCTCTCAGGATGGCGCTTTGATACGAATGAATACTCTTCTCTTTGATGGTGTCCAAATTTATACCATGTTGTTCAGAAATTTTCCTGGTTTTTTTTACACTGCGAAAGGGTAGAGTTCACTTCTTCAAGTGTCAATAATACCACTCGTCCTTTATCCACTTCAAACGAGAGCTGGTCTGATTGCTGGAGTACGTATATGCATTCAAAATGTATATCGAAACTAACCTATTTTTAAATCCCTTATATTAAGTTCACTTGCGCGCTTGCTTGCGCGCTTACGACCGTGCAAATCTTTCGGTCGTTTTTTAACCCACTTCCCGTGATCCAATCGAGCTGACATTTTGCACACAGACTCGTTGTGCGTGACAATTTATTTTCGTGAAACATTTTTTCCAAAATGTTACATTTTTTAGGAAAAAATAAATTATATTTAATTACCAATTGCTTAATGGTGGCAGGCAATCATCTGACCCATAGGTGGCAGCCATCTCAGGCCAGAGGACGAGAGGACTCTAGCCGCCACGCATATAAAGGATTTATAGTAAAAAACTTTGTTTTTACGGGTTAATTTTTTTATTTACCAACTCACCAGGTAAGGCCTACTGCTCTGGTTCAGAAACGACCTGGCCACAAATGATAGCTCAACGAAGAGGGCTTATCACGTGGAGATTTATAACAGCCAAATACTCTAAACGTATCTTGTTGATTCCAAAAGGTAGAGGAAAAAACCGGAGGACTCGGAGAAAAATCCACGCCACCACGGGGAGAACATGCAAACTCCAAATATACAGGCGTCAGGGTCGGTATCGAACCCACGACCTCCTGTGTACCTGGAGAGGTATTTAACATCTCGTCACCCCAACAATAACTCTGGTGTTAGTAGCTGCGGGCAGTTCACAATCAGATTATTGATCCTGGAGAAATCCGATGAGCTATGAAGCGATTTTTCACCGATGTCCTTCCGGGCCGTTGCCATCTAAGCTAGCTGGGTAGCTGGCTACACGGGATTTTGCCGTGTAACGAAAGAGCATTGCAATTAATCTAAACGGCTAAAGAGGTTCGGAAGACGATAAATAATAGCGACAAGGAAGAGGTGGGGGGAGCGAATGCAGAGGCTCATTTCACGTCGCATTAACTTTACAATACCTGCACCTATTAACGTAATTCTTTCGCCAAAAGTGTTTATGTACTAGAGAATAAAAAAAAACTTAACCTCACGAGACATGTTATCTTGGATTTTTTTTGCATAATAAAAATGCTGATGATTTTTAGTGCTCCGTGTACATGAGAATTGTGGCCAGAGAAGCAAACTGCTCTGTGGTCTTCAAATGGTAAGGTAACTACAACTTATGTTTTATTTGTATACATATTAAAGTGATTCGTTTAGCTTTCCTATACTTTGCACTCATATCGTGCTTTATTACTGTTTGTTGTTGGAACGTTCTGACCAGCCCCCTTACTGGACATCTGTAATAAGTATAACCCGTAAAAACGAAGTTTTTCACTATAAATCCTTTATATGCGTGGCAGCGAACTTAATATAAAGGATTTAAAAATATATTCGCCTGTGGAGGACGCGGGGATCGATCCCGCGACCTTTGGCATGGGAAGCGAGGGCGCTACCAACTGCGCTACTCCGCCACTGCTTGTGGAGGGGTTACGCTCTGGGCTCTTACACTCTGACGTTCAGCCAAAGCCATGAATGAGTTATATTTGAATATATGTAAAATAATTTTTTTTGCCTAAAAAGTGTAAAATTTTGGGAATTTTTTTTCACGAACATTAATTGTCTGGCACAACGAGTCTGTGTGGAAAATGTCAGCTCGATTGGATTACGGGAAGTGGGTTAAAAAACGACCAAAAGATTTGCACGGTCGTAAGCAAGCAAGCAAGCACGCAAGCAAGCAAGCGAACTTAATATAAAGGATTTAAAAAAAGAGCTTCATCGCTCATCGGATTCCTCCTGTAGTGGAAATAAATATTCTGATTCTGAAACACGACAGCTCTCTCGTAGTTTCCGTTGCAGTGCAACGACGGGTTCTGTGCTCGTGGTGACAACAATAACAATTATTATGAAATAAATCATCCACAGCCCTTTGTAGATCCACTTGGTGGTGGTGATCCAGGGGCAGGTCCAGATATCATCACTCGCCCAGTAAACTAAACACGTAAACTATTGTTTTTTATTTTACCAGGTAAGACCCACTGAGCTATATAGCTCTTTTTCAGAAGCGACCTGCCCACAAATGATAGCTCAACGCAGTGGCTTATCACGTTCAAGTTCAAGTTCATTTATTAGGTATAGCCCTGTGAGCCATTCGGCTCTTGAATCGGGTGCAACCGCAACAAACAAAAAACAAAAACATGAACAAGAAAACATCTTAAAGTGACTACGTGCAAACAGAAAATCCAAGAAAAGACAGCAAAATATTGCAGAAAAAGCACCGTACACCAACACTGTGTGCAAAAATCCCAGTGGGATGCAAGTCAACGTGGACATTTATAGCAGCGGCCGAATGCTCTAAACGCGTGATGTTCGTTCTAAACGTGGAGGGGGGAAACCGGAGGAGCCGGAGACAAATTCCACACGACCGCGGGGAGAGAGAGAGACACGCAAACAGGCGAGGTAGTTAACATCTCGCAACCCGTGACGTTAGCCAGGGCCGGGAATTGAACTCAGGTTGCCAGGTTCATGAAGCGCACGTGCTGTTTCAAAACGTTACTACGTCCGCATTAACACCTGCTGCTTAGTAGGTTACGTACTGAGACGAGTATTTTATATGTTGTTTTTTGTTTGCTGCAAAGCGTGCGTTGTGAATGCGGCCTACGGCGATGCACTCTCGTTGCTTTAGTTTCGTGCGCAATTTTAAGTTTGCGGGCCTTCGCGAAGACCCTAAGTGAATAAGTATTTGAGCAGCGAGAATATGACAACAACTCAAGGGGGTTAGAGGGGGGGGGGGGCGGTGTGGATAGGCGCTAGGTAAAGGGAAGCGAACGGTGGAACGCAATTTCGCATCCGTGTCTTCGGTTTAAGGCCAACAAATCTTGAAAAATAAAATATATATATATAAATACCCATCATAAATAATCTCGCGTGTGTCACGCTTCGACTAATAATGCATCCATTTAGGGCAAATTAGTGAAAGGCAGGCCCCCGTGTTTATTTGTGTGTTAGCAGCAGCTGTTATTTGGGCACGGCCAATATTGCAGTTACAATAATGATGATGATGATTGAAAAGGGTTCGCCGTGGAGTCGCCAGTACGTGCAGTGCTTCGGGAAGAAGAGCGCCGTGGGTGCGCGCGCGCGCGTGCGCGCGTGGGCTGTTTGAAGAACGCTCTTTTTTGTAGAGCCCATCACGTGAAGAGCCTTTAGCGAGCTCTGCTCTCGCTAGCCCCCGGGCTTCAGGTGTGCACTTCTGGGTAATGGGCCCAGCCTATCGACGGGGGAGGTGGGGAGGGGGAGGGCTGGCGAGAGGACGGGGGGGGGATCGACCTCACCACCGAAACCGCTTCACCCGTGCACCGCGGTTCGTATCTCGCCGTGGTCCATAAAGGCTTGGGGGGAGCGGAAAAACGGGAGCATTGGGACAATTATTCCGCTGTAGTAGCGGTGAGACTAAGCCGAAGGGTGCGCACGGAACGATTGCAGTGTGAGAGAGAGAGAGAGTCAACATAGAGGAACACATAGGGGTTAGAGAACGTACAGTACAACGGGCTAATGACGTAACTCTATCTGTGCTGAAAGGTGAGCGGCGGCTTTGGCAGGACGCGTCGCTAGAAGGGACGGGGATGGCTGACGGTGCAGGAATCATGTTGAGATGGGGCAGAATCATGTTGGGATGGGGCAGGATCATGTTGGGATGGGGTAGAATCATGTTGGGATGGGGTAGGATCATGTTGAGATGGGGCAGGAATCATGTTGGGATGGGGTAGGATCATGTTGGGATGGGGCAGAATCATGTTGGGATGGTGCAGAATCATGTTGGGATGGGGCAGAATCATGCTGGGATGGGGCAAGATCATGTTGGGACGGTGCAGAATCATGTTGGGACGGTGCAGAATCATGTTGGGATGGGGCAGAATCATGTTGGGATGGGGCAGAATCATGTTGGGATGGGGTAGAATCATGTTGGGATGGGGCAGGAATCATGTTGGGATGGGGCAGAATCATGTTGGGATGGGGCAGAATCATGTTGGGATGGGGCAGGATCATGTTGGGATGGGGCAGAATCATGTTAGGATGGGGCAGAATCATGTTGGGATGGGGCAGGATCATGTTGGGATTGGGCAAAATTATGTTGGGATGGGGCAGAATCATGTTGAGATTGCGCAGAATCATGTTGGGATGGGGCAGAATCATGTTGGGATGGGGCAGAATCATGTTGAGATTGGGCAGAATCATGTTGGGGTGGGGCAGAATCATGTTGGGATGGGGCAGAATCATGTTGGGATGGGGCAGAATCATGTTGGGATGGTGCAGAATCATGTTGGGATGAGGCAGAATCATGTTGGGATGAGGCAGAATCATGTTGGGATGGGGCAGAATCATGTTGGGATGGTGCAGAATCATGTTGGGATGGGGCAGAATCATGTTGGGATGGGGCAGAATCATGTTGGGATGGGGCAGGATCATGTTGGGATGGGGCAGGATCATGTTGGGACGGTGCAGAATCATGTTGGGATGGGGCAGGATCATTTTGGGACGGTGCAGAATCATGTTGGGATGGGGCAGAATCATGTTGGGATGGGGCAGAATCATGTTGGGATGGGGCAGAATCATGTTGGGATGGTGCAGAATAATGTTGGGATGGGGCAGAATCATGTTGGGACGGTGCAGAATCATGTTGGGATGGGGTAGAATCATGTTGGGATGGGGCAGAATCATGTTGGGATGGGGCAGGAATCATGTTGGGATGGGGCAGAATCATGTTGGGATGGGGCAGAATCATGTTGGGATGGGGCAGAATCATGTTGGGGTGGGGCAGAATCATGTTGGGATGGGGCAGAATCATGTTGGGACGGTGCAGAATCATGTTGGGATGGGGCAGAATCATGTTGGGATGGGGCAGAATCATGTTGGGATGGTGCAGAATCATGTTGGGATGGGGCAGAATCATGTTGGGATGGGGCAGAATCATGTTGGGATGGGGCAGGATCATGTTGGGATGGGGCAGAATCATGTTGGGATGGGGCAAAATCATGTTGGGATGGGGCAGGAATCATGTTGGGATGGGGCAGAATCATGTTAGGATGGGGCAGAATCATGTTGGGATGGGGCAGAATCATGTTGGGGTGGCGCAGAATCATGTTGGGATGGGGCAGAATCATGTTGGGACGGGGCAGAATCATGTTGGGATGGGGCAGGATCATTTTGGGACGGTGCAGAATCATGTTGGGATGGGGCAGAATCATGTTGGGATGGGGTAGAATCATGTTGGGACGGTGCAGAATCATGTTGGGATGGGGCAAAATCATGTTGGGATGGGGCAGGATCATGTTGGGATGGGGCAGAATCATGTTGGGATGGGGCAGAATCATGTTGGGATGGGGCAGAATCATGTTGGGATGGGGCAGGATAATGTTGGAATGGGGCAGGATCATGTTGGGACGGTGCAGAATCATGTTGGGATGGGGCAGGATCATTTTGGGACGGTGCAGAATCATGTTGGGATGGGGCAGAATCATGTTGGGATGGGGCAGAATCATGTTGGGATGGGGCAGGATCATGTTGGGATGGGGCAGAATCATGTTGGGATGGGGCAAAATCATGTTGGGATGGGGCAGGAATCATGTTGGGATGGGGCAGAATCATGTTAGGATGGGGCAGAATCATGTTGGGATGGGGCAGAATCATGTTGGGGTGGCGCAGAATCATGTTGGGATGGGGCAGAATCATGTTGGGACGGTGCAGAATCATGTTGGGATGGGGCAGGATCATTTTGGGACGGTGCAGAATCATGTTGGGATGGGGCAGAATCATGTTGGGATGGGGTAGAATCATGTTGGGACGGTGCAGAATCATGTTGGGATGGGGCAAAATCATGTTGGGATGGGGCAGGATCATGTTGGGATGGGGCAGAATCATGTTGGGATGGGGCAGAATCATGTTGGGATGGGGCAGAATCATGTTGGGATGGGGCAGGATAATGTTGGAATGGGGCAGGATCATGTTGGGACGGTGCAGAATCATGTTGGGATGGGGCAGGATCATTTTGGGACGGTGCAGAATCATGTTGGGATGGGGCAGAATCATGTTGGGATGGGGCAGAATCATGTTGGGATGGGGCAGAATCATGTTGGGATGGGGCAGAATCATGTTGGGATGGGGCAGAATCATGTTGGGATGGGGCAGAATCATGTTGGGATGGGGCAGAATCATGTTGGGATGGGGCAGAATCATGTTGGGGTGGGGCAGAATCATGTTGGGATGGGGCAGAATCATGTTGGGATGGGGCAGGATCATGTTGGGATGGGGTAGGATCATGTTGGGATGGGGCAGAATCATGTTGGGATGGGGCAGAATCATGTTGGGATGGGGCAGAATCATGTTGGGATGGGGCAGAATCATGTTGGGATGGTGCAGAATCATGTTGGGATGGGGCAGAATCATGTTGGGACGGTGCAGAATCATGTTGGGATGGGGCAGAATCATGTTGGGATGGGGCAGAATCATGTTGGGACGGTGCAGAATCATGTTGGGATGGGGTAGAATCATGTTGGGACGGTGCAGAATCATGTTGGGATGGGGCAGAATCATGTTGGGATGGGGCAGGATCATGTTGGGATGGGGCAGAATCATGTTGGGATGGGGCAGGATCATGTTGGGACGGGGCAGAATCATGTTGGGATGGGGTAGAATCATGTTGGGATGGGGCAGGATCATGTTGGGATGAGGTAGGATCATGTTGGGACGGTGCAGGATCATGTTGGGATGGGGCAGAATCATGTTGGGATGGGGCAGAATCATGTTGGGATTGGGCAGAATCATGTTGGGATGGGGCAGAATCATGTTGGGATGGGGCAGAATCATGTTGGGATGGGACAGGATCATGTTGGGATGGGGCAGAATCATGTTGGGATGGGGCAGAATTATGTTGGGATGGGGCAGAATCATGTTGGGATGGGACAGGATCATGTTGGGATGGTGCAGAATCATGTTGGGATGGGGCAGAATCATGTTGGGATGGGGCAGAATCATGGTGGGATGGGGCAGGAATCATGTTGGGATGGGGCAGAATCATGTTGGGATGGGGCAGAATCATGTTGGGATGGGGCAGGAATCATGTTGGGATGGGGCAGAATCATGTTGGAATGGGGCAGGATCATGTTGGGATGGGGCAGAATCATGTTGGAATGGGGCAGAATCATGTTGGAATGGGGCAGGATCATGTTGGGATGGGGCAGAATCATGTTGGGATGGGGCAGAATCATGTTGGGATGGGGCAGGATCATGTTGGGATGGGGCAGAATTATGTTGGGATGGGGCAGAATCATGTTGGGATGGGGCAGAATCATGTTGGGATGGGGCAGAATCATGTTGGGATGGGGCAGAATCATGTTGGGATGGGGCAGAATCATGTTGGGATGGGGCAGAATCATGTTGGGATGGGGCAGAATCATGTTGGGATGGGGCAGAATCATGTTGGGATGGGGCAGAATCATGTTGGGATGGGGCAGGATCATGTTGGGATGGGGCAGAATCATGTTGGGATGGAGCAGAATCATGTTGGGATGGGGCAGAATCATGTTGGGATGGGGCAGAATCATGTTGGGATGGGGCAGGATCATGTTGGGATGGGGCAGAATCATGTTGGGACGGTACAGAATCATGTTGGGATGGGGCAGGATCATGTTGGGATGTGGCAGCAGCAGCCACGGCGGGGATTGGACTCCTCCGCACCACCGGGGGGAGACGGAGCTAGAATTGATCGCTACGTTGTGCTGAGTTTGTTACACCCCGCCCCGCCCGCCCGCCCCTCCGATTCAGCGCCGTTAGGCTACGTACGGTGCGAAAGAAGTTCAACATAAATGCATACATCACAGGATCATGAGAGATGGCAGTGGCGGGGGGCGGGTGCTTTCATCCAGCAGTGAATAGACCATGGCTGACGATAATGACGAATGGCAGTGGAACGCAATGCCAAAAATAGTAATTTGTAAAAAGCGTTCTAATTAATACTACGTGTTAACAACGATCCACGTACATACATCAGTGGTCTGATGTACCGAGCAGTGTCCCTCATGCAGAATATAAAGAGATAACACGAAAAAGTTGTTGTGGGAAATCGGACTTCACCCCCACCAGCGTAAAGTACAATCTGCAAGTGTAAAGTCTTTACTCTCAAAAAGGGCTATGGCCTGAAACGTCAACCTACTACGTACACACGTTTAAGAACGAAACAGGAGGATTTCTCCACAAATCTGGCTGTCGCCTGATGATGCTAGTTGTAATTACTGGCGAAACGTCGTACTCAGATGGCATATGTTGTTGGTTTACTGTAACTGTGGGGGTCGCTAGCCCCCGAGATCCCTCCCTCGATAATACTAACGGCCGGACTAACATCATCAATCGCCCCCCCGCTGCTAAGCGAACCGCCGCTAGGCTCCTCACCCAGGGTGTGGGAGCCGTCACCCGAGGATTCCCCTCCACCGCGGGTCCGCGTAGCAGGCATGGATAACCACGCACGCGCACACCCACACACAGCTCTGCACGGCACTCACCCAACCCTGACCACTCACGTTAGGATCGCGCACCTGTGTTACACACGTCGTGAACGTGCGCGCACACACGCATACAGCTCCACACGCGATACCCACTCCTGCGCCGCTCTGCGCCGCGCTGGCCGCCCACGTTACGATCGCGCACCTTGGGCACGCCGATTACGCACGCCGAGAGCTTACGCAAGTAACGAGCGCACGCAAGCGGGGCACACGCCGACACGACGACTCGTCCCCTCCCCCACTCGCGCGTGCACGTCAACACAAATATCGTACAAGGACGATTCTCCTCTCACACGGCTGCGTAGTCACGCCAACACACCAAAAGTGCTCTCCCCGGGCGTTAACGCACACACCTCCGTACCCGCACAATCGTACAGAGACCACGGCCTTTATGCGTACAACGACCACACACTCGCGAATGCAGTGCACGCTAATACCACGTTCCAAAAACACCCAACAACACGGTTTTGTTACTACGCTCGAGATTTTATTAGCCCTTGCTAACCAACCGAGCCACCCGTGTGTGTGTGCGGGACAGCAAGGCGCTTCTAACCCACACTCTGGTGCCGTGTAGCCCTATTCTATGCTGCGCTCTCTGCTAAACCGCTTTCCTACTCGTCCTTACCCCGAACTAACCCTCTCCTACGGATCCTACCCTCCGCTCTGAGGTGTTGTAAGGCGCGCAACACGATACCGTCTGTAGTCCTTGGTGACATTGCGGCGCTCAGATCGTCCTGCAGACAATCTAGCGGCTCGCCCGATGACTCCTTCGTCGCTGACCCCGTGTCCAAACTCCAGAAGAAGAGAGTTCCCTACTGCCCCTGCGTTTTCTTTTAAACTATTCACATCAAAGGCTAGGAGCCCCCGTCCCGACCGCCTTGGTCTCTCGACCAATCCTGAGCCTAGGATTTCCCGCTCTTTTGCGATCCCGCCGGCCTTTGAACTTTCGACCAATCAGTCGTCCCGGGTCCTGATCCCAGCTATCTGCCTTGCTGACCCGTGTTTGTGTTTGTATGCGTTTCTAACTGCGGGGCTCTCTGAGCTCGCCGTGGTCGTGCGATCTCAAATCCGCCCACGGCGCCGCAGTGTTACTTGGCCTGGGAAGGGTCCTGTCCAATTCCCTGGCCCTGAGAAACCGTGGGGTAACCCCCCTAGGGGGCCCTCGGGTGAAAACTCAGGGTAGGTGACCCGACCACGAGGCCCTACGTGGGTGCGGGTGCGTGTTTATGTGGGGGGGGTGATGGGGGGCAGTGCGGCGGTGGAAGCCGGGCGGCTCCCTGGCTCGGCCGAGCGGCCCCGTCGCTGTGGCACCACATAGCCCCCCGGGGTGCCAGTCCCCGTCCCGGGTTGACTGGAGCACCTCGCCTGGGTTGCCCCCACGAGGTATCGCCGCGGGGTCCGCGGGATTCGCCCGGCCCTTGTGGCTGGCCTCGGGGGTGGCGGCTCCGTCTCCTGGGGCTCCGGCGGTGGTCTCCTCCTCCATTCCAACGGCTCCCCTCGGTCTCCGGCACCTGCGGGCTGGGGGACAAACTCAGAGGCGGTGGGGTTTAAGGGTCGCCGTCCTCGTCGCCCCCGGCCCCGCCCGGGGCCCCTCGGAGCCCGGGGCTCCGTGGGGCCCATATACTGCGCGAGGCCCCCGGGCACGGGGGGTGGGGGGACCCCGGGGTTTCGGGGTACTTGGACGGCGGGGCTCCCCCCCTCGGGGGCTGCTCGCCACGGCTTCAGTCGGCGGATGTTGACCACCATCTCCCGGCCCCTCTCTCCTCCCTGAATCAGCACCGTCCATGGTGAGATCTGCCGTCTCACAATCCAGGGTCCTCGCCAGTAGGTGGTCAGCTTCCCCACCTGTCCGGCACCGACGCGGGGAGTGTACAGCCACACCTCGGAGCCCGCAGTGTAGAAGGGGGGCTCCATACGGGGTCGGGCGCCCTGCTCTTGCCGCTGGTGCGCGGCCTCTCCGTGCGGGTAGGCTCGGCCCCTGGCCTCTCGCAGGGTCTCCAGCAAGTGCTCCATGGGGTGGCTCCCTTCCTCCCGTTGCGGCGGAGGGACACCGAACAGCAGATCTGCGGGCAGGCGAGACTCGCGACCAAACATCATTAGGAACGGGGTCTGTCCTGTAGATGTGTGAACGGCGGTGGTGTAGGCGAACAGGGCATAGGGGAGGTGTTCGTCCCAGTCCTGTTGATTCGCGGCCGCCATGCGTTTAAGCTTCCCGGCCAGAGTCTGGTTCATCCTCTCTACCATCCCGTTCGCCTGGGGGTGATATGCCGTGGTTCGGTCCTTCTGGATCCCGAACTCTCGGCACAGCGCCTGGAATAGTTCGGCCTCGAATTCACTACCCTGGTCGGTAATGACTCGTTCGGGGATCCCGCACTTAAGTACGTAGTTTTCCACGAAGGCCCGGGCCACTACGAGGGCTGTTTTATCCGGGATAGCCACCGCCACGGGGTAGCGGGTGAAGTACTCCACCGCTACAAGAATATATCGGTTGCCCCGGTGGGATCGTGGAAAGGGCCCCTGCAGGTCGATTCCGACCAACTGATTCGTCCGACTGACTCGGAACGGCCTCAGGGGTACCTGGTACCTCGCCGGCTTTTGCCCACACTGCTGACAGGCCCGGCAGCCCTGCACCCAGGCGGCCACATCTTGCGCTAATTTAGGCCAGAGATACTGGCGACGCAGAGTCTCCCGGGTGCGCCGTTCCCCATCATGGCCCCCGAGCGGGTGGTCGTGTACCAGTCGTAGTAGTTGGGGTCGCACATGGGCGGGAACGCAGATGCACCCCGGCTGCCCAGCGTCGGCCAGTTCCCTCACCACCCCGTTTTCTACACACAACCGGGCATACAAACCGCTCCAGGGCCCTGGTAGTGCATCCTTCCTCTCTCGCAGTGCCGCCTCCACCGCCGCCAGATCCGGATCCCGCTGCTGGGTTTGTCGCAGCTGCTCGTCGTCCAAGCCCGGGAAGGCGCAGCCGACATCCTCTTGGATCCGCCCGGTTGGGGTGGGATGATCCGTCTGTCCCCGGGCTCCTTCTGCAGGGGTTCCTGCGGCGCACACTGCACTCTCTCTCGGGGGGGGGAGTTTAGTTTCCGCGCGCTCCTTGGGTTCTGCTGCCTGGCGGCAGCGTCCCCCCGTGAAGCACGGGCAGGCGTCTCCCTCCCTCGTCTCAGCGCGCACCGCGGGCCGTCTTGACAAGGCGTCCGCGTTCGCGTGTGTTCGCCCCGCTCGGTACTCGATCTGCAGGTTGTACTCCTGCAGCTGCGCCAGCCATCGAGCCATCTGCCCCCGCGGTTCCTTGAATGTAAGGAGGAACTGCAGTGCATAATGATCGGTGCGCACACGACATTTCCTGCCGTACAAGTACGGTCGGAACTGTTTACACGCGAAAATTACAGCATACAGTTCCTGACGGGTTACACAATAGTTCAGTTCGGCCCCGCTCAGGGTCCGACTGGCGTATGCGATGACCCGCTCCGTCCCACCCTGCACTTGCGACAGCACCGCGCCCAGCCCACTGCTGCAGGCGTCAGTGTCCAAAATAAAATCGGTGGTGAAATCTGGGAAAGCCAAGGTGGGGGTGTGGGTGAGGTGGTCTTTGAGTGTGGTGAAAGCCGTCTGGCAGGCCTCCGACCACTGATAGGGGTTCTTAGGGGAGGTGAGTTGGGTGAGGGGGCGTGCAATCTCACTGAATCCCTTTACAAATCGACGGTAATAAGTGGCGAGTCCCAAGAATGACCTGATCTCCGTCAGGTTCCTCGGCCGCGGCCAATCCACTACGGCACGCACCTTCTCGGGATCGGTGCTCACCCCTGCCTCGCTGACTCGGTGTCCGAGGTACCCCACCTCGCGTTGCGCAATGTAACACTTACGTGGCTTGAGCTTGAGATGGGCTGCTCGCAGTCGCTGGAATACTTCCCGCAGCCTGGACCAGTGTTCGGACAGCGACCTACTGAACACTATTACGTCGTCCAGGTAAATCAGGCACTGTTCCCACTGCAAGCCCCGCATCACCAACTCCATCAACCGCTGGAACGTCGCGGGCGCGTTAGTGAGTCCGAACGGCAACACTCGAAACTCAAACAGGCCCATCGGGGTGGTGAATGCTGTTTTTGGCCGATCCTCCTCCGTCATCTCCACCTGCCAGTAACCGGACGCCAGATCGAGGGTGGAAAAATACCGCGCTCCTGCGAGACTGTCGAAGGTGTCGTCGATGCGTGGGATGGGAAAAGCGTCGCCGAGGGTGACTGCGTTCAATTTTCGGTAATCAACGCAGAACCGAGTCGATCCGTCCTTTTTCGTTACCAGTACCACCGGGGCAGACCAAGGGCTCGCGGAGGGCTGGATTATGTTATCGCGTAGCATATCCGTGACTGCCTCTTTGATCTGGGTCCGTTCAGGCGCGCCCACTCGGTATGCGGGGAGTTTGATGGGTCGGGCTGCACCTGTGTCAATTTGGTGCTTGACCAGGTCGGTCCGGCCCACGTCCGAATCGTGCTCACTGAACACGTCGGCGTACTCCCGCAATAACCCGCGCAGCTGATCGGCCTCCCCCTTAGGTAAGGCTGCCCAAGGCACATGTAACGCATCCTGCAGGGGAACAATCTCGGCTCGGGGGGTCGGGCCGACCCGCCAGGCCAGATCCTGGCTGTCCTCGGGGCGGCCAGGGTCCTCCGCCCAGAGTGCGAACACCGAGTCGTTCGAGTGGCGAGCGTGCAGGGGGTGTACGGTGGCTACCGGGGTGCGTCGTCGTATCATTGCCGGGGTACTGTGTGGGTTAAACACACGTATAAACAGCCGGCCCCCATCTGCGTTTACCAGTGTGGCTGACCCTACCACCCCGTATCGCGATGCCAACTCCGGGTGAGGAGTCAGCATTACCTCGCCCGATGGTCGGTGGGTTGGGTCGGTGGAGAGGGTTGCCACTGGCACCAGCATCTCGGCGAGAGGCCCGATGGTGACGGCCGACACCAGCGTAGCGGCCACGGGTGTGAAGCGTGGGCGATTCGGCTCCTGTCCTAGGAACGGAATCCGCTCCCCGCTGCCCTCCACCGTAGCGCATCGTTGCCGGGGCTGTACGTTAAGTCCCAACTTTTCCAGGAGGTCCGTTCCTGCAATGCACTCGTGGCACAACACACTCGAAACGTAGAATTCCTGTGTGCACACCTGGTTTCCTAGACGGACCTCGAGGGAGACCTTCCCCAGCAACCCCATCCCGGCTCCGCTTGCCGTGTGCAGCGCGCGATCCGGGGCCTGCAGGCAGCCCACGTCCACCCCGAGCATGCTGCAGTGCGCGGCGCTCATGAGAGAGGCCACGGCGCCCGTGTCCAACAGGATCCGGGTGCGCTGCCCGTTCACCTGGCCTTCCACCAGCGACGTGGCTCCCGTTATCCCTGCCACCAGCTCCCGCAGCCAATCGCCCGAGGTCCCTGCGCCCTTGGGTGTTGTCGTTGTAACCTGTTTATGGATCACTCGCTCGCCATTATTATTACAGCTGGTTTGGGTCGGGTCCACGTCGATTTCATCCCCCGGTGGTCCCCTCTCTAGGGGGGGCTTAGTGTTTGACCTATGCATCGGCCTCGCACGGGCGAGCTGAGGGCAGTCCCTCATGAGATGCCCTCGACGGTCGCACACATAACACGTCCTGGGAGGAGTGGCGGCTCTGTGGCGAACTTTCTGCCCACTCCCTCCTCCCCCCGTGCGCTGTTGCTCATACTCTGCTTCTAGTCGGGCTATCCTTCCAGTTAGCCCTCCTACCGCGGAGTCTAGGTCCCCCATTTCGGATCGGATGGTCTCAACGGAGGATTGCACCTGGGTTACCTGGCCGGCTATATCTCCCATGCCGGTCTGTAACCCAGCTACCCAACCCGGGGTTGTCTCGCGGGACACGGGAGGTTCTCTTTCCCGTCCCCTTACCGTCCTCGCGAGCTCCTGTTCCTCCTCCTCGTCTTCCGAGAGCAGGCTCGCAATGGCGCGCTCTCGTCCCAGCCCCCGGAGCTGCGCGCGTTCGCTGTGAATTCTTTCACACTTACGTGCGCGCTCGACAAGGGTGTTAAAGGGAAGACGTGGGCAGCTCATGTCTGGCTGCCACCACGCCGTGCGAGACAGGTACCGCTGGATTTTCTCGGCGGCCAGTTCCTCAATAACCTCAGTTGCGTACCCCGGGCGTGCGATCTTTGTTAACTCGCGCACATCCTCGGCGTAATCACGGAGATCTTCGCCAGGTTGGCGACGGCGCGCCTCTAAGGCCGATTTTGCTTCCTCCTCGTCACGTGTGCCAAAACGCTGATCGAGTCGGCGCATCAGCTCCTCTAGCTGTGTCTGTGCGCTCGCGGGTAACGCTTCTACAAAATCGGCTGCCCGCCCATCAAGATTCATATTAAGTTGACGTACTGCCTGCGCGTCCGTCCATCCATTAATTTCCTTGGCCCCTAAGAGATTTCGGGCGAATGCCTTCCACGAAGGGGCCCCTCGGCCGGTAAATATCAGTCTTATTTTAGCGTGAGGTAACGCGGGGGTCCGTACCGCTTCCGACACCAATTTGTGGGGGTCGCTAGCCCCCGAGATCCCTCCCTCGATAATACTAACGGCCGGACTAACATCATCAATCGCCCCCCCGCTGCTAAGCGAACCGCCGCTAGGCTCCTCACCCAGGGTGTGGGAGCCGTCACCCGAGGATTCCCCTCCACCGCGGGTCCGCGTAGCAGGCATGGATAACCACGCACGCGCACACCCACACACAGCTCTGCACGGCACTCACCCAACCCTGACCACTCACGTTAGGATCGCGCACCTGTGTTACACACGTCGTGAACGTGCGCGCACACACGCATACAGCTCCACACGCGATACCCACTCCTGCGCCGCTCTGCGCCGCGCTGGCCGCCCACGTTACGATCGCGCACCTTGGGCACGCCGATTACGCACGCCGAGAGCTTACGCAAGTAACGAGCGCACGCAAGCGGGGCACACGCCGACACGACGACTCGTCCCCTCCCCCACTCGCGCGTGCACGTCAACACAAATATCGTACAAGGACGATTCTCCTCTCACACGGCTGCGTAGTCACGCCAACACACCAAAAGTGCTCTCCCCGGGCGTTAACGCACACACCTCCGTACCCGCACAATCGTACAGAGACCACGGCCTTTATGCGTACAACGACCACACACTCGCGAATGCAGTGCACGCTAATACCACGTTCCAAAAACACCCAACAACACGGTTTTGTTACTACGCTCGAGATTTTATTAGCCCTTGCTAACCAACCGAGCCACCCGTGTGTGTGTGCGGGACAGCAAGGCGCTTCTAACCCACACTCTGGTGCCGTGTAGCCCTATTCTATGCTGCGCTCTCTGCTAAACCGCTTTCCTACTCGTCCTTACCCCGAACTAACCCTCTCCTACGGATCCTACCCTCCGCTCTGAGGTGTTGTAAGGCGCGCAACACGATACCGTCTGTAGTCCTTGGTGACCTTGCGGCGCTCAGATCGTCCTGCAGACAATCTAGCGGCTCGCCCGATGACTCCTTCGTCGCTGACCCCGTGTCCAAACTCCAGAAGAAGAGAGTTCCCTACTGCCCCTGCGTTTTCTTTTAAACTATTCACATCAAAGGCTAGGAGCCCCCGTCCCGACCGCCTTGGTCTCTCGACCAATCCTGAGCCTAGGATTTCCCGCTCTTTTGCGATCCCGCCGGCCTTTGAACTTTCGACCAATCAGTCGTCCCGGGTCCTGATCCCAGCTATCTGCCTTGCTGACCCGTGTTTGTGTTTGTATGCGTTTCTAACTGCGGGGCTCTCTGAGCTCGCCGTGGTCGTGCGATCTCAAATCCGCCCACGGCGCCGCAGTGTTACTTGGCCTGGGAAGGGTCCTGTCCAATTCCCTGGCCCTGAGAAACCGTGGGGTAACCCCCCTAGGGGGCCCTCGGGTGAAAACTCAGGGTAGGTGACCCGACCACGAGGCCCTACGTGGGTGCGGGTGCGTGTTTATGTGGGGGGGGGTGATGGGGGGCAGTGCGGCGGTGGAAGCCGGGCGGCTCCCTGGCTCGGCCGAGCGGCCCCGTCGCTGTGGCACCACATAACTATTTTGGGTTTACTCTCCAACACACCAGTGTGCTGAACGAGTAACGAATCGTCATATTTCGTTAACGTGACAAACCTTTACTAATTGGCTGTGTCGGGTGGTGGCGGGTTTCACGACACATTTATATATTTACGCGATCTAACCTAAAAACATCTATCATGGACTACCATAGATACTTCTGTTACGAGGTCGTCTTTTCCACTGACTGAGATGTTACGTAATAGTCGACAGAGACTAAGGAGTTATTCATGTTTAATAGTCTTTTCCAGAATCTGTTTGACAGAATGCATGTGGCCATTAGCAAAGACACCTCTCATACACCCCGGATGCTGGTGCGTGATCGGTTGGCCTCTCCGAACAAATGAGGAATGCATGTGTTTATACGTAGGTTGAACTTCTTTCGCACCGTACGTAGGCAACCGTGCTACTGATCGGAGGTGGGAAGACGTCTCGACGGATGAGCGGTGCCACGTGCGTTGGTCAATGGTGCATCGCGAAGTAACATTGACTGGTGGAACAAACTAAAACCGATGCTGCTGGTTGTGGTGGTGGTGATTACCAACACAACAACAACAACCGCCATTCGCCACTAAGTGGCGGTGACGTCACCACGACGCTTATGCCAGGCCATGTGCACCTTGAGGCCACGTGAAGTGTCGAACGTCCGCTGGCAGGAGGTCACGGGGCAGACTCAGGTGCCACGGGTCGACTGAGATGACTGGCTCATGCACCACCTGTGCCCCCTACTGTGCCAACTTGCTGTGCTTTAACCACCCGGCGCTCCGCTCGTTGTTGTGAGCGTCGTTTCTCCGCCCTCCGTTGTTGTTGGAGGGCGACTGCCTCCAACTGCCCAATAGCGTCCTTCACAAGCCTCCTCCACAGAGGCCGATCTTGACACCGCTGGTACCAGTCATCGACAAGCCCACTAAGCTCCACGTCCTCCTGTACCACATCACTCCATCTCTTCTCTAGCCCGTGCCGCGCCCGTTTAGCCCCCTCGATCCGGCCGAACAAAAGCTGTTTAGGCATGCGGTGGCTGGGCATGCGGGCTACATGTGTGATAAGTATTCAGGAGGCTTTGACGACGGGGTCGGAGGCACACTTATTTATTAATACCAACTCGTGCACAGTAACGGGTACACACAACACTTGAAGGGGTATCGTCCCCTTCACTCGTCTATCAGGGAGACACGACGTCTAACCCCACTAACCTACCCCGAGTCCTCCACTACGGAGCTAGGGGAGGCTACCTATCCCAGCCCTGGTCAAGCTGGGATCCCGGCACCCTGAGACTCCAGACCGGCTCTTATAAGAACGTCAGTCTGGGCTCTCGGGGCCACGCCACCGGCTTGCCCTGGTCGGTCCTGACAAGGACAGCGAGCCAGGGGAGCTCCGGGGCCTATTCTAGCTGGTCTTCACTCTTCGCTGGTTAAAGCTAACACTCGACCTCGAGCCCTCCGGCTCACCACTTTATAGCACTCGGCCCCCGGGAGGGGCCAGTGGGGGATGCAGGTGCGGACGTCGGTGCGAGCACCTCCTTCGTGTACAGCCCTAACCACGCCCCTTGTGTTTGTTTCCCATCCGTGCCCATACATCTACACAATTACACCTCTACACATGGCCCAGCCAACGCAGCCTTGCCTGCCGGAGGAGCTCACCGATGGGACTTTGCCCAGATCTTTCGAGGATTTGTGAGCTCCTCACACAATCCAGCCTGGTTAAACCCAGGATGGATCGTAGGCAGGCCAGCCTAAATGTTTCCAACCGGCGAAGATGCTCCACTAGGGGGGTCCACGTTTCGCAAGCGTAGAGAAGGGAGGGAATGACCGTGGCCGAGAAGACCTGAAGCTTCGTGCGGAGCGACAGACCAGGTAGCTTCCACACAGCGTTACGCAACCGATGAAAAGATATTGCCGCTCGACTGATTCGGAGTGAGACCTCTGCTGATAAACTGGAGCCGGTCATAAGCACACTGCCCAGGTATGGGAAACTCTCCACTCTCTCCACAACTGCCCCATCACCGATTGGGAGTTGTGGGGGTGGAGTGCCCGATGGTAAAAAATACCCAGGCAGGTGCTTAGTTTTGGTGGGGCTGATGGTAAGGCCCCACCTCTTAGTGGCACGCTCCAGTCTCAGCAGCAGCGTCTCCAACTCCTCTTCTGAATGAGCAGCTATTACCAAATCATCGGCATACATAACGTGGTTGACCAATAGGGAGCCATCCCTTGATCGCACCCGGGCGTCGATCAGCCTCCCATTATATCTGTACCAAATGGTAATTCTCCCGGTACAGCTATTGAAGGCTTCACGAACTACGCAGTCGAAATAGATGTTAAATAATGTGGGAGCCAGAGGACATCCCTGTCGCACCCCAAGGTGTACAGGGAAAGGCTCCGACTCCCGGCCACGTAGTTTTGCCCGGGCCCGCTCACCATCATGAAGGTCCTTAATGATCGTGAGCAGAGGGTCAGGGACTCCGAAAGCACGAAGAACAACCCAGAGCCCAGTCCTACTGATGGTATCATAGGCCTTGACCAGGTCAATAAAGCAGAGATGTAGGTCTTTTTGGAATTCCCTACACCTCTGCTGTAGCAGACGGACAGAAAATATGGCATCTGTGCAGGATCGCCCTTTCCTGAAACCATATTGGGGCTCCGCAAGCCTCTCCTCAGCGTGCCTAGCAAGGCGATGTTGAATAATCCTTGCCAGGACCTTACCCGGCACACTGAGGAGACACACACAGACACACACAGACACACACAGACACACACAGACACATACACACACACAGACACACACACACACCTACACACACACAGACACACACACACAGAGACACACACACACAGACACACACACACAGACACAACAACAACAACAACAACCGCCATTCGCCACTAAGTGGCGGTGACGTCACCACGACGCTTGTGCCAGGCCATGTGCACCTTGAGGCCACGTGAAGTGTCGAACGCCCGCTGGCAGGAGGTCACGGGGCAGACCCAGGTGCCACGGGTCGACTGACCGAGATGACCGAGATGACTGGCTGATGCACCACCTGTGCCCCCTACTGTACCAACTTGCTGTGCTTTAGCCACCCGGCGCTCCGCTCGTTGTTATGAGCTTTGCTCCTCCGCCCTCCGTTGTTGCTGGAGGGCGACTGCCTCCAACTGCCCAGTAGCGTCCTTCACGAGCCTCCTCCACTGAGGCCGATCTTGACACCGCTGGTACCAGTCATCGGCAAGTCCACTCAGCTCCACATTCTCCTGTACCACATCACTCCATCTCTTCTCTAGCCCGTGCCGCGCCCGTTTAGCCCCCTCGATCCGGCCGAACAAAAGCTGTTTAGGCATGCGGTGGCTGGGCATGCGGGTTACATGACCCAGCCAACGCAGCCTTGCCTGCCGGAGGAGCTCACTGATGGGACTTTGCCCAGATCTTTCAAGGACTTGTGAGCTCCTCACACAATCCAGCCTGGTTAAACCCAGGATGGATCGTAGGCAGGCCAGCCTAAATGTTTCCAACCGGCGAAGATGCTCCACTAGGGGGGTCCACGTTTCGCAAGCGTAGAGAAGGAAGGGAATGACCGTGGCCGAGAAGACCTGAAGCTTCGTGCGGAGCGACAGACCAGGTAGCTTCCACACAGCGTTACGCAACCGATGAAAAGATATTGCCGCTCGACTGATTCGGAGTGAGACCTCTGCTGATAAACTGGAGCCGGTCATAAGCACACTGCCCAGGTATGGGAAACTCTCCACTCTCTCCACAACTGCCCCATCACCAATTGGGAGTTGTGGGGGTGGAGTGTCCGATGGTACAAAATACCCAGGCAGGTGCTTAGTTTTGGTGGGGCTGATGGTAAGGCCCTACCTCTTAGTGGCATGCTCCAGTCTCAGCAGCAGCGTCTCCAACTCCTCTTCTGAATGAGCAGCTATTACCAAATCATCGGCATATATAACGTGGTTGACCAATAGGGAGCCATCCCTTGATCGCACCCGGGCGTCGATCAGCCTCCCATTATATCTGTACCAAATGGAAATTCCCCCGGTACAGCTATTGAAGGCTTCACGAACTACGCAGTCGAAATAGATGTTAAATAATGTGGGAGCCAGAGGACATCCCTGTCGCACCCCAAGGTGTACAGGGAAAGGCTCCGACTCCCGGCCACGTAGTTTTACCCGGGCCCGCTCACCATCATGAAGGTCCTTAATGATCGTGAGCAGAGGGTCAGGGACTCCGAAAGCACGAAGAACAACCCAGAGCCCAGTCCTACTGATGGTATCATAGGCCTTGACCAGGTCAATAAAGCAGAGATGTAGGTCTTTTTGGAATTCCCTACACCTCTGCTGTAGCAGACGGACAGAAAATATGGCATCTGTGCAGGACCGCCCTTTCCTGAAACCGCATTGGGGCTCCGCAAGCCTCTCCTCAGCGTGCCTAGCAAGGCGATGTTGACACACAGAGACACACACACAGACACACACAGAGACACACACACACACACAGACACACACACACACAGACACACACACACACAGACACCAGACACACAGACACACACAGACACACACACACACAGACACACACACACAGACACACACACACACAGACACACACACACAGACACACACACACAGACACACACACACGTGCTCGGAGGCGCTCTGCGCTAAGAAGCGCTGCCACGCCACAGATGCGGGCCTCTTAAAAGCACCGCGTGCCTCGCACTTGTTGCCAGGGCAACCACGGGTACCCATGGCAACCACTTGATGCTGCAAGCGACTTCATTCTGTTTCGGGCGGGGGGCGGGGGCATCAATAATCAGACAGTTCGAGGCGATGGGCGATAAAGCAGATCCACGAAAGTACAAATGACACGGACAGCAAAATGAAGACACATTTGAGATGGCGCGTTATTTGTTTGTTTGCATGTTCCATTGCCTCGTAGCGCAGTTATGGGATACAAATGGGAAAGACTGGGTCGGCGATGGTTGATACGAATCAGGATTTTTTTGTCGTGATTTTTTTTCTTCACTTCATGAGGTTGTTTTTGTTTTGTCACATATAACTCGAATTTAACTCTCTTAAACGATTGTTTCAATACGCGCATGTGGTTTTTTTTTTGGTGAATGATCGCGTCAAAAATCGTCCAAAATCGCGTGACGTCATTTATGGACGGCCCCTTCGTCGCAAGTGCCCTAAGTCCATTTCTAGCGGTTGGTAACAACTCTGCCCTTCGTCAAATCTGAGATGCGTAGTGCTTCCTCCGTTCATGCGGTTGCCTTTATTGTGTTTTAATACGATGGTTGCCACCTTGTCCAAAACGTGCTGCTCAAGATCAACTTCCGTACTACCGACCCCTTCCTGGGTTCTAGCTGCCCGTTCCAGTGGTGGTTGTGCGTGCAGCCAATCTCCATGCGTCGTGTGGCTGTGACGTGTGTTATAACACGTGACGTGGCCTGTGACGTGTGTTATAACACGTGACGTGGCCTGTCACGTGTGTTATAACACGTGCCGTGGCTGTGACGTGTATTATAACACGTGACGTGGCTGTGACGTGCGTTATAACACGTGACGTGGCTTGTGACGTGTATTATAACACGTGACGTGGCTGTGACGTGTGTTATAACACGTGACGTGGCCTGTGACGTGAATTATAACACGTGACGTGGCTTGTGACGTGTGTTATAACACGTGAGGTGGCTATGACGTGTGATATAACACGTGACGTGGCTGTGACGTGTATTATAACACGTGACGTGGCTTGTGACTTGTTTTATAACACTTGATGTGGATGCTGCAACGTGCACAGCACGCACCCAACGTGACCACAACGTCGTCGGTGTGTGTGTGGCCACAGGCAGGCCCGGTGTTGTCGCACGTGATCATCAGTGGAAACCTTTGCTGGCCTCAAAGGTGGTCTAGGGGCCTCCTCTCTGTGCTGCAGACGAAGGGGCCCTTAGCGTGGCTCAGCAAAACGAGCGTACATGAATACTAAATGTAATGAAATGAACTTTTAAAAAAAATGTCCTGGCTAAAAAGATAACTATTATTTTGCAAAATATGTTTGCCACAAGCTTCCAGTTTTCAATGTTCGCATTAGCAAGCATCTATGAGTCAATTTATTGGCATCAAAATTCAGTATTTATTTGTATAAAATGCTTTTATTACACTGCCAATGCTTTTTCACATATCGGTCAATCTGTCGGACAAGATGTACTTTGAGAACATTTTTCGTAATGACTTCAGATGAAATTTCAACTGACAATAAAAAGAGTAGAAAAAAAATCCACTGTTAAAGCCCCTGGGCACTCGAATTCTGGGAAAGTCTGATTGGAAGGGGGGGGGGTGCTTACTAAAGTTTCCCGGGAACATGTTTTTGTTTGTTTAATGTGCGTGGCGTTTAAATCCCACGACCCATTTAACTGAAATGAAATTCAAGAGCAATAGCCTTGCCCTTATAATCCACTGCATGCATACGTGAAAGAGCTAATGTTTTTAATTTATTGCTAATGGGCATATCAGAATACGCGCATGGGCTCAGCACTTCTAGATTACCAGATAGCGTGGTTTGGCATTGCCTCCAACACCACACAGTATAAATACATATTCTGATTCGTTATTATTTAGATTTTAAGTGTTTAACTTTTATCGACCATGCACTGCTGCCAGTTTATGCCTTTGTCGAAAAACGCATATTTTTGTTTTACTTTTCTCATGGTTGCAGTTTATAAAAAAAAAAATATTTTCCTTCCATCAGCCCCCCACGAAAAAAAACATCGTCATTATCATAACATCATCACTACTCCCTGCGTCCCCCCCCCTACCCACCCACAGCTTCATTTATTTATTCGTATTGTGAGCGAGCACATTTTGTGAGCTACTTGTCAAATGTTCCCGTGGCCGTGAACATGGTTTGGTGGCGGTGAGGCGCGCGCACGACATCACGACCACCTCTCACGCAAGCGCAGCAGGGCAATGCAAAAGCACGGACCGATGTGCATTTCACAATTTGTTCTGTAAGCACCTGGTGGATATATCTGTGCGTCTGCGATTGGACTGTGGGTTGTGTGCTCTTTAGAATCTGTAATCACTCCGCATGCTCATCATAACCACCGTCATCATCATCATCATCGTGACATGAAAATTATCTTAAGACGTGGAATGATCATCTTCATGTAAGTATGTCAATTTGTTTTCAGTATCATCATCATCATCCTGTCGTTACCGTCATTTACATCATTATCATCATCATCATCATCGACAGCAGTCCTCATCTTCATCCTACGTTATATGTTCATCGTCATCTTCATTCAATGTCGTCATCATTTTTTAACCGCTATTTTTTCTCAGTTGAATTTTCTCCGCCGGGCTATTAGTGTCGCGTCCCGACACGAACACAAATTCCCTTCTCGAGATTTGCCAGCGAGCAGTGCACCGTATTGTGTCAGGGAACAAACCACGGAAATTAACGTAACAACAACAAACTCTTTGTGATTTCGCACCCAATTGCCTCATTCTTTCGTGCCCTTCCAATATTGTCCAATCAAAGTCAAGTTTGTAACCCACGGAGCTGGAATAATTCAAGCGAAGTGACAGACCAAATGTCCATGGGTGCCACGGTGGCTAGGAGATGTTAACTACCTCGCCTGGTATGCAGGAGATCGTGGTTTCGATCCCGACCCTGACGCCTGCTGCTGTAC
Source organism: Lampetra fluviatilis (assembly GCF_964198595.1). Lineage (NCBI taxonomy): Eukaryota > Metazoa > Chordata > Hyperoartia > Petromyzontiformes > Petromyzontidae > Lampetra > Lampetra fluviatilis. The sequence goes on along the minus strand of NC_136327.1, from coordinate 2,784,015 downwards.
ATTTGGAGTTTGCGTGTCTCTCCCCGTGGTCACTTGGATTTTTCTCCGTCCCCTCCGGCTTTTCCCTCCACATTTAGAATCAACGTGCGTTTAGAGTACGGGACATACATACGTTTTTCAATAAGGAACAGAAATCATCAAACAATTTACGTATTTTTTTTTTATTTTAGCAGGTAAGGCACACTGAGCTATGTAGCTCTTTTTCAGAAGCGACCTGGCCACAAATGATCGCTCAACGAAGTGGCTTATCATGACGTAGAAATGTATGCCAGCAAAATAATCTAAATAATAATTGTATTAAGACCACAGTGGCTAACCGTGGCTTGGAGAGGCCTTTGCCCATCAGTTTACTGACCATGTCTGATGATGATGATGATGCAGATATGTAGACTTTTCGTATGGTATGGAAATGTCAATGCTTGAAAGTGTGCACTATAGTCATTACATCACCACAATCATATTCCCCAATTACAATAGTCGAGCGCTGCAATCAGCTTTATCGAACTTGTGCATGTAGACACTTACACATTAACGCATGTGTGTGTGTTGGCGGTGGTGTTGAGCGTGTTTGTGTGTTGCAATCGTTTAGAAGTGCACACACACACACAGCTCAAGCGTTGTGTGAATCACCCGTGCCATTGGTGTAGCGTTTATCGCGCTGCTCTACGAACCTGACGACCACGGGTTCGATTCCCGCTCACGGCCAACACCGGTGACAATCATCTGAACCGGTCTTGAGCCTCCCCCTCGGCTCGACTCAGCCTCAAATGAGCTCCAGGAGCGATGTGTAAACGTCGCCCAACCCTCCCCTCACCACCTTCTGTGCTCAAAGCAAAACGCCGTCGCTGATGTCAAACCGCTTGAGCCGTGTTCTGGGCGCTGTTCTGCAGAACGGAGCCTTCTTCCCACCGCCCCACCCCCCTGGCATTCGTGGCGGGGTTAAAAAATAAAAAGTTCCCCCACCAACCCTCTGTGCTCATTTGGAGCAGTAGCGCCTCGCTGGTGGCGTTTGCACCTCCCGAAGGTGGAGATTCGAAGTGGTTTGAGTGGCCTGATGCTTATCATCCAAACTCAATGTGATTTTTATTTAATACTTTTTGTTTTTAACCAGGTAAGGCCCCACTGAGATTCTGTGCGGCTCTTTTTTCAGAAGTGGCCTGGCTACCACAAGCGACGGCTTCAACGAGGTGGCGCGGCTTCATCATCGTCGTGTGGAAATGTAGAGCATCAGACAAACACTCTAAATGTGGAGGGGGAAAACCGGAGGACCCGGAGAAAAATCCACGCGAACACGGAAATAGAGAGAGAGAGATATATTCAAACTCCAAATATACAACGAGCGTCAGGGTCGGGATCGAACCCACGACCTCCTGTATACCAGGCGAGGTAGTTAACATCTCCTAGCCGCCGAGAAGATGATGAGAGAGAGAGAGAGACACACACAAACGCCAAATATACAATGGGCGTCAGGGTCAGGTTCGAACCCACGACCTCCTGTATACCAGGCGAGGTAGTTAACATCTCCTAGCCGCCGTGATGATGATGAGAGAGAGAGACACGCAAACTTCAAATATACAGCAGGCGTCAGGATCGGATTAGAACCGACGACCTCCTGTATACCAGGCGAGGTAGTTAACATCTCGCCACGTTGCAGGCGCTATGGTTCTTGTTTGAGAAATCTATGCCCAACACTTTGTGAGCACGGAGACTAACCCATTTGTTACCGTATTCTCTGGCTTATAAGAAGGGCATTTATTTTGTCCTTCCTAGTATGATAAAAAAACAAATCTTAGAAAAAAACGTTTGGCTGGCTGGCTGAAGGAGGGAGGGAGAAACAAGGGAGGGCGTTTATGTTAAAAAATTGTAAGTTGGGGTTGCGTCTTATAATCTGGTAGTTTCGTATGCGTGTGAGAGACTGAGTGGGGAGTGGTGGTGTAGCGGTTAGCGCACTGCGTTACGAACCTGACGACCCGGGTTCGATTCCCGCTCACGACCAACAGCAGTGACGATTATCTGATCCAATCCTGGACCTTCCCGAGGTCGACTCAGCCTCAAATGAGTACCTGGTGCTGTGTGCAAACATCGCCACTGGGGAGACAAAGGCGGCCGGTCGTGGTTCTGGCCACCCACCCCTTTCTGCGCCGTGCCGGCCTTCATAGATTCTGCGCTAACAGCACTTTCCCCAACCGTCTGTTAAGGCTATACGGGGGGGGATCTTTGTCTTTGTATGAGACGAGATTTTCGTAACTTTATTAACATCGAGCACACATACACGCGTCTTTTCTGGGTGCGTCTTACTCTCCAGAGCGCCTTATAATCCCGGAATACCAAAAACATCTTTCAAGTCCACTGGCTTTTTTTGCACACAGCATTGATATACGGCGCTTTATCTGGATTTTTCTGTTTGCGCGTATTCACTTGAAGATGTTTTCCTGTTCATGTTTTGTGTTTGTTGCGGTTGCACCCGATTCAAGAGCCTAATGGCTCACAGGGCTATATACCAAATAAATGAAACTGAAAAAAACGATGGTGCGTCGCCTGTCTGCACCGTCTGGGTGGGTTCAGGCGACGTGGTCGAGCGCGATGTTGAAGCACACGTGACCGTGAGCCCAGACACCGCTGGGGCCGCTGCATTGACAGCGAGGGTTGGTGTATCACGCAAACCCGAGCAGAACCCAAACCCCCCCCCCCCTCCACCCCCCGCCCCCCCCCTCCACCTCCCCCTGGATTGCGAGGTCGCCGTGATGGCAGTACAGCAAGTAGGGCTAATTCCCATCTGTTCCATTTGTACTGGGATCGAGTGAAGCGTGCATGCTGAACTTCTTTCGCGCCGTACGTCGCCAACGGCGTTAATCGGAGGTGCGGGAGCGATATCCAACCCCACAAAATCTGAGCCTTACACATTGACGAACCCGCGCTGAGCGGCGAGGTGAAGTATGGTCAATCCCCCCCCACCTCCTCATCTAGCAGTGCATAGCCGACGGCATCGCCAGCGAGGTTTCATGTCGTGCAGGCAGCGAGCGGGCGGGCGGGCGGGCGGGGTGAGTCGGGCACGCGGGCCTCGGTCGCAAGGGTTTGTGCGGCTTTGCGAGCGTTTCTTTTTGCGACTTCAATGCAAATGCGGAGGAGAGCCATTTGCGAGCGCAACCACGGCAACATTGAGGACCCCCTTCGCTTAATTCGCGGCTGCGTAGGAGCACACGGTGCACAAAAGGGCCGCTCCCCCCGCTCCCGCCCCAGCCTTTAAAAAAAATGCATCGATATACACACAGCACACACACACACAGCGTAGACAAAGATCCCCCGTGTAGCCTTAACAGACTTTTGGGGGCAAGAGGTGCTAGCGAGTAGCACCTATGAAGGCCGGCACGGCACAGGATGGCGTGGGTTGCCAGGACGACGCCCAACCACCTTTGTCTCCCCAGTGGCAACCGATGGGATGGTCCCAGCACCGGTTCGGATAATCGTCACTGGTGTTGACCGTGGGCGAGAATCGAACCCGGGTCGTCCCCAACTCTAAACCCACAATCCCTATCCACACTGGAGATTGTCCAAAGTCACTCTTTCTCTGCTTCACAACCGTCGATAATGTTGTTTGTATCTTCACTGTGATCATTCAATATGCCACTGTTGGTTTGAATGTTAGGCTCGTGAAACGTATTCTGCGCTGTCCAGTAAGTTGCCGGGGTCAAAAGTGGGCGATGTTTTTTTTTCTTCCCAATCCAGGCCAGCTAACGCAATAAACGTAATGGATGACTAAATAAATGTCAAACGTCTCTCATTCGCGTGTCCTGGAGTCACGATTTTCATCTCAACACCAAATTCGCACCTCGACACCAAACCGCACGGTCGGAAACTAGAATACCAAAACTAAAAATAAGTAAGAAACGTCGTGAGAATTTTTTATTGTTTTATATTTATATAATTTTATTATTTCCCTTCTACGTGACTTTGCCGAAATAACCAAGAATCACGTAGATAACTTGAAGCTATCTTCGTGACTTTTACAACAACAAGAAGCAGTTCTAAAGAGATGAGTTTTCAACTTCGATTTAAAAGTGCATCGCTCCGGTAGCTTCCTAATATTGGAAGGAAGAGCGCGTTCCAGACGGCCGCAGAATCGCATCTAATAGCCCACCTGAGTTATTAGCTTCTTGTCAGAGAAAACCTGGCTACACGTGATAGCTCCTCCAAGTGACTGATGTCGTCATCGTCATCATCATCATCGTAATCGTCACACGTGGGAATTTATAGAAACAGCCAAGTGATCTAAACAAGTGTCGACTCCAAATGTGGAGAGCAAAGCTGGGGAGGGACGCGGAGAAAAATGCCAAGCGATCACCACGTTGAGAGGGAACAGGTGGACACTGCGTATACAACAGGCATCGTCAGGGTCCTTGTTCGAACCCACGACCTCCTGCGTGCCAGACGAGGGAGGTGCCTCAGTTATCATGTTTCCATTGAATGTTTCGTCTTGCTGTAGCTTGGTTTTGCCATTTGTGCTGTTATTAGTCTGGAGGTGATATGCCCGTGCTGATTTGCGCCAAAGGCAATTCAATAGTTAGCTTCGATCGAACGTTGATTTATATTTGCGATGTTTCGAATTCCTCGTGTGATGCGGTCTTTTTATTTGTTTTGTACCGATAGCTCTTTACTTCATTGCTGTACTTTGCTTTATTCGTGTGTTCAGTTGTTGTTAATGTTGTTGTTGCTTTTGTTATTTTGGTCACCCAAGCCTCTCTTGCAACTGAGATTCACACTTTGGTCTCTCGCTGTTCCTACCTGGATACAAAAACTAGATCCTGAACCGCGCACTCACCATCGCCTAATCCACAATCCCTCCTGCTCAATTAACCGAGCAATGGGTCAGCGCTCGCCTCTGTTTGCGGCCAGAAGCAGACTTCTTCTTCCTGTCGTACGGCTCCTGATGTCGACGCAGAGGAACGATTACGATTTAACAGTTTAACACGCGATAGGCTTTCGAATTAAAGCGTTCTGTGACTGCAGGGATTCATCTTCTTGGTTCTTTCGGTAAAGTCACGTAGAAGGGATATAATAAAATTAAAATAATAAAACATAATAAAATAATTCTCACGACGTTTCGACCACAACAAAAAGAACAGGTCTGTCTTTCCAACAGACCTGTTCTTCACCTGAGGACGGCTGCTTGCGTTGTGGCCGAAACGTCGTGAGAATTATTTTATGATGTTTTATTTGTATTATTTTATCATTTCCCTTCTACGTGACTTTACCGAAAGAACCAAGAAGACGCGATAGGCTTTTCGCGACTAATATCATCCATAATGCAGGTGATTTTTTTAGGGGGTTAGATCGCGTATATATATACATGTGTCGTTAAACCCGCCACCACCCAACACATAGTAAGGTGTGTCACGTCAACAGAACGTGCAAATTCGTTACGAGTACAGCACTAACCGGTGTGTTGGAGAGCAAATCCACAACATTTACAATCCGAGTACGACGTTTCGCCAGTAATTGATGAAGCTCGTTTTTAATTACTGAAACCCACGAGCATCGCGCAATGCAATACACCCCCTGCACCACCGTTATTGGCGGTCGACGAGCCAGTGATGTCAATTCCACGTTCTTGTATCGGGGGCCAGGTCTGGCCGTGACACGACCAACCGGTTAGCGTGTCATCAAATCGTGCTGCCCTAGGAGCAGCACATTCGCTCAATTGAACAACACTTCGTTTCTTTTCACAACTGCGTTTTGTGTTTAGTCTGTTTGTCCTTCACCCCGCACACTCCGATCTGCACGGTTGGCTGCGTACGGTGCGAAAGAAGTTCAACGCGCGCGCACGCTGCGTTCGCGCATGGTCGCGCGGATCGCCCGATAATTACGGCATTGTGGAGACACACGCAGATTAGATCTTTGTGATGTTGGTGGGGAGACGTACACAGAAGAGCTTTCAAATGAAATGTAAAAAAAAAATGTAATCTCGATGATTCCTCTCCACTGTGATCGTCGTGGATCGCCCCGTGTACGTAAATCGCACCTCCCGTGAGCACGCTCGGCTAACGTACGGTGCGAAAGAAGTCCGACGCATGTACGTGGTGTACGTGCGTGCGTGCGTGTGTGTCTGAGCGTTCGTGTCGAGGCCAGTGAGCTGCACTACGAACCTGGCGACCCGAGTTCGATTGCCTCTCACGGCCACCAACACCAGTGACGGTTATTTGAACTGGTCCTGCGCGTTTCCTAGGTCGACTCAGCCTCAAATGAGTACCTGGTGCGGTGTGTAAAAACATTGTCGTTGGGGGAGACAAAGGCAGTCGGGCGTGGTCTTAGCCACCCACCCCCTCGTGTGCCGTGCCGGCCTTCATAGGTGCTCGCCAACAGCACTTGCCCCAACACAGTCTGTAAAGGCTACACGGGTGATCTTTGTCTTTGTGTGTAGATATTGCCGTGAACATGATTAACCACATTGAACCATTTTTTGTTGTGATGCCGCTTTGGGAGTTTTGCATGAGCGCATCACAACAACTCGCCAATGACACTGCAACATCCCCTGCCATTGCACGGGCCTTTGTCCGAAACGTCGCCTATTACATCTGTTTTTTGTTTCTTTTGTTTTGCCCCCCACCCCCCTTTTAGTTTTCGCGTCATGGACGAATCTGTTCGACAATAGGCGACATTCATTATTTTTTTAACAATGGTCCTTCTTCATAGCAGGGGTCATTACCTGAAACGTCGCCTATTTTATATATATATTTCCTTCACGTTAGGACATTGCTATTGATGATAGTATTAGGCGGGCGGGCGGGGGGGTTACGAAATTGGGTGGGATGGAGGTAGCGAGCGAGTGGGTGAGTGAGTGAGTGGGAGGCCGCCTGCCTGGATGGCAGGGGGCACTACGTGACCCCTGGTAGGCGTATTCCAAGCGCCGAGCCGCGGTGGCTGTCATTAAGAAAGCACTCACGGGGTCTCTGGTCGATTGTCCTCTCCCGCTATAAAAGACGCCTCCAACCATCGCCGAGCAGTGAGAGGCAATGCCCCCCCCCCGCCACCGTCAACAGGTGTAGCAGCGGCAGCAGCAGCAGCAGAAGCTCTGGCAAGAAAGACTCGCAGCCGACGCACAATGGTAAGACCACACACACACGCAGCCACGGACACACACAACATACAAAGATCCCTCTCCACCACCGTGTAGCCTAAACAGACTGTTGGGGCAAGTGCCGTGAGGCCGGCACGGCACGCGAGAAGGGGTGGGTGGCTAACACCATGCCCGGCCCCCTTTGTCTCCCCAGTGGCGATGTGTGCACACGACACGACGGATACTCATTTGAGGCTGAGTCTACACGCACACACCCGCACGGACACACACTGAATCATAGCTCCCGTAGAGACTGTTGGGGTAGGTGCTGTTAGCGGGCACCTATTAATGTGGACATGTCCGTGAGCCTTTTACTGTCTCTCTCTCTGTCTATCTCAGTGGTGATGTTTACGCACCGCGCCAGGTACTCATTCGAGGCTGAGTCGACCTAGGAGACGCCCTGCATCGGTTCAGATATCACTCGCCGCGAGTGTTGGCCGAGAACAGGAATCAAACAACCGGGTGGGTCGGTGGGGTTCGGAGCGCAGTGCGCTCACCACGACACCGGAGACACGAACAAAGATCCCCCGTATAGCCTTGACCGACTATTGGGGCAAGTGCGGGTAGCACCACCGCTCCACACACACACGGAGAGACACACTGAGACACAAAGACACACACACACTGCGATTCCATTATCCCGTATTTTAACACGGGCGCTCAATTGTCAAAATAATTCCCTGCCATGCTTGCACGAACCGATGGGGCTGGTTGCTGATAATCTGTTGCGTTGTCGGTCCTGTCCGAAGCGGCTTCGTTGGAAATTCCTCATGCGGATGTTTGGCGGGTGGCCAGTTTCTCCATCGTGGGAACAAAACAAACGAAACGTTGCTTTTTTAATTCGCGCAAACCCGTTGCCACGATGAGCGAGCAGATGCTGTCACCCGAGCGCGCATTACACAATCTCTCACGGACGCCACTGAATACGTAGAATGAAGCCAGATAATTGTCCGATGGCTCTCCCTCTCCTTGCTCGAGGAGCAACGGGACGGTGCTAATCGCTACGCGGGATACGAGAAAGCCCCTGCCTTCGACGTTACTTAATTTAAAGTGAAACGAATGTGGACATTTATTTCACCAGGTAAGGCCCACACTGAGCTCTGTCGGCCTTTTTTTTTCAGTCGGCGACTTGGCCACACATCAACGAAATTACTTGACGTCGCGTAGACATTTACAGCAGCCAAAATACTCTGAACGAACTGTGATTCTAAATGTAGAGGGGGGGGGTGGGGGGGGGACCCGAGAGAGACATGCAAACTCCAAATATCGGAATTGAACACACGACCGCCCGTATACCAGGCGAGGGAGTTCACATCTCGCCATCGCGACGCCCCTATAGGCCCGGCCGAGATGACGATGTAGCGAGTGGACGACCCCTGCCCTAGCTCAGAATCAATATTTATACTGGAGGAATCTGATGACCTATCAAGCTCCCTTTCACAGATGTCCGGTAACCCGTAGCAAGATTCTGATTGATTCTAATTCTGCAGCGGGGTTTAACTCGTATCGTTCGTACGTTGCACTACGCAGCTGCATCATAATCATCACAATAATCATCATGATTATCATCAGCCATGCATGATACATCCACTGCTGGAGGGATCATGTTGGATTAGAAGGTCGCACTCGTTACACACGAAGTGATTGCCACAAATGAACCACAAGACCTCGCTGATCTCTTCAAGGAGTATAAATCATCATCACGCGAACTCGGCTCATCCTCGCAGCAGCATCGAACAAAGGCGGTGGTCACCGCATCGCCTGCTTTCAGGTGCGCTTCTGCGGCCGTCTGGAACGCTCTTCCTTCCGACATTAGGAAGCCACTGGAGCTATGCACTTTTAAATCATTATCTAGATCAGGGATGGGGAACGTCCGGCCCGCAGGCCGTATAAGGCCCGCGAAATCATTTGGGTCTGGCCCTGCCAAGGCAACCGCAGGCGGGACTCGAAATTCAATAAATCTAGGAGCAAACCTGGCAAAGCAGTTGCGAGTAGCAACATCATCAACACCAGCTAACATCATCACACGCCTCGCCAAAGAGAAGCAGTTGCAGCCATCACATTAGGAGTGCGTTAATTAAATGTTTGACCAAATATAGCGGGCTAATTTTTAAATTGATAATTCTGTATGGCCCGCGAATGATGTTATATATATCCAAATGGCCCTTGGCAGAAAAAAAGGTTTCCCACCCCTGATCTAGATTGATAACGCATTTCTTGACAACTGCTTTTCGCGTTGAGTTTGCAGTCCTTACCCCGCACATGCGATGAGCACGATTGATTGCGGGACCACCTTTCTCGCGACTACGATGTTGACAATCCGCCTAGGGACGCTGCTCACGAGCTGTATGTGCATGTGTGTATGTTGAACTTCTTTCGCACCGTACGTGGCCAAACCCGTGCTAATCTTCAGCCGATTACTCTGCCGCGTCTGCCAATTCGTCATGTGTTGGCGAGTAAACCCACAAATTGTACTCGAATTGTATATGTCGTGGGTTTATTCTCCAACACACCGGTGTGCTGTACTCGTAAACAATTGGCACGTTCTGTTTACGTGACAAACCTGCTGGGTGGTGGCGGATGTACCGACGCATTCATATTTACGCGATCTAACCCAAAGAAACCTCTATTATGTCATTGTACGTGTCTATATATGCGTGTGTATTAAGCGCCGTATCTTTCGCTCGGTATTTTCATGAACGCTGCTCGTCTTTTCTTGCTACTGAGATTGTCGCACTAAGGAATAAACACTCGAGTACAAGGTACATCGATTTTAAATAACATATGAGAATAATAATAATCTTCTTGGTTCTTTCGGTAAAGTCACGTAGAATGGAAATAATAAAATAATAAAACATAAAACATAATAAAATAATTCTCACGACGTTTCGGCCACAACGCAAGCAGCCGTCCTCAGGTGGAGAGCAGGTCTGTCGAGTAGACAGAGTAGACTCTGTCTAGTATTATTTTCTCATTTCCATTCTACGTGACTTTACCGAAAGAACCAAGAAGATGAATCCCTGCAGTCACGAAAGCTTTAAATCGAAATAATAATAATGATAATGTATCCTACATTCCGACTCCTATAATCCTATGCACATAAATACAACCACATTTATAATGATGCAATATATTTCTAATCATTATAATGCCGCAGCGATTCCTCGCTGTGCACATCATCAGTAACACCAGTGATTTGATGCGCTGTATAAACATCAGCACTGGGGATACAAAGGCGGCCGGGACTGATTCTGGTCACTCACCCCCGGTCTTCACCGGTGCTACTCGCTAACAGCACTCCCCCCAACAGTCCGTTAAAGGCGAAACGTCGGGATCTTTCTAGATTTGAAGCTTTCGTGACTGCAAGGATTCATACTCTTAGTTCTTTCGGTAAAGTCACGTAGGTAAAAAATGAAATAAAAATTAATACAAATAAAACAATAAAATCACGACGTTTCGGAGGCAACACAAGTCTCCGTCATCAGGAAGGACCGTGCTGCAAATCTGGCTGTGACGATCCCACCTGATGACGGAGACTCGTGTTGCCTCCGAAACGTCGTGATTTTATTGTTTTATTTTTATTAATTTTAATTTCATTTTTTACCTACGTGACTTTACCGAAAGAACTAAGAGTATGAGTCGGGATCTTTGTCTGTTGCGTAGATGAGTGTGTGTCTGCGTGTTGTTACGTTCTAAAGGGTGGCCGAAGCACGGCAAGTTGGCACAATAGGGGGCACAGATGGTGCATCAGCCAGTCATCTCAGTCATCTCAGTCAGTCGACCCGTGGCACCTGGGTCTGCCCCGTGACCTCCTGCCAGCGGGTGTTCGACACTTCACGTGACCTCAACGTGCACGTAGCCTGGCACGAGCGCCGTGGTGACGTCACCGGTTGTTATTGTTGTTGTGTACTGTTATGGGTGCTGAGTGGTTCGTGCATTGCGCTACGTTCCGGCTAACCTGGGTTCGATTCCCGACCACGGATAACATGACAGGTGTCTGTACCTGCCCTGAACTTCCACTCGCTCGACTTAGCCTGCAACGAGCAGCTGGTGTGACGTCCAAAGAACTACACTGGAGAGACAAAGGCGGCCGAGCATGGTATTGACCACGCTTTACCCATCCACTACTGGTTCAAAGCCTCCCCATACTTCACCACGCTGGTCAGCGTTGGCTGGGGACTGCGTCGCGAAACGATCTAAGAAGGGCCGTTTCAGATATCATTCGCCACTGATGTTATCCGTGCCCATGCATAGAACTCTGGACGCCGGGTTCACGGTGCAGCGCGCTAACCACTGCACCACCGCTCCGCGCACTGCGAGGTAGCATAATGGGAGATTTGTCGTTTCAGGAGACCGAGATTCTGTGAAGGACAGTTTGTCCCTCGGTAGGTTTAATGTTTAGCCAAATTTGGATTTAACGGATGAAACAACACGGACGACTGTTCGTTGACGTGCATAAACGTACGTAAACATACATGCATGTCAAGATGCGAGTGTGTATATGTATATACGATACACAGAGATCGCGTCCCATAGAGCATCGTCCGTCGGGAGAGATGGAGCGATGAAATCAGCTCGTGGATCGGTGCTTGGTGGATTCGTTACATCGCAGGATCGTGAGAGATGGTGGCGGTTTGGGAAGGCCTTCATCCAGCAGTGGATTGACCATGGCTCATGATGATGGTAGTGACGTTAAACGGTCATTCACACGTATAGAATGGTGCGCCTATCTGCGTTACGTTAATGTTTAAAATGTAATGCGCAAAAAATAATCACGTAATTAAATAGATCATTGGATGACTCAACATTATTTTCTCTCAACATATACGGTATTCATATGGAATTAATTACAATTATATATATAGATACGTAAAACGACATGTCATATGTATCAGCAAATGCCGGGGTGTATGCAGCAGTGCTGTCCCTGCACAGGTGGTGCTGAATTTCAGGCAGAACAGTCTGGAACAATGCCGCTCCAGAAATTATATTGGCACCCAACCACATACATTTGGCCTTGTTATATAAATCCGATCATAGCATTGTATGAATGTAGGGTACACTAATTTAGGATTATTGTAATTGTAATCATATATGTTGTAGATTGAAAACTAATTTCTTTAGAAGTGTTTTTTTACACGCTTTTATTTAACTCACTCTGTCTGTTGTTGTTGTTGTCGTATCCTCAAATCTTATAACTCAATTTTAACCCACTTCCCAATGTGGTATCGACTGCAAACTTGGTATACTTATGTCATACTGATGACAATACTATATTATATCATTAAAAATAAAACTAATATTTTTAAACCATGTTTTTTTTATATGTTATGTTTCGGCTTGGTTTTAATTGTCCACGCTCAACTCACGTTGGCTGTAAATCACCACGGTCCCTTACATTATGGCAAGCTTCGGGGCCACTTCCTGGAGTCGTGGAGTTCTGACATTACCAGTACGGTACATTTCATTAAAGCGTGTTTTTAAATAAAGTATTTTAAAATATTACTTATTTTATTTGCATAGTTTGTTGTCTGTACCATGCACCGCCGATTAGCACAGTTGGCTACGTACGGTGCGAGCGAAGTTCAACATGCGTACACACATTGCCTCGTATACTCTAGTATACTCTAGTGGTAGTGCCTTACGCCGATAACCCCGACTTAAAATCACCCCATGGAAGCGTTATGAAAATATCTCGTGAGGATTTGAAGCCCACTGTATAATATGTTCATGTTTCATTTCACATCTTTCTCGTGCCCTCATCGTTACTGCTACACATGGCCTTGGTATCGTTTGTGTGTGTGTGTGTGTTTATATTAAGGCGACGAGCAGGTATTGAATAACCGGGATGCGGGTTTTCCTCGCTTTATGCGGGTTCGGTTTGTGCGATTTCACTCTGTACATGCTGCTAACCTGGTTCTACCCAAAATTCGCTTTATGCGATTCGAATTCACAAATATGCGGCCATGCGGTCAAACGTAGGAGACCATTGTGTGTGCGTACGGGTACTGTGTGCTGCCACTCGGCATGCGGCTGTATGGTCGTGCTGTTTCGCTTTGTGCGCCCCCTTTGTTTTTGAAACCCAACACTCATTGCAGCATTGATAATACAGTTCGGTAATGCTTATTGACAGACATTTGTCACTCTACTGCTGGATGAATGCCTCGTTTCGTCGAATGGGGGTCATCTGCTGGCATCACAGCAGGTGATCTGTCAATTACAATTAAATTACAATTAAACCAATTATCTGGTGGCGGTGCTGCTGCTGTTATTGCGTTGGCAGTGGTGCACAAACAACAGTCATCACCAACGACACAACGCTGTGTGGCTTTAAAAGGGAAATATAAATATAATAAGGTGATATTTCGATTTAAAGCTTTCGTGACTGCATGGATTCATCTTCTTGGTTTTTTCGGTAAAGTCACGTAGAAGAGAAATAATAAAATAACACAAATATTTTTTAATGTTTTATTTTTATTATTTTAATATTTCCCTTCTACGTGACTTTACCGAAATAACCAAGAAGATAATAAGGTGATGTTTCGGGCTCATCAAGTTATTATTTTTGCTGAACTTTTTTAATGTATAGATGATAATGATCTTACGTGTTGTATACGTTTGCGTTGAACTGGTAGACACACATATATATACATAAAAAAACAGAGGGGTTCCCCTTCGCCTATAAACATCGGCCATTTCATCAGCAGTGGGTAATTCGAGCGTGACTGCTGATGAGAAGTCAAATGTCGAAACGGCTCCAGAGTTGTCATGGTTTTATTGTTTGATGCAATACTGATGGGATGTGTGAACATTTACCTATTTTTTACGTGGATAGACCAATATATAGATGCGGGAAGGAGGTACAGAATTGATAATTTATCAAATAAATAAATAACCCCTCCAAAACCATTATGTAATCCATTAGTAGGCCTAAATATTACATGACAAATCTTGAACAATTCTACGTAAATATATACAAATGCAAACCTATACGATGAATTGTATGTATATATATACGTACAGATTGCGCGTGCAATGAGTTTAATGTGGGGATACAATGCGATACAAAATTGATTATTTGAATACAGTGGATGGACGCACCTGCTTCTATTATATGCGCGTGCGAAACAGAATCAAGGTACCCCCCCCCCCCCCCCGATAGCCCCCTCGACCTGTTCGAGCAAAACGCTGTAAGCGAGTAGCAGCACCAATGAAGGTCGATATGACGAAGGAATGGTGTGGCCAAGGGAGTCACGCCCGGGTATACAAATGCAACAGCAACAACAACAGCAACAAAAACAAGACAAAGATCCCCCGTGTAGCCTGAACATACTTTTGGGGCAGGTGCTGTTAGCGAGCACCTATTGAAGTGGGCAACTGCACACACATTGGCGGGGTGGCCTGCACCACGCCCGGCCGCGTTTGTCTCCCTTGGTGGTGATGTTCAACACACCGCACCAGGTACTCATTTGACGCTGAGCCGACCTAGGGTAGGTCCCCCCGAACTGTTCAGATTATTGTCACCCGTTGTTGGCCATGAGCTGGTATCGAACTCATGGACGCCGGGCTCGAAAGCGCGGTGCGCTAACCACTGCGCCACCACTCCCCGTGCGCACGCACACACAAACGAACAACCGACACGACGCATTCGGAATAACACCTTGCACGTGGCCACATGCGGGTGTGACTGCACAATGCATCTCTATATATAAGTTAAATAAACGTAATAACCTACGCCACTAGATTCCAGGTTTGCCGGCTGGCTGGGCTCCTTTCTGCGACCCTGACAATGACGCGGTTCAGGGCAGTCGCGGCCGAATCGAACTAGCGAGCTGACGACACGGGACGTTTGTTGTTGTTGTCGTTCGTGTAACAAATGAACGTTGATTCGAAACTGTCGGGAGGAGGTCGGAAGGACGTTGGATCATCGATAGCGACACAGAAGAGCTGGCGAGGAACGACTGCATGGGAAAGATTGACCCAACGGCGCGTTTTGACAATCGCTCTGACTTGATCATTTGTGCTCCGATGAAAGTTGTACGGCCATTATTTTTTGTCGGCGAAATATGATTTTACATCATATAGATGAGTATAAAAAAAACAACCTCACAATACGTATTATCTTCATATTGTTTTTGGTGTAAACAACAACAAAGACCTTTCGTTCTCCGAGTCCAGGGTGGCGAGGAGAGGCTGATATTGACAACCGTCCCTTATTTTCCGCTACAATAGGCGACGTTTCGGCAGATGGCCCTTCCCTTTGTACCCTAAATGAACGCGTTAAGTCGTCGTCGTCGTTGTTGTTGTTTTCAACTGCGCGTGTGCATCACTGCCCAACGCAGCAACAGCAGCAGCATCACCAGGTACACCATGATGTTTACAGATGCACGCACACGCGTTCATTAACCAACAACAACAACAAACAAAGCAACGATACATTCCACATGCACGCGGTAAAACACTGCAGACTTTACACAACGCAAATCGTGTTGTCTGCACAGGTTGGCTGGAGCGGTGGCGCGGTGGTTAGCGCTGCACTTGCGATGTGAGTCCAGAAATTGGAGTCCCAGACATTGACGGTGAGTGATGCCTAGAAACCAGCACTGACACCAACTCGCACTGACCAGCGTGGTGAAGTATGGTCAAACGAACCCCCGTTGACCGACACACGGCTTCGGGAGACCTCTTTCATCCAGCAGTGGATTGATTGAAGGGTCAGATAATTATTTATTGTTTCACACCGACACGTGTGATAAATTGATTTCTTGCCGTGCATACAAACAGGGCATCACACACACACACGTGCTTTACACGAGCAAAGTACATGCATGTCCCATTTATGAAGACCGTACGTGTGCTCGCTTCAAGGTCAAACAAATAACCCCCCCCCCCCGAATTTCTCCCCCCTTGTATTCCCCCCATACCCCCCCCCCCCCGTATCCCCCCCACTCCCGAATTCCCCCCCCTGTATTTCTCCCCCATACTCCCCCCGTATCCCCCCCCGTATTTCTCCCCATACCCTCCCCCGTAACCCCCCCTCGTATCCCCCCCCCTGTATTTCTCCCTCTCCCCCGTAACCCCCCCCCCGTATCCCCCCCCTGTATTTCTCCCCATACTCCCCCCGTACCCCCCCCCCCCGTATATCTCCATCTCCCCCGTACCCCCCCCCCCGTACCCCCCCCCCCCGTATTTCTCCCCATACCCCCCCCCGTATCCCCCCCCCTGTATTTCTCCCTCTCCCCCGTAACCCCCCCCCCGTACCCCCCCCCCCGTATTTCTCCCCATACCCCCCCCCGTATCCCCCCCCCTGTATTTCTCCCCCATACTCCCCCCGTACCCCCCCCCCGTATTTCTCCATCTCCCCCGTACCCCCCCCCGTACCCCCCCCGTCCATCGGTCTAGAGTCTAGACTCTCGAGTTCTGTAGGGAGCCACAGTGCTGTTAGCGAGCCCTTGGGGTGAGATATTCATTTGAACTTGGAAGATGCCAGAACATGAGACCTATGTCGACACGGCTTCATGAAACGTATCGGGTTTTTTTGTTTTATCTCTGCCTACACATAGACACACATTCAGACAAAGGTCACTCCCGTATGGCCATAACAAACTGTTGGGGGCAAGTGCGGTTCGCGGGCACTTATGAAGGTCAACACGGTGGGTTCGGTCAGAACCGCTTCCCGCCCCGCCTTTGTCTTCCCCAGTGTTGGTGTTCACGCACCGCACGTGGTACTCATTTAAGGCTGAGTCGACCTAGGGGAGGCCCACGATTTGGCCCGGATAGGTTCAGAAGGAGACTGCTTTGCCGCTGGTGTGATACCCGTGGCTGGGAGAATGAACTCGGGTCGCCCTGAGCATAGCGTACTCAGGTTTCCCTCGCTATTCGCGGGTTCGGTGTTCGCGGTTTCGCGCTGTATAACAGGCTAATTCTATTTCTCCCCAAAATTCGCTTTATGCTGTTTGCATTCATTCTACATGCGGCTATGCGGTTGCGCTTGGGACAACATTGTGTGTGTGCTGTGTTTACTCTGTGTGTACTGTGTGTATTGTGTGTGCTGTGTGTAGTGTGTGTATACTGTGTGTAGTGTGTGTATACTGTGTGTACTGTGTGTACTGTGTGTACTGTGTGTTTACTCTGTGTGTACTGTGTACTGTGTGTGCTGTGTGTAGTGTATGTATACTGTGTGTAGTGTGTGTATACTGTGTGTACTGTGTGTACTGTGTGTACTGTGTGTTTACTCTGTGTGTACTGTGTGTACTGTGTGTGCTGTGTGTAGTGTATGTATACTGTGTGTAGTGTGTGTATACTGTGTGTACTGTGTGTACTGTGTGTACTGTGTGTTTACTCTGTGTGTACTGTGTACTGTGTGTGCTGTGTGTAGTGTATGTATACTGTGTGTAGTGTGTGTACTGTGTGTGTACTGTGTGTAGTGTATGTATACTGTGTGTAGTGTGTGTGTAGTGTGTGTACTGTGTGTACTGTGTGTTTACTCTGTGTGTACTGTGTACTGTGTGTGCTGTGTGTAGTGTATGTATACTGTGTGTAGTGTGTGTACTGTGTGTGTACTGTGTGTACTGTGTGTAGTGTGTGTACTGTGTGTGTGCTGTGTGTGTACTGTGTATAGTGTGTGTGTACTGTGTGTACTGCGTGTGTGCTGTGTACTGTGTGTACTATGTGTGCTGTGTGTACTGCGTGTGTGCTGTGTGTACTGTGTGCAATGTGTTTACTGTGTGTGTACTGGTTTTTTTCTTGTGTGTACTGTGTATGTACTGTGTGTTTACTGTGTGTGTACTGTGTGTGTACTGTGTGTATGTGTTATGTGTGTACTGTGTGTACTGTGCTGTGTGTGTACTGTGTGCGTACTCTGTGTATACTCTGCTGTGTGTGTACTCTGTGTGTACTCTGTGTGTACTATGTGTGTAATCTGTGTGTGTGTACTCTTCTGTGTGTGCACTCTGCTGTGTGTACTCTGCTGTGTGTACTCTGCTGTGTGTGTACTGTGTGTGTACTGTGTGTGTACTGTGTGTGTACTCTGCTGTGTGTGTACTCTGTGTGTGTACTCTGTGTATACTGTGTGTGTACTGTGTGTGTACTCTGTATGTGCACTCTGCTGTGTGTACTCTGTGTGTGTACTCTGTGTGTGTGTACTGTGTGTGTACTATGCTGTGTGTGTACTCTGTGTGTGTACTCTGCTGTGTGTGCACTCTGCTGTGCTTGCTCTGTGTGTGTGTGTTTACTGTGTGTGTGTGTGTACTGTGTGTGTGTACTCTGTGTGTGTACTCTGTGTGTACTGTGTGTGTGTACTCTCTGTGTGTGTACTCTGTGTGTGTACTCTGTGTGTCCACTGCGTGCGCTACTCGGCAGGCAGCTGTCTCCTCGTGCGGCTGCGTTTTGTTCGCCCTGGTGGGATGTGTTCAATATGATGGGATGTCTACAATATGATGGTGTGTGTTCAATATGATGGGATGTCTACAATATGATGGTGTGTGTTCAATATGATGGGATGTCTACAATATGATGGTGTGTGTTCAATATGATGGGATGTCTACAATATGATGGTGTGTGTTCAATATGATGGGATGTCTACAATATGATGGTGTGTGTTCAATATGATGGGATGTCTACAATATGATGGTGTGTGTACAATATGATGGTGTGTGTTCAATATGTATACTTATAAATGTCCCTATGTGGAGGGACAGATGTGTGAAGGAGGATAATTGTCTGCATAGTCGCGTTATCACGCGTATGTACATCACAACTCTGCGTAGTATCTTAAAATAAATGCGAGCCGTATTGTTCCCAGCACGTGTGCTCTGGGTCGATTGTTCTTCATCGAAAGTGAGCAACAGCTATTTAAATCATCACATCCGCAGACAACACGTGCCATGATGAAACATCTCTTGTTCTAGGTCATTTACGGATCCGTTGTTTCATTAAGTGTATGATACAGGATATGTTAATCACCAGTAATGTGTAAATCATATACTGTATCATATATTTATGCCGTTTACCAAGCGGCATTGACCAGCGTGGTGAAGTATGGTCAAACTGCAGCCAACACAACACAGAGGGGAGATGCCTTCGGACAGCAGTAGGTTTACAGATGTTTATAAATTATTGTAAGAAGTATTAACTGCACCGTATTCCAGTGTAAGTATATATATAATGTATATTAATTGGACGTGTTTCGATTGCGGTACACACAAATGATTAATAAACACACGCACTTTTTTCTTCTGGGTTCTTTCGGTAAAAGTCACGTAGAAGGGAAATAATAAAATAATAAAAATAAAACATAATAAAATACAATTCTCACGACGTTTCGGCCACAACGCAAGCAGCCGTCCTCAGGTGAAGAACAGGGCTGTCGGAAAGACAGCGTCCACAAATATGTCTAAACTCCGTACAATGACACTCCGGTCAATCAAGCTCCACTTGTAGGATGACTGACTCTTTGTCGATCATACGATACGAAATCATTTCCCGAACGCTTCACATTTAACCCGCACACCACTGCAGATGCTTCTGCTCTTCTGGCTGAAAGAGACGGTGAACTTTCGAAGCCACGTGGAGTGCATTACGCACTTAGAATCCGTTTATCCGATAATGTGGACACTATTGAGTGTCGTCTTGTCTTCAAAACACACATTCTTAAGTCAGTTCATTATATTTATAGCTTCTCATTCTTTAAAGCGCCTAACAAATATATGTAAATTATTATTATAGACTAAAACACTGCCCATAGACTTAACACTGCACAAAGACTCAACACCCGCCATAGACTCAACACTGCCCATGGACTCAATATTGCCATAGACTCAACACTGCGCATAGACTCAACACTGCACCATAGACTCAACACTGCCTCATAGACTCAACACTGCACCAGAGACTCAACACAGCACCATAGACTCAACACTGCCCTTAGACTCAGCACTGCCCATAGACTCAACACTGCCCATAGACTCAACACTGCCCATAGACTCAACACTGCCCATAGACTAACACTGCCCATAGACTCAACACTGCCCATAGACTCAACACTGCCCATAGACTCAACACTGCCTATAGACCCAACACTGCCCATAGACTCAATACTATCCATTGACTCGATACTGCCCATAGACTCAACAATGCCGATAGACTCAATACTGCCCATAGACTCAACACTGCCCATAGACTCAACATTGCTCATAGACTCAATACTGCCCATAGACTCAACACTGCCCATAGACTCAACACTGCCCATAGGCTCAACACTGCCCATAGACTCAACACTGCCCATAGACTCAATACTGTCCATAGACTCAACACTGCCCATAGACTCAACACTGCCTATAGACTCAACACTACTCATAGACTCAATACTATCCATCGACTCAATACTGCCCATAGACTCAACACTGCCCATAGACTCAATGCTGCCCATAGACTCAACACTGCCCATAGACTCAATACTGCCCATAAACTGAACACTGCCTATAGACTCAATACTGCCCATCGACTCAATACTGCCCATAGACTCAACACTGCACCATAGACTCAACACTACCCATAGACTCAACACTACCCATAGACTCAACACTGCCAATAGACTCAACACTGCCGATAGACTCAACACTGCCCATAGACTCAACACTACCCATAGACTCAAGACTGCCAATAGACTCAACACTGCCGATAGACTCAACACTGCCGATAGACACAACACTTCCCATAGACTCAATACTGCCCATAGACTCAACACTGCCCATAGACTCAACACTGCCAATAGACTCAACACTGCCGATAGACTCAACACTGCTACCCATAGACCATGAACACCCTACACACTGCACCATGAACACCCTACACACTGCACCATGAACACCCTACACACTGCACCGGCTTCTGAAAAATCCTAAGATTGTTTAATCACGTAGACATTTACAGCAGCAAAATCATATACATAGCCAGAGATTGTTCAATTCTGGCGGACCTGTACCCGCCTGTGAGACATTTACCCCTATTGTGCTTCGTGCAAAAAAAAACACGTAATAATTGCGCGCAGTTTATTTAATTCATATTATTATTATCTGTGATGCCTGCTAGGAATTGGAGAATGCCCCCCCCCCGCCCGCTCGCCCACGCAGCGTACCGCGAGCACTGACACCAAAAGCGGCAGCCGTGGCTGCTTTAGTAACAACGACGCAAAACAAGAGAGGGAGAAGATGTTAAAGACCCCACGGCATCAGTCGGAAATGTTAACGCGTGTTGTTCGCCCTCGGTCTCGCCGTCCATATATATATAAACCCGCTGTTTGAAATTACCTCCATTTACTAAATTATCGCACTATATATATAACATATATCATACAGGAGGGGTAATTTTTTTTCTAATGTGATAAATGCGGGCTCTTACCCCGCGACACAATGCCTGCCTGTGTGTGTGCTCTTGCCCTGGATGCCACGTGCACGCACGCATACGCACGCGCCTGCCACGGCGAGCGCTTGAAGACATGTCTCCATGAAGTGCTTGAAGACACGGTCTCCATGGAGCGCTTAAAGACACGGTCTCTATGGAGCACTTGAAGACACGGTCTCCATGGAGCGCTTAAAGACACGGTCTCTATGGAGCGCTTGAAGACACGGTCTCCATGGAGTGCTTGAAGACACGGTCCACATGGAGCGCTTGAAGACACGGTCTCCATGGAGCGCTTCAAGACACGGTCCACATGGAGCCCTTGAAGACACGATCTCCATGGAGCGCTTGAAGACACGGTCCGCATGGAGCGCTTGAAGACACGGTCTCCATGGAGCGCTTGAATACAAGGTCTCTATGGAGCGAGCCACTGGTGTACGTCATGCTCGCCGTGGTACCAGGTACGGGCCCAGGAAAGGAGATGACATTCGGCGCAAAATGTAGTCGAGTCGATGCTCACAACTCGGACAATTACGAGGATTTGGTTGCTGCTATAAATGTTCACGTGATGATGATGAGCCAATTCGTTGAGCTATCATTTGTGGCCAGGCAGCTTCTGAAAAAGCCCGATATAGCTAAGTGGGCCTTATCTGGTAAAATGAATATGTTTAAATTGTTACAAATCCAAAATTTAGAATTATGGCCTATAATTTGTTTAAATTACGAACCGATGGCTGAATGGTTTCACTCCGTATAGGGCACGGTTGACCATGAAGTTCTGCTTTGGTTTAGTCTAAGCACGAAACAAATATACGAGCCACATCATCGGGTGGCAGGCTGGTGCAGTGCTAACACTTGTGCAAGTACGACGCCCCAGTTCGATTCCTGGCTCGGGCAACTTTCTGTTCGCATATTATGTATGTACGTATGCATATTGAACTTCTTTCGCACCGTACGTAGCCAACCGTGCTCATCGGAGATGTGGGGGAAGGACAACAAACTAAACATACAAAAAACAATTGTAAAAAAACGAGTTGTCAATCTAGTTTTGAGAGTGTATAGCTTCAGTTTCTTCCTGATGTCAGAGGGAAGAATGTTCCAGACGACTGCAGAAACGCATCCCCCTCGTTCTGCATGGAGTGTCCTCCTGTAGCTGACAAACAAACAATGCATTGTATTTGCATGGTATTGGCCAAAACACATCACAATGCTGAAGCAATAACGTCCCCTAATGCGAAAACTTAGCAAGAGCCTCCTGAAGATAATTTAATTAAAGCTCAGTGAGGCTTTCGTGGGTAAACAGGCGGAGTCATCATGAAAAAATATACAGAGTTGGTCGTCAGCAAAAACATGAAAATAATACTAATTTGAGAAATAAGGACACTAGTAAACGGACAGGGATGAGATACACGATTAGCCGGCTATAGTTTGAGACTTCATCTCATGTTCATACTCCATGAAGGAAGACGCAGAAATTCATCTTTCAGTTTTCATCTTTCAGATTACTTAAAAAAAAAAGTACGACGTCCCGAAACAGCGGGTGAAACGGATACGCAATGTGAAGTTACTACATGTAGCGTAGGAAAGGAGTGCGTTTTATTTCATCCGCTATTAGACTTGGTAAGAGCGCAGCGTTCTGACTTAGCAACGTGTGTGAAATCCGCGCGGCGCGGTAATGATGACCGTGTTTGCAAAAAAATACAGCACCCAGTGCCCCCTTCAGAATCAGAATCAGAAAGGGTTTCATTCGCCATGAAAGTTCGCACAGACAAGGAATTTACTATGGCAGGAAGGTGCATACATTCAACATGTAGGAATCTTAAAACTTAAATAAGTGATATACAGTCTAACTATACTAAAGTTACAAAGTCTAACTAATACTAAGGGGCTAAAGTATGTAAAATTGTGAATAAGTATACAATATAAAATGTGAATTAGCGTAATATGCAATCTTAAAATACAAAAATACAAATAGGGTAACATGTTGTAAATATGGCAAGGTGTCATTTTGTAGATGAAATGTTATAGTAAGTGTAAAAGTAATTTTAAGCCCTTGGCCTTGTTGAAGAGAGGCCAACAGCGGATGGGAAGAAACTGTTTTTGTGACGTGAGGTTTTGGTCCTGATGGACCGCAGCCTTCTGCCGGAGGGGAGTAGCGCCTCATTTCAGAATGAGTCTGGAATGCCCAATCCATCTCACATTAAGTTGTCCTTTTAAAAAATTATAATCCTATTCATAGCGTTATAGGTGCACGTGTATGGACATATAATATGCATGACACAGGTGTCAGCAAATGGCAGGGTGTATACGGCGGTGCTTTCCCGGCACTGGTGGTGCTGAATTTCAGCCGGACCAGTCGCGAACAATTTTCTGCGACGGAAATTCTATTGGCACCCAGCCACACTCGTCCCGCCTTGTGTTATACATCTGTTCATAGCATTGTAGGAATGTGGGGTACAATAATATAGGATTATAATGTTTATAAAATATGGCGTTAGCTCGTACACTCAAGGGCATGAGTGGGCAACCTTCGGCTAGACTGCCTCGTGACGTTCTTCACGCACATTGGGGCTCTTGACGCATGGAATACATTTATTGTTTGTTTCAAGATTTCTAAAAAATGCCTCTTCTTGTTCTCTTGCTTGCCGGCCCCTGCCCTGGTGGTAGTTCCTTACGCCCATAATCCTGACGCCGTGCCGGCCTCGCAGCGTTCCGGAAAACATCGAGCGAGAAATCGAAGCCCCGCCCGTCTGTATCAACAACAATCATTTTACGAGTGGCGCGGTTCCGAAAAGGGTAATTCTTTGACACGCAAACAGCGCCATCCACTCATCCAATTAACCAAAGCAGAGCCCCCTAATTAATTTCCAATTATCATCGAGCTCCGCGGGCACAATCTCAGCCCGCCACCCACACGTGGACGGCAGATTCATTAATGGACATGCTTTTAGGCCCCTCCAAATTCGGGGTCCCCACTTCGACAAAAGCGTCGGAGCCAGTGGCGTGCACCTGCGCAGTGGACTAGCAGCCGCTATTAGCGCCGCTGCGAACGGCGATTGAAAAGTGCCACTTACCGTGGCCAGTATTTGTATTGGTCCGTGCACACGCGAACGGACATTCAGTGGGTCCACAGCCCCCAAAATGTGTAAATGACGAGACATGTCATAGGAACACAATCATAAACTAAAACTATTTTTTTTTATTTTACCAGGTAAGGCCCACTGAGCTACGTAGCTATTTTTCAGAAGCGACCTGGCCATAAACAATGATGGCTCAACGAAGCGGCTTATTATCACGTGGACATTTATAGCAGCCAAATACTCCACGCGACCACGGGGAGAAACATGCGAATTCCAAATAAACGGGCGTCAGGGTCGGGATCGAACCCACGACCATCGTGGCGCCAGTTTCAAACAACACACGGTAATGCGAACAGAGAGCACACAGGCTTTGTGCATTGCTCAAACACCATCAGCAATTTCCTGCATGCGTGCATGTCGAACTTCTTTCGCACCGTACGTAGCCAACCGCTCTAAGCGCAGGTGCGGTGTATTGTGGACCCCTTTGTCTTAAATCGCAAACCTACGTCAATCCGAGCCGAAGTGAGCGACTGACAGCAGCAGCAGCAGAAGCAGTGAGACCACTCTGGACCAGTCACCGCATCACGTTCAATCACATTTATTCTGACGATGATCTAAGATGTGAGAATCACAGTGCACTTCCGCAGGAAATGCTGATGGGTTTTGTTGTAATGCACAAATGGCTGTGAGCTTTCACGCGCATTTGAGCGTTGTTTGAATCGCTGCCTCATCTGTACCTCCTGTCATGTCGCTACATCTTCATCTCTCGTCTGTATCTCTTCTGTCATCTCATTAGGAGTTCGTAGGTACACACATGAACATCGGAGGGAGGGAGGGAGGGGAGGAAGGGGCGGGAGGGGAGGGGAGGTGCCTTCGCCGCTATGGTGCTGGTAGCGCAGCAGCAGGGGATTTGTGTTTCTTGTTGGTGTCTATGAACACAGTAACACACAATGGGACTAATGTTACACGGGTAACCCGCGTTATATCTTTGATTAAAAAAGGGAGCACATAAAAAAAAATACAAAAAAATACAAAAAAAGAACGACATGATGAATGAAATAAAGTGCCGAAAGACCGAGCATCTTTCTCGTCTGATCGTTAAAAAAAGAACTAAAACAAATAAAGGAAGGAGGGAGGGAGGGAGGGAGAAATTAATATCTGCTCAGGGCCTCCATTGGTTAAATCTCGCCAGCCTCTGACTGCCACTCCAATGCCCGTCTCGGTGTCCTGCCCTCCACCACCTGCACCACGTGTCTCACCCATCACTACCTCCTCCTATTCCCAACCTCCAAGTTGCCTACCCTATACTCCTCCACACTGCACACGTGTCCCATCACATCCTCCCCTTCTTTCGTGATTACACCTATAACGCTTTCCTGACAAGTTTTAATAGCAACTCACAAGTTGTTTACACGATCATGTAACGAACTTGCCATTAATCTCTGTATGAACCTATACTCAAAGGCTAGAATGTAATTTTATCGAGTAACTTATTCATTTCCTAAGATTACGTAGTCAGAAATGGAAACAACAGAGAGGAATGCACGAGTTTAATTAATATGCCTTGCGCGCACGTCACGTGACAACCACAATGCATGTGTAATAATGATCAACCTTGCCTAAACCACAAACTCCAAATATAATACATTACAAGGCCTCATCAGAATCGTGGTATTTTGCCTCGTGTGAGCAGCACACCTTCGCCTTTTGTTATTTTTATTTGTTTACAGCCTGCGGCACCCTCTGATCTTGATGGGTTGTCTCATGAGTTACAGAAAGTGATGGATGTGTATTTGCAGGAAAGAATTTGAGGGTAGTAAGGAAAATCACGCGAGAAAATCAATGCTAAATGTTTATACGAAAAAATAGATATGGTAAAGCATGCGTCACGCTTTTATCATTGCAATATCTTGAAGACAAACGAGAGCGTGAAAGTTAATTCATTTTTAATGGAAACGGGGCATAAAGTCAGTTTGAGAACTGAATTACCGTATTCTCTGGATAACAGCCACGTCTCGGAAAGTAAGACGCACTCAAAACGTTGCGATCGTTTTGAGAAATAAAAAAAAACGGTCTGAGAAATACGATATCCCGAGCAAGCAGGACGCGAGGAGGTACAACGTAGAGAAAGACAAAATATCTAGAGAGTTGGGGGAAAACACGTGGCTGTCTTATAATTAAGAGGATACGGAACTGTTGAGAAATCGCTGTGTCGTAGAAAATTTAAACAAAGTTGTGAATTGTGAAAATTACAGCGTATGTTTCTGTAGCTAGTCTGTTTACGTGTTTGGAAAAGGGCCATTTGGTAGTGATTTTATGCCAAACTTTTTGTCATTAACCCCTCCACCACATCACGGGCTTGTCACGCGTACAAATACATTGCTGCAGTATGTATACATTGCCAATGCGTTGATCAAATTCTGGCCGATACAACTACAGCTGGTGGCTTAAGATTTTGCACGACCGAATTTAACATCAACGTACGACGCCGTTCCTCGGGATCGAGCCCACCACGACCTCATGTACACCTGGCGAGGTAGTTAACATCTCGCCACCGCGGCGCCCCCTGGTGCCAATAAAGCACGCGATACAAGTCGGGCACACACACATACCAACACTGGCCGATGAAAGGCAACCCCAACGTTTACTTGAAAATATTGTGGGGGTGGGAAAAAGTGTGCGTTCATAATTCGGAGCATACGGTATACGTGCTAAAGCGCAGCCCTGCAATTGCCTGTTACCGCGACTGCTGGCGAAAGGGCCTCCACTAGAGGAAGCTCTACAAACCCCATCTCGAAAGTAAATTGTGGCCTACTCTTCCACGCCTGGCAGACGTCTCGGAAGTCAATACGGTAAGAGCAGTTAGTAACTTCCTTGATTCGACCCGGAGCAACAGGGAAAGATCATCGACCCACCGGAGCGAGGTGATCGCGAGCAGAACAAAAGTGGAGCTGTGGGCCGTGTGGAAGACTTGTGATTGTGTTGTTGTATCGCTAAAGCAGACAACACATCACAGTGTTCCGCATGGAGCGGTGCTCCTTCCATCGGCCTAGGCGTGGCCAATGCCGACTCCAGCTGCGGAGGTTCAGCCTCGAGGTGATGTCAGACACACAAAAGGTGCCTCTGGTATGTCAAGATCACGGGGAAGGGAACGACCCTTTCCTCACCGCAAGAGAGACACCCACGAGCCCGCAAACACACATCAACACCCCGTAAAACATCTTGACGTTATCTAATAATACTAATAACCTGTTATATGACAATAGCGTGACAAATTGTTAGGATGCACTCTGACTGAACATGATAACATTAGAAATAAAGCGTTTGCCAAGTGGAAAGTAACCCCCCTCCAGTACCCAATTAGTACGACTGAGATGGTGGCGGTAACAGATACAAAACATTGTTTCTGGGCCCTTTGAGAGTGGTATGCTTTCTGTGGCCACGAGGTTGGATGAGATGAAGTTGCCGGTCACATTTGGGACCAGTTTGAGAATTGAAGTGACCATATTCTTGGGTTCGAATCCAGGTTTCAACCATCCATGATTAAGACAGGCGCCCCGAGACCACAATGCTGGGCGCGTGGCAGTGGTTGCTAGGGATTACATCAGCGCTCCCACTGCACCAGCCAATCCGCTGCCAGGAAGACACCCCCCCTCCCCCCATGCAACATGGCCGTCGTGAAGCTCCCATGCAACATGGCCGCCGTGACGTCATCGCTCATGTGCTTCAGCTGGTCTGCAGCTGAATATATTACATTTATAACATCGATGTTTATTAAAGTAACGCGAGTGTAAATGTGTGTGTGTCTTTATTTGCCCGAATGTGCGAGTGCATGCAATTGTTCAAGTGTGTAACCTTTCATGGTAACATGATTTATGCGCGTGTGTGAGAGAGATAAAGATCGTGTTTTTACTGGTAGGAATCTCCTGGTTACACCAGCCCACAGGGGATTATTGTGTCCGTCTGTCCGTCGTGCAGGGAAGGGCTGGGTGGGGAGGGAGGGGCTGGGTGGAGCTGGGTGGGGAGGGTGGGGCTGGACGGAGAGGGGAGGGTGGGGAGGGGCTGGTCACCCCATGGTGCCCTTATAAAACTCAACATTTAACCTACTCACGCCGGCTTGTGCCCGCCCTCACAGTCGGGCATATTTGCGGAATACACCACGCCGCCGTTGACCCTGGCCATTGACCGAGCAACCCAACGTTCCTACCAGCTCCCTCCGCAGGAATGTGTTATTGTGATACAACACACGGGAAGAGAGTGTACAGGGGGCTCATAGAACAACAGCAGAGGCATGTTATAGACGTGACTTCCCAGTCACTCCACCCAGTTAACCGTTTGACTTGTATTGTTTCCAGTGTTACATAATATCAATGGGAGTAATGTGTACAATACATCTGTTCAATCTGATCATCATCATCATTTCCTGTCGTTAATTTCGCCTTCACCGAATTCACGCATCACAGATTTGCCCCCCATTGCTTACTCTCATTTATTTCATTCACCTCACCTCCACCATCACATTCATCCGTACTATTGTTAATTCTGTGTAAAGCGCCTTACTTAAGGCGCTACATAAATTCCGTTACTATAAAATAAGAAATTTAAAATAAGTTGTGGTACGTGTAATGCTGATCATAATATTTGAAAGTAATTGCGGGTCGCATTGTTGACACGAGAAATCATTGCTTTTCCCTGATTACTGAAATACTGTGGGAGCGCTAAATGCAATGCGTACATTTAACGAGACATGCGGAGCCACAACAAGCGAGTTTAAGCGAGGCTTTACGCTAAACTCACCGTCACCGTAGGAGAGAGAGAGAGGCATCGTGTGTGCAAGGACTCGGCCACGTGTTGCTTGATTTGTGACGCAGTTGGCGCGTCGATAGCCACGTCACAGGAACGCGGTGGTGACGTCATCGTCGGCGCGTCGCGGAGAGTGCGGGCAGGGCTCCAGCGTGGAGGGGCTCCAGCGTGGAGGGGCTCCAGCGTGGAGGGGTTCCAGCGTGGAGGGGCTCCAGCGTGGAGGGTTCCAGCGTAGAGGGGCTCCAGCGTGGAGGGGTTCCAGCGTGGAGGGGCTCCAGCGTGGAGGGGCTCCAGCGTGGATGGGCTCCAGCGTGGAGGGGTTCCAGCGTGGAGCGGTTCCAGCGTGGAGGGCCTCCAGCGTGGAGGGGTTCCAGCGTGGAGGGGCTCCAGCGTGGAGGGGTTCCAGCGTGGAGGGGTTCCAGCGTGGAGGGGCTCCAGCGTGGAGGGGCTCCAGCGTGGAGGGGCTCCAGCGTGGAGGGGCTCCAGCGTGGAGGGGTTCCAGCGTGGAGGAGTGTGGCGGTGGGGGAAGGGAAGCCTGGAACGCAACGCAGTTCAAGTTGCATGTATTAGGTGTAGCCCTGTGAGCCATGCAGCTCTTGAGTCGGGTGCAACCGCAACAAATACAAATATGAACAGAGAACATCTTAAAGCGACGACGCGCAACAGCAACATCCTGGAATAAACCAGCAAATCTTCCATTAAAAAAAACCATCCACAGCCCCCCCCCCTCCGAGTGCTGTTGTGCACGCGACGTGGTCTCATTCATGAGTTCTGAACACTCTGCTGCAAGTGAGCACAGCGGCAGTGTTCAGATCTTACGCGGTCCACCTTTGAGGTTAGTCCTGATCTCAATCACTTTGCTGCCCAGAGAAGGAGACGTTGCTGCAGCGAGTATTGGTGACTTGAGGATCCTGTACAGTTCTAGATTTGAAGCTTTCGTGACCGCAATGATTCATACTCTTTGGTTCTTTCGGTAAAGTCACGTATCGAGTAGAAATAAAATGAAACTAATCACGACGCTTCGATCGCAACACAAGCAATCTTCACCAGGTGGGACAACCACAGCAAGAAAATGCTGAAGTTGGCGAGAGAGCTGCCGTGGCAAGAGGTTATATCGGTAAGAAAGGGGGAGGAGCTAGGGGGGAGAAAGAGAGGGGGGGGTGGTTTAGGAGAAGGGGGCTGCGTGAGCGCTAGGGGACGTGAGGCTGGGGGGGGGGGGAAGTGGGCGGAGCTATAAGTAGGAAGCTGAGTGTGGGACACGGGGAGGAAAAAAATAAAAATGTGCTAGTAAATCGGCAGGTACAATGGAAACAACCACAACCAGTGAAGACATTACCTGGTGAATAACATCCTTCCAATGTTTCAATTTAAAGCTTTCGTGACTGCAGGGATTCATCTTCTTGGTTCTTTCGGTAAAGTCACGTAGAATGGAAATAATAAAATAATAAAAATAAAACATAACATTCAGACTCTGTCTTCTCGACAGACCTGTTCTCCACCTGAGGACGGCTGCTTGCGTTGTGGCCGAAACGTCGTGAGAATTATTTTATTATGTTTTATTTTTATTATTTTATTATTTACATTCTACGTGACTTTACCGAAAGAACCAAGAAGATGAATCCTTCCAATGATTGTTCAATTTGTATCCATCATACATAGCACTCTGTGTGCGCTACTCGGCAAGTAGCTGTCTCGTGCGGTTCGCTTTGTGCACCCCCCCCCCCCCCCCTCCTTTTTTGCTAACGCATCTACTACCGCACAAAGCGAGGGAAACTCGTGTGCGTGTGTGTGCGCGCGATTAGCGAGGGCTGTGCCGACGTTACACTAAGGCTAAACAAAACTGCACACACAAGACTGGGGGGAGGGGGGGAGAAAGCAAGAAGCCTCATAATAAATAAAACGACGCAAAAACAAAAGTTAGATAATTGAATCGAGCCAGAATCAAGGATCGGGACAATTCATCGGTTGACTGCATGGCTCGCATTGTTCACGAGTGTCGGTCAGTAGTCACCGTTGGCCTCGTTGCTCAACCGCTTTGGCGTCCTTTTAAAACATTCAATAACACGTGCTCTCGCGCTTTCTCTCTCTCTGTGTGTGTGTTGTCTTTACAGGAAAGTTTGTCTTTCGTTGGCAACAAGAATAGCGGCCGAGCGGAGAAGTTTGCCGTTGAGTTTTGGCGGACGATTGAATTAAATGTCATGGAAGTGCTTCTGCGTCGTCTGTCATTCACTACCCTTCACATTTTCTCTCTAAAGCACCATATCCCCCGTGTAGCCTTAACAGATTTTTGGGGCAAGTGCTGTTTAACGAGCACCTATCAAGGACAACACGGCACACGAAGGAGTTGGTGGCCAGCCCCACGCTCCCGGCCGCCTTTGTCTCCCCAGTGGTCATATTTACACACCGCACCAGGTACTAACTTGAGGCTGAGTCGACCTAGGGGAGGCCCAGGACCGTCACAGATAATCGCCGCTGATCTTGGCCGTGAGCGGTAATTGAACTCGGGTCGCGGGTTGTATTTGGATTGCCAACCAACAACTCTCCTCTCCTTTTGTATCTGGATTGTCAATCAACATCGAGTAAAACATCAACAAGATGCACCAAATAGTGATAGGTTTTTACCCTTTCAACTGGTACAAAAACTGACACCTTTATACAAGGCATCATGTTTGCAATAACCACAACACAAGCAGTCAAAATGCAAACAAAAAGAAACAACTCTGATGATGATAATGATATGCACTGTCCTTGAAGTTGATTGGTCCACACCCGAGACAGCTTTTCTTAGAGCCTAGTCTCCATTGGTGTTGGACCAGATGACGCCAAAAGGCGTACAACTCAAAAACAGCGCACTATCAGAGTATTGAGATGCACCAACTGTTCTATTTTAGCCCCGCCCCCCCCTAACACATTCCACAGGGTAAAAAAACAATTATCATATTTTTTACTGACAAGTGAGGTTCCAATGGTGTAAATGCTTACCCCGAGCTCTCATACTCTGATGGTGCATTGTCTTTGAGTTGTGCGCCTTTTGGCGTCATCTGGTCCAACCCATGTGAGACTAGGCTCTAAGAAAAGCTGTCTCGGGTGTGGACCAATAAACTTCAAGGACAGTGCATACATTATCAGAGTTATGTTTTTTGTTTGCATTATGACTGCAGGTATTGTGGTCTATGCAAACATGACTCCTTGTAACAAAGGTGTCAGTTTTGTTGCCAGATAGAAGGGCAAAAAACCTATTATCAGGCATGGGCTTATTCATTCCGCGTGATTAGAATTCTCCACAACGGAACGTTACGACTGCGCTCGTGGCATACACTTTATATCCAAGTGGTGTAACTGTGTTAGTAGATTGGAAGGAGGAGGAGAATGAGAAGAAACCCGTTGACTTCGCTTGTTCTTTAAGCACAGAGGCAGCGCAATTCGACAGCCGTGGAGGGAAAAGTGCTTGAAGGATGCCCATCACATCCCCGTCAAGTCCACGCGTCTGGGTCACTGCACACGGACGGGATTCGACTCGGCTGTCTGCAGGGGTGATCTCGAGTAGTTTTCGCGATGTTTTCTTAGATGATGACAGAACAATTAGCCTGTAATTGGCAAAAAGTGCCTACTTGGGGTATAATTGATGGCACAATTAGTGGATGCAATTTGTGAAATTGCATCGTGGTGAGCGTTGCTTTAAATGTGTAATATTGGACCAGATACTGGAAAATTGTTAAGTCTGTTTGGAAGTGACTGCTGGAATAACAATTATAATGATAATAATCAGCGGCAATGTCTATATTCAGTATATTAAACATTAAACAATCTGTGCTGTGTGATTTTTTTTGTCGGGGAATATCAATGGACAGGGACTTTTTTGTCTTTTTTTCTCTCTCATTGGCCGAGGGATACGTGTGAGTATTGTGACGAGGAGTGATGAGTCTTGTGTTGTGAGCACGAGGTGTTAGTCTATCCATAATAGAGGGGCTTTTTGGGGGGTTAGATCGCGAAAATATAAATGTGTCGTGAAACCCGCCACCACCCGACGCAGCCAATTAGTAATGTTTGTCGCGTAAACGAAACACGCCGACGTGTTGAAGTATTAGTCTACACTCATGTAGTGACTAACGCAGTGAAACATTTAATTAAATACCCTCCGCTATTAACGCGATCGATAAGCAGACAGCGTCTCGTTCAAAGGTTCGTCTCTCCACACACACAAAAAAACACATTCCTGCGGAGGGAGCTGGTAGGAACGTTGGGTTGCTCGGTCAATGGCCAGGGTCAACGGTGGCGTCGTGTATTCCGCAAATATGAACGACTGTTAGGGCGGGCACAAGCCGGCGTGAGTAGGTTAAACGTTGAGTTTTATAAGGGCACCACGGGGTGACCAGCCCCTCCCCACCCAGCCCCACCCTCCCCACCCAGCCGCTCCCCACCCTCCCTCCCCACCCAGCCCCTCCCCACCTAGCCCCTCCCCACCCAGCCCCTCCCTGCACGACGGACGGACACAATAATCCCCTGTGGGCTGGTGTAACCAGGAGGTTCCAACCAGTATGAAACAGGTACATCACGGTGAGTATGACAAGGTATGAAAGAATACGAATACGTATTTTTTTAACCCTTTCTGGCAATGAACCAAGATGTTCAAACAGTGAATCAAAACCCATATATTTGGTGTTTGATGTTCAAACAGTCAATCAGTTTTTTAAAAAAGCAATGCGTATTTTATCAGAGCATCCTTGATTTGGAGCTTTCAAACTTGATTTGGAGCTTTCGTGGCTGCAGGAATTACTTTTTGGTTCTTTCGGTAAAGTCACGTAGATAAAAATTTCAAATAAAAATTAATAAAAGTAAAATAAAAATCAAATAAAAATCACGACGTTTCGGAGGCAACACAAGTTTCCGTCTTCAGCAGGAACCGTCACAGCACGATAGCTGTATCAAGTAAGAGAAATTCCAAGAAAACAGTCCTTGTATATATACTGGTTGAGGGTAGGAGGAGCCAAAGTAGGCCCTGAATATTATTATTGTGAGGTTCGGTGCGGCTGAAGCACGCTGTTAGGAAGACCTGAAGACGGAAGCTTGTGTTGCCTCCGAAACGTCGTGATTTTTATTTTATTTTTATTTTACTTTTATTAATTTAAATTTTTTACCTACGTGACTTTACCGAAAAAACCTAAGAATATGAATCCTTGCAGTCACGAAAGCTTCAAATCTAGTATTAGAGCATGTTTGTTTGCATGCTTATTGCAGACTTGATGCCTCGCAAAAACAGGCGTTTGAACATCTTTATTTGCCAGCAAGGGTCAAACTTATTCTTAGTTTTTTTTTCATACTTTTGATACTGGCAAAAAGGTCCCACAAATCGCAGGACGATGATTGTGACGTCAAGGAAATGATTTTGCAGAGTGCTAGCGTACAAGTAGGGCAGTAGCCCTGTAGAAGTTTGACCATTTACGAAATGCAAAACATTCGTCAATAGGACTGTGGCCTTCAACGGAAAACTATATAATAGGCGACGTTTCGGGGGATGCCCCTTTTTCACAGCAGATTTTTACATTCAGTTGTTGTTATTGGTGCTTAGTGCACCACTGCCAACGCAGCATCGTCAAATAACGTGGTGAATAATCGTGGTTTATTATTGCGTAGAGAGTTTGTCTGGAAATAACATAAAAAATGTATCAACCTGAATCACCATATGCCGATACGATAACGTAGATCTCATGGGTCCTCACTCATCCAGCAGTAGAGAGACAAAGGCGGGTGGGGGGGTCACTCATCCAGCAGTAGAGAGACAAAGGTGGGTGGGGGGGGTCACTCATCCAGCAGTAGAGAGACAAAGGTGGGTGGGGGGGGTCACTCATCCAGCAGTAGAGAGACAAAGGCGGGTGGGGGGGGTCACTCATCCAGCAGTAGAGAGACAAAGGTGGGTGGGGGGGGTCACTCATCCAGCAGTAGAGAGACAAAGGTGGGTGGGGGGGTCACTCATCCAGCAGTAGAGAGACAAAGGCGGGTGGGGGGGTCACTCATCCAGCAGTAGAGAGACAAAGGCGGGTGGGGGGGGGGTCACTCATCCAGCAGTAGAGAGACAAAGGTGGGTGGGGGGGTCACTCATCCAGCAGTAGAGAGACAAAGGTGGGTGGGGGGGGTCACTCATCCAGCAGTAGAGAGACAAAGGTGGGTGGGGTGGGGGTCACTCATCCAGCAGTAGAGAGACAAAGGTGGGTGGGGGTCACTCATCCAGCAGTAGAGAGACAAAGGCGGGTGGGGGGGTCACTCATCCAGCAGTAAAGAGACAAAGGTGGGTGGGGGGGGGGGGTCACTCATCCAGCAGCAGAGAGACAAAGGCGGGTGGGGGGGTCACTCATCCAGCAGTAGAGAGACAAAGGCGGGTGGGGGGGGTCACTCATCCAGCAGTAGAGAGACAAAGGCGGGTGGGGGTGGGTCACTCATCCAGCAGTAGAGACGTGGGTGGGGGTCACTCATCCAGCAGTAGAGACACAAAGGTGGGTGGGGGGTCACTCATCCAGCAGTAGAGAGACAAAGGTGGGTGGGGGGGGGTCACTCATCCAGCAGTAGAGACACAAACGTGGGTGGGGGGGGGGTCACTCATCCAGCAGTAGAGAGACAAAGGTGGGTGGGGGGGGGGTCACTCATCCAGCAGTAGAGAGACAAAGGCGGGTGGGGGGGGGTCACTCATCCAGCAGTAGAGACACAAAGGTGGGTGGGGGGGGTCACTCATCCAGCAGTAGAGAGACAAAGGTGGGTGGGGGGGGGGGGTCACTCATCCAGCAGTAGAGAGACAAAGGTGGGTGGGGGGGGTCACTCATCCAGCAGTAGAGAGACAAAGGCGGGTGGGGGGGGTCACTCATCCAGCAGTAGAGAGACAAAGGTGGGTGGGGGGGGGTCACTCATCCAGCAGTAGAGATACAAAGGTGGGTGGGGGGGGGTCACTCATCCAGCAGTAGAGACACAAAGGTGGGTGGGGGGGGTCACTCATCCAGCAGTAGAGAGACAAAGGCGGGTGGGGGGAGTCACTCATCCAGCAGTAGAGAGACAAAGGCGGGTGGGGGGGGGTCACTCATCCAGCAGTAGAGATACAAAGGTGGCTGGGGGGGGGGTCACTCATCCAGCAGTAGAGAGACAAAGGTGGGTGGGGGGGGTCACTCATCCAGCAGTAGAGAGACAAAGGCGGGTGGGGGGGGTCACTCATCCAGCAGTAGAGAGACAAAGGCGGGTGGGGGGGGGTCACTCATCCAGCAGTAGAGAGACAAAAGCGGGTGGGGGGGGGTCACTCATCCAGCAGTAGAGAGACAAAGGTGGGTGGGGGGGGTCACTCATCCAGCAGTAGAGAGACAAAGGCGGGTGGGGGGGGTCACTCATCCAGCAGTAGAGAGACAAAGGCGGGAGGGGGGGGGGGTCACTCATCCAGCAGTAGAGAGACAAAGGCGGGTGGGGGGGGGTCACTCATCCAGCAGTAGAGATACAAAGGCGGGTGGGGGGGGGTCACTCATCCAGCAGTAGAGAGACAAAGGCGGGTGGGGGGGGTCACTCATCCAGCAATAGAGAGACAAAGGTGGGTGGGGGGGGTCACTCATCCAGCAGTAGAGAGACAAAGGTGGGTGGGGGGGGTCACTCATCCAGCAGTAGAGAGACGAAGGTGGGTGGGTGGGGGGGTCACTCATCCAGCAGTAGAGAGACAAAGGTGGGTGGGTGGGGGGGGTCACTCATCCAGCAGTAGAGAGACAAAGGCGGGTGGGTGGGGGGGTCACTCATCCAGCAGTAGAGAGACAAAGGTGGGTGGGTGGGGGGGTCACTCATCCAGCAGTAGAGAGACAAAGGTGGGTGGGTGGGGGGGTCACTCATCCAGCAGTAGAGAGACAAAGGTGGGTGGGTGGGGGGGTCACTCATCCAGCAGTAGAGAGACAAAGGCGGGTGGGGGGGGTCACTCATCCAGCAGTAGAGAGACAAAGGCGGGTGGGTGGGGGGGTCACTCATCCAGCAGTAGAGAGACAAAGGTGGCTGGGGGGGGGGGTCACTCATCCAGCAGTAGAGAGACAAAGGTGGGTGGGGTGGGGGTCACTCATCCAGCAGTAGAGAGACAAAGGTGGGTGGGGGTCACTCATCCAGCAGTAGAGAGACAAAGGCGGGTGGGGGGGTCACTCACCCAGCAGTAAAGAGACAAAGGTGGGTGGGGGGGGGGGTCACTCATCCAGCAGCAGAGAGACAAAGGCGGGTGGGGGGGTCACTCATCCAGCAGTAGAGAGACAAAGGCGGGTGGGGGGGGTCACTCATCCAGCAGTAGAGAGACAAAGGCGGGTGGGGGTGGGTCACTCATCCAGCAGTAGAGACGTGGGTGGGGGTCACTCATCCAGCAGTAGAGACACAAAGGTGGGTGGGGGGTCACTCATCCAGCAGTAGAGAGACAAAGGTGGGTGGGGGGGGGTCACTCATCCAGCAGTAGAGACACAAACGTGGGTGGGGGGGGGGTCACTCATCCAGCAGTAGAGAGACAAAGGTGGGTGGGGGGGGGGTCACTCATCCAGCAGTAGAGAGACAAAGGCGGGTGGGGGGGGGTCACTCATCCAGCAGTAGAGACACAAAGGTGGGTGGGGGGGGTCACTCATCCAGCAGTAGAGAGACAAAGGTGGGTGGGGGGGGGGGTCACTCATCCAGCAGTAGAGAGACAAAGGTGGGTGGGGGGGGTCACTCATCCAGCAGTAGAGAGACAAAGGCGGGTGGGGGGGGTCACTCATCCAGCAGTAGAGAGACAAAGGTGGGTGGGGGGGGGTCACTCATCCAGCAGTAGAGATACAAAGGTGGGTGGGGGGGGGTCACTCATCCAGCAGTAGAGACACAAAGGTGGGTGGGGGGGGTCACTCATCCAGCAGTAGAGAGACAAAGGCGGGTGGGGGGAGTCACTCATCCAGCAGTAGAGAGACAAAGGCGGGTGGGGGGGGGTCACTCATCCAGCAGTAGAGATACAAAGGTGGCTGGGGGGGGGGTCACTCATCCAGCAGTAGAGAGACAAAGGTGGGTGGGGGGGGTCACTCATCCAGCAGTAGAGAGACAAAGGCGGGTGGGGGGGGTCACTCATCCAGCAGTAGAGAGACAAAGGCGGGTGGGGGGGGGGTCACTCATCCAGCAGTAGAGAGACAAAAGCGGGTGGGGGGGGGTCACTCATCCAGCAGTAGAGAGACAAAGGTGGGTGGGGGGGGTCACTCATCCAGCAGTAGAGAGACAAAGGCGGGTGGGGGGGGTCACTCATCCAGCAGTAGAGAGACAAAGGCGGGAGGGGGGGGGGTCACTCATCCAGCAGTAGAGAGACAAAGGCGGGTGGGGGGGGGTCACTCATCCAGCAGTAGAGATACAAAGGCGGGTGGGGGGGGGTCACTCATCCAGCAGTAGAGAGACAAAGGCGGGTGGGGGGGGTCACTCATCCAGCAATAGAGAGACAAAGGTGGGTGGGGGGGGTCACTCATCCAGCAGTAGAGAGACAAAGGTGGGTGGGGGGGGTCACTCATCCAGCAGTAGAGAGACGAAGGTGGGTGGGTGGGGGGGTCACTCATCCAGCAGTAGAGAGACAAAGGTGGGTGGGTGGGGGGGGTCACTCATCCAGCAGTAGAGAGACAAAGGCGGGTGGGTGGGGGGGTCACTCATCCAGCAGTAGAGAGACAAAGGTGGGTGGGTGGGGGGGTCACTCATCCAGCAGTAGAGAGACAAAGGTGGGTGGGTGGGGGGGTCACTCATCCAGCAGTAGAGAGACAAAGGTGGGTGGGTGGGGGGGTCACTCATCCAGCAGTAGAGAGACAAAGGCGGGTGGGGGGGGGTCACTCATCCAGCAGTAGAGAGACAAAGGCGGGTGGGTGGGGGGGTCACTCATCCAGCAGTAGAGAGACAAAGGTGGCTGGGGGGGGGGGGGTCACTCATCCAGCAGTAGAGAGACAAAGGTGGGTGGGGGGGGTCACTCATCCAGCAGTAGAGAGACAAAGGCGGGTGGGGGGGGTCACTCATCCAGCAGTAGAGAGACAAAGGCGGGTGGGGGGGGGTCACTCATCCAGCAGTAGAGAGACAAAAGCGGGTGGGGGGGGGTCACTCATCCAGCAGTAGAGAGACAAAGGTGGGTGGGGGGGGTCACTCATCCAGCAGTAGAGAGACAAAGGCGGGTGGGGGGGGTCACTCATCCAGCAGTAGAGAGACAAAGGCGGGAGGGGGGGGGTCACTCATCCAGCAGTAGAGAGACAAAGGCGGGTGGGGGGGGGTCACTCATCCAGCAGTAGAGATACAAAGGCGGGTGGGGGGGGGTCACTCATCCAGCAGTAGAGAGACAAAGGCGGGTGGGGGGGGTCACTCATCCAGCAATAGAGAGACAAAGGTGGGTGGGGGGGGTCACTCATCCAGCAGTAGAGAGACAAAGGTGGGTGGGGGGGGTCACTCATCCAGCAGTAGAGAGACGAAGGTGGGTGGGTGGGGGGGTCACTCATCCAGCAGTAGAGAGACAAAGGTGGGTGGGTGGGGGGGGGTCACTCATCCAGCAGTAGAGAGACAAAGGCGGGTGGGTGGGGGGGTCACTCATCCAGCAGTAGAGAGACAAAGGTGGGTGGGTGGGGGGGTCACTCATCCAGCAGTAGAGAGACAAAGGTGGGTGGGTGGGGGGGTCACTCATCCAGCAGTAGAGAGACAAAGGTGGGTGGGTGGGGGGGTCACTCATCCAGCAGTAGAGAGACAAAGGCGGGTGGGGGGGGTCACTCATCCAGCAGTAGAGAGACAAAGGCGGGTGGGTGGGGGGGTCACTCATCCAGCAGTAGAGAGACAAAGGTGGGTGGGTGGGGGGGTCACTCATCCAGCAGTAGAGAGACAAAGGTGGGTGGGTGGGGGGGTCACTCATCCAGCAGTAGAGAGACAAAGGTGGGTGGGTGGGGGGGTCACTCATCCAGCAGTAGAGAGACAAAGGTGGGTGGGTGGGGGGGGTCACTCATCCAGCAGTAGAGAGACAAAGGCGGGTGGGGGGGGGGGTCATCCAGCAGTAGAGACACAAAGGTGAGTGGGGGGGGGGTCACTCATCCAGCAGTAGAGAGGCCACGCCTCCCTGCGCGCGTCACGTGCCACGGATCCGGTTCTGCTGCTGCGCCAGACCCCCTGGGATCCGGATCCTGGGGCCTAGTCATCCGCTAGTCTCACTCCGTACGTCCTGCGCTCCTCGGCTCTCTCTGCGCTCTAACATCGCTCGCTTGTTTACGTTGTTATTGTTGTTGTTATTATTGTTGTTGTTGTTTACATTGTGGGGTCTGATTACAAACAACGTTTCTGTTTTTACTTGTTGTGCTGTGCGCAGTAGCAGCAGCAGTAGCAGCATTTATCGGCGCGTATAGCCGCGTCTCGTGGCGACTGTCAGTGGTGCTGGTGGTTGTTGTTGTTTGTGGTGGTGGTTGTTGTTGTTTGTGGTGGTGGTTGTTGTTTGTGGTTGTTGTTTGTGTCGGCCAGCAAAGGGGTCGCTTGGCTAGAAACGCATTGCAAGCGGCCGTGGGTTTTGTTGGTTCAGTGGTGCTTAGTTGCCGTGGTGGTTTGTGAGGCTTTCGAGTTGCTGCTGCTGCTGCTGTTGTTGTTGGTGTCTCGTCAACGTTGGAGGTCTAGGACTGTTAAACCAAGTTGTTATACATCCCACAAGGGGGAGGTTTAGCGACTTTGTGAGGTCTCCGCGAGGATTTTATGCTGTAGAGGCTTAAGTAGAATCGTGTCCCAACAAAGTGTGGTTTAAGGCAGAGTCGAGTTGAACCCTAAGGTCGTGTCAACCAAAGGGAGACGTCGTGCAAAACCGAGCGGTTAAACCTTAAGTAGGTTTTTTTTTTGTTTAAAAAAAAAAGCGTCGTCTCGCATCTAAGGAAGCCCTTTCATTCGAGGTCAAGTTTGCCATTCGACTGAGGCTCATCATGGCCAGCATCATCCCGGCGAGCAAGCTGCGATTCGCCGTGCTGGGTGTGGAGGGCGACTCGTCATCAGGCTCGGAGGGCGATGAAGACGGGGGGGTCCACCACGGCACGAGGAAGGATGGAGGAGGACGTGGTGGCGGTGGTGGTGGCGGTGGTGCAGGACGAGGAGGGGTTGCACGGGGAGATGGAGGGGCAGGTGGAGCTGCTGGCGAGAAGAAGCGGGCGAGGAAGAAGAAGAAAAAGGAGAAGATGATCGAGCAGACCAACGAGGTCGTGTTTGCGCGGTGTTTGCGCGGTGGTGGTGGTGGTGGTGTTCATATTCTTAGGTTTTTTCGGTAAAGTCACGTAGGTAAAAAATTACAATTAATTAAAGTAAAATAAAACAAACATAAACATCACGACGTTTCGATTGCAACACAAGCAATCGTCATCAGGTATATTTTACTTTAATTAATTTTAATGTTTTACCTACGTGACTTGACCGAAAAAAAACTAAGAATATGAATCCTTGCAGTCACGAAAGCTTCAAATCTAGGTGGTGGTGTTGTTGTTGAGGCTGCTATTGTAGGCGTGATGTGGGCACGATTAGTGGTCTTAAGCGCTGCTGTCCATAGACCCAACCCTAAAGCCTAAGGCCCAACCCCCTAAAGCCTAACCCATAAAGCCTAAACTCTTGAACGCTGAAAGCCTGACCCATTTTTTTCCACGTGATAAGCAACTTCGTTGAGCTATCATTTGTGGCCAGATCGCTTCTGAAAAGATGAGCTATGCAGCTCAGTGGGACTTACCTGGTATTGTAATATAAAATGTTTTTAGTTTTTTTTCAGAAACCTATCACCTAAACCATGATCTCTATACTTGACACGTAACTAGAAATCCTAACCGTAAGCCGTTACACCTAACCCAGAACTCTTACCCTGAAGCCTAAAACCACTCAATCCCAACCTCTAAATCAAAATACTCAACCCGAACCTCTTAAACTCAACGCCTAACCCATAAACCTTAACATCCGAATGCGAACTCCCAAACCCTAAACTCTTAACCCCCTTTATTTACAAGGAGTAGTGCCAGAGCCGACACCTTTGTCGAAACCAACTTCCCTTTTTGCTCTTGGTATGTTGTGTTTCAGTTGTGTACTGTACATTGCATTGAGCATATTTCACGGTGTATTTGTTTTCCGATAACACGTAAACGTTTCAAATAGTTTACAATATTACATTGTATTTTCCTTCATAAAAAAACATGTACTTTCTGGAGGATGCTGTTGTTACCTAATGGTGAGGACAGTGGACTCGCAATACACGATTCAGTTTCCTGGCGTGGCGCTTGAAAAAATTGGCAAGTTAAAAACTCGCACGCCTCAGTCCACCCAGCAATACGAGTGGGTTAAGTGTGCCTACTTATGACCCTTTTTAATATGTCTAGTCAGCGTTGAAGAGTAGACGATATTGGCTCACTTAGCTTCAGTGGGAAGACCCTTCTCCTAGCAGTGGCAGATGAAATAAATTGCAGGGCTGCACCTTTAACCGCATCGATGGCTTGTTGCATACGAGACTTGAGGTCTTCATCCAACAGTGGGTGGATCACGAGTGATAATGATACCGTACCACTTTATGGTAAATCATCAGTGTTTTTTATGTAGAGATTGACTCTTGTATTGGCAATGTGGAATTCCCACGACTGGTTTAGATCTCCCAATGAATATGAGCAGCACCCAAAATATACTACAGCATAGAAGCGTTTTTAATTTCATTTCATTGTAAACTTCTTGGTTTTAGAGGTGCAAACATTTAAATGTATGGTGGCGTAATATAATCGGTTAATTTAACATGTAGGCTTTTGCGACCGATATATTAAAAAAAAGTTTTTTATCTCGTTAACGTCAATGTGTCATACACCTACTTCCAACCGACACAGCCAATTAGTAAGAGTTGTCACATGAACAGAATAATCCAATTTATTACTACTTTAGCACACCGTGTGTCTTAGCAAACCCACAACATTTACAATCGACTACGACGTTTCACTGGTGTTTACAACCAGCATCATCAGGCACTTAATAATAATGATATTTTCTAAAGTGCCGTAACGTGACCCAGCCATTGCAAGGGTGCATACGTACAATTAGCGCGTAGTTAATGCAATTTACCAAATCACCCAGAGCAGGGGTCGGAAACCGGAATAACAATGAAGCATTTTTTTCGAATTCGGTAACAACAACAAAATCATTGAAGAGCCACAATGCATGCGAATACCAGACTGTCCTTAAAACGATGCTTAAAGAGCCGCATGCGGCTCTGGAGATACAGGTTGCCGACCCGTGACCGAGAGTGTGCCCAATCTTGTCAGATCTCGGTCGTGTCTGCATAGTGCTTGGATGGGCAACCGCCGTAATGTCCGTGTGTGTGTGTGTGACCTGCGCTGTGCGAGCAGCTGAGGAACCTGGCCTTTAAGAAGCTACCCGTGCGTCCAGCGGTCCGTGTGGAGGGCGACGCGTCGTCACCGCATGCCCTGCCCGACTCCCAGAAGCCCAACGGGGAGCAGCGCTTCAACGGGGAGCGCAGTCTGGTGGCTGACGGCGTGCCAGACGAAGGCACCTGCGGACAGCTGGTGCGCTTGAATTGCGAATCTAATAAAAGACAAAGCTCTCCCCCCCCATATAGCCTTAACAGACTGTTGGGGCAAGTGCTGCTAGCAAGCACCCTATGAAAGCTGGTACGGCACACGAGGGGATGGGTGACCAGCACCCCCGCCTGGCCTCCTTTGTCTCACCAGTGGCAATGTTTATACATTGCACAAGGTACTTGTGAGACTGAGTCGACCTAGGGAAGACCCAGGACCGGTTGAGCTATTTGTCACCGGTGTTGGCCGTGATCGGGAATCGAACTTGGGTCGCCAGGTTGGTAGCGCAGCGCGCTAACCACTACGCCACTGACCAATTATTACACAGATTCACACTCGTATGGTGTTTGCGAAACATATTTGCAGATGATTTGACTGGCATATCTTTCCTGTGACCGGAAATTGGTCAGTAATGTTCATATGCTAATGTATATTGGTTGGTAAGTGAATGGGCCAGTGGACGCCTTCAGGAATAGCTTCATAGTGATTATGTGAAGTTCTGCCACCGCATGATGGAAGCGGGCAGTGGTGTTACCGTGTGATCTGTGGTGTGAGATTGGTGACAGAAGTTGCACCGTGGCATATTTTTTTAAAATAACCGCATCTGCCATGCGATGTTCTGATATTGTTCAGTACAGGTCTCGTAGATTGATTATTGCGGTGCCTTGTTTGCAATTCCTATTAAGATCCTTTGCAGTAAGGTCCTTGGCGCTGTTTTCCATGAGGTTATTTGTATTTATGTGAAACTTCTTTCGCACCACACCCCGGCTCTTATTTCCCCTAGCAGGCCTGGGACCATTAGTTGAATGCCCCCCCCCCGTCCTTCCCTTATCATCCCTTTTCTCCCCCAGAGCGGCTCCCTGATGTGATTCCTTTGTGTGAAAGAGGTGATAGCTGTATACCCCCCCACACCCGCGGTTCAATTCCCCCCCCCACCCCCATCTTATATAGATCGGGTCTGAGGGCTTCTGAGT
Source organism: Lampetra fluviatilis (assembly GCF_964198595.1). Taxonomy (NCBI): domain Eukaryota; kingdom Metazoa; phylum Chordata; class Hyperoartia; order Petromyzontiformes; family Petromyzontidae; genus Lampetra; species Lampetra fluviatilis. The sequence goes on along the minus strand of NC_136327.1, from coordinate 2,739,107 downwards.
TGATCCCCATCCGGTTTTTTATGTCACCTTAAGCATGGTTATGGGGCCTATGTTTTTGTTTCATAACATCCCAAAAGAAATAACTTCCTACCACACTGGTCAGCCCCACGGGGCTGGGGCTTAATTAAATGATTCCTTAATTTAATGTCGTGTTGTGCACTATTCACAGGACACGTTGGAAACTTTTGATGCCGACCTTCAAAGAGCTCTCCGGCTCAGCAAGATGGAGTACGAGTTTCAAAAGACGGTACGTGCTGTGAAATATATTTATATATCTAAACAAAAAGAATGCGTGTGCATGTAGCTTTTTCCCCCACGTTGTGTTTCTGCGTGTGCTGTCGATAACCACTGCACAGCGTGGAGTGTATTGCTTCGTGGCAGAATGGTCCTGGAAGGGTCCTGGAAGGTGACATTACTGGATTTACAAAGTCACTTCAGTGCCCTCTTTTTTTCACGCCACGGCCACACCACTTGTGTGCCCTGCATAGAGTTCCTCATATGGCAAATGGAAGTGTTTAGTCCTCAGCTGGAATAAGCGAATCGGTGAATGTTAAAGTTTTAAATGAGTAAAAGCTTTGTGAAATGAAAAGTAAAATGTGCAGTCATTGGTGATCGGACTGACACCATCAACTTGCTCCACTGGATAAGCTGGTTTAATCACGGATTTCTGCCTGAATTCAACCCCAGCGCATATCGTGCTGGCCCCGTAGTTTTCTGAACCACCTCTACAACTCTCAAGGCATGGACGAGTCGTAACTGCGTTCGCTGCTTGTTTCAGAGGTTCGCGGTTCGAGCTGCATGGCCGCCCTGGTTAATCCTGTCGGGTGTATTGTAAAAATGTGCGACTTTCCGCTTGACAGTGGCCATGAAAGATTCTGAGACGACATTCGAGGAAGCGTAGGCCATGTTTGCCCGACGGCATGGTCCAAATTTGAAAAATGATCCGCGAATCAGGCAAACTGCTCGTTTGGGAAAATACGAAACAATATTGGCACCCACTGCAAAACTGAGCAGGACCCACCTGAAAGAAAGTCTTTGAGACTCGGTAAGGTGTACTCCTGTAAACGAAGAAGTTATAGGAGCTGGTTAGACCCGTCACTACGTTATCAAAACTGCCTCTGTGGGAGGTGGCTGGGTGGATAAAGTGTAATTACCTGTCCTTTGGACTGGTTGCCTTGGCTGAGTAAAGGTTTATCATGTGGGTGGTGGTAACCAGATGGGACGTGCACTCGGTTCTGGGTCAATTCTGAAGACTAGGGCCAGAAAACAAACAAATCTTATCTTGTACATAAGTACTGTACCCAGGCTGTGTACGTCTAGTGCCACCTGGCACTAGGATGAATATTCACTATTGATAGAAAATAATAATGAAACATTCGGTAATGAATCCTCTGGTGACATCACTGCAATAAGATTTTAAAAGTACAGAACACACCAGTAATGAAGGTATCTTAATATTTTTTTTTCATTAATCGTTATTCATACCCTTACATGTTAGGACTGCGCATACACAAGATAAGTTTCCCCTAAAATACGCCTGTAAGTCGACGCAAAGCCTTTTTTACTTGTAAGCAAAGCTTTCGACACGCTGGACAGCACAGGATGCGCAACTGAAATCAAATCAAATCGTGAATAGATGTGGCACCATTCTTACAGCGCAAGGCTATCTTAAAGGAAGGCACTAACATTAACAGACATGGTGTGTAGTAGTTCCTCAGTGGGGGCATATGTTGCGATGTGTTTTCCCTGATTCAGTAACTTTTGGGTAATATTTAATTCGTTGGAAATGTAGCCCATGATACCGGCACGCACGGCCTAATTTTTTTTGACCAAAGTCACAAGGTCTTTAATGTCCACACTGCATTCATACAGCCGCAGTGTTAACCAGGGCTGCCAACGGGCTCCCACTGCGAACCTCTGAAACAATTGGCAAAAGCCCTTTCGCTCAGTCATATCACCGCCCCAACCTAACTGACGTTTATATCGATACAAGTTTCTTGCTTTTTGTTGTGTGTCGCCCTTTAAACTGTTTGAGAGTTTGATCTTTATTATGGTCTGTGTAGGAAATTGCCAATGTGTACATTCTGCTGTAAACAAGACGTCAATGACCCTTGCATCTTATTCAAGCCTAGTCAAGTGCTCTCCCTGCTAAACAGAGAAATAAGGTGGCACTAACCTCCATTGGTGGCCCTGAGCCAGTGAAGGAAATTCCACATTCACATGGCAGGAGCCGGCCTTTAATGTCAGTGTTGACTGTTCACAGTACCCATTATAATATAATCTGCCGGTATATTAAACTAGAAGTGCAAATTAGACCTGTAGATGATCATCGGCCACGTTCAAGCCACTGCTGAGCCTTACAAAGGGTGAGAAATCTAAGATGGGGATCCACGTAGGCTGGCTACATCTGCATCCCTTCCCACGCCTGCAATTCTGTATATGGTTAGGTATCAGTATTCTTATTATTTCCGGCTCAAATGAGCATTGGTGCGGTGCTTCCTGTGTACACCCCTAAGGCAGCAGTTTAAATTCCACATTCATATACTAAACCTTTTTTATTTTACCAGGTAAGGCCCACTGAACTCCACAGCTCTTTTCAAAAGCGACCTGGACAAAAATGATAGCTCAACGAAGTGGCTTATCATGTTGGAAGTATACAGCAGCCAAATACACTTAAGCGCATGTTTGTAAATGTGGAGGGGAAAAAAGTGGAGCAGCCAGAAAAAATCCACGCGACCACGGCGAGAAAGACATGCATTCTACAAATATACAGCAGCAGGCGTCATGGTCGGAATCGAACCCACAACCTCCTGCGTACCAGGCGAGGTAGTTAGAGACCTCGCAACCGTGGCGCCATGGCTATCCTGCAAAGTGTTATTTTTTTGTTTTCTTGACCTCGGATGGATGATGATGATGGGCTGAGTCAACTACCAACCAGGATTCAACTCACAACCTACCGATTAAGAGCCCCTCGCTTTGCCACTGTGAGGGTTCAGGCTAGCGGGGGGGGGGGGGTGTGTTTCGCATTGCATAGCAAAGAAGATACATTTGCAGCTGCATCGGACTAACCTGTCGCCGCCCGCCTCAAAAACCCAGCAGGGAGCAGCCTTTTAGAGTGGAAGATGCCTATTAAATACGACCAACATACCCGCTGATTAGCTTGAACAATACAGCAGCACACTCCAGCTTGGGAAATAAGCTTTGCTTTGCGAGGATGTAATGATTCATTTCGTGCCTATAATGGTCAGTAATTTGTGATGTAAATGTGCAGCCCTGGAATAGTTCACTGCCAGTACTGGTGGAAAGGGCTTCCACTGGAGAGCCCCTCTAGAGGGTATTTGAAGTGTTGGGGGTACCCACACTTTACCCCACCACACGTGAGCTGCCAATCGACTAACTGTGGTGTACTCCTTCATACTGCTGGGGGCACGTGCGAGGGGTTTTGAGAAACCCGCGCCCCCATTGTTTCAACTGCCGCGCCGGGAGATGGAATCGAACCGGTGACCTCTGGGTTGCAAGTCCGGTGTTCTAACCATTACATCGCTGTGGCAGCTCCCAATGCTTGATGTATGCTGGACATAACTTATTCGTGGAAACCTTGCAGCCACTACAGATTATACGTGCACCACGGTGGCAAAAAGACAATTGATTTATGACTCAACGAAGGCCCATGTTCTTCGTCACGGCTTGGCTCAGGCTTGGCTCTGCCTCAAGTGAGCTGGCTCAAAGCAATGCTTCACTTGAGCCAGGTCTAAGCATGGTCCCAGCCATGCTCAGGATATTCCTGAGTGGAGCCTGAACCAGGCCGTGGCTGAGCTGCTCAGGCTTGAGCCGAGTTATGACTAAATATTGTACGGCCTGATGTTTTTGTGTCTTGGGCACCTTCCGCTGAATGATTAGAATCCTAAATGTGTCTCAGTTGAACCAGTGGATCTGATTGTGACCCACGCTAGCATTTTAGAAATAACCCTGCACTTATTGTTTGAGAGCGTAACACATGGTAACATTTGGTCGGCTTCTTTCCTGGTTTTACATAAAGATCCTTATTGTTGCGAATGCGAATGGAAATTAGAAGCTATGGGCACTTGCAGTTTTGATTTCTGAAAGGCACAACATGGACATCTTCAGCTGCTGCTTCCAGTCAATAAAGTGTGTCCCTGCTCCAACGAGTGGTGGGCAGTGCTCATTTCCGTTGGCGGCCCCCGAGCTTGCGAGCGGAAATTCCACATTCCCCAACTGGGGCACCGTGCGATGTCCACCGTGGACGCAAAAGGGGTGGACCCCTGCACCTGGCGGCATGATTTGCCGAGTAGCCCACCAACTGAAATTCAAACTCTTGCGATCGTGAGTTAAGTGCTCTGCCCACAGAATGTCCTGGTTGGCTCGCTGTCTTTAAACACCACATTTATCTTGATAAGTCAGACCTTTTCGTAAAGGATAAAGTATGAAGTTGCTACTCAAGTGAATCTATTGTCTATAATCTGCACATGTTAGCACATCCGTGTGTTCCTCTATTTGTCTCGCAATGTAATCCTGGGATGTGGTGATAAGAGGGGAAATAATGGTGTGGTTTCGTGGTGCTATCCGTGTTATTGGCCACGATTTATTTACTATTTTTATTTTACCAGGTAAGACCCCCTGAGCTTCATAGCTCTTTTTCAGACTCGACATGGCCACAAATGATAGCTCAACCAAGTGGCTTATTATTGCGTGGAAATTTATAGCAACCAGATACTCTAAATCCATTTTAATTCTAAATGTGGAGGGAAAAACCGTAGGACCCAGGGAAACATCCATGTGACCATAAGGAGAACAAGCAATCTTCAGATAATATACAGGCGTCGGGGGTCGGGATCGAATCCACGACCTCCTGCATACCAGGCGAGGGAGTTAACATCTCACCACCGCGGCACCCCATGACCTCTTGATCGTGATCTTCCCCCGTGCGTGATTGATCGCCCGCAGCAAGGGGTCGTCGATCCAGACGGAGTCCCTCGGGTCCCCAATCGGAAGGAGCGTCGCAAGCTCCTCCAGGAGGCGCGCGACCGCGACCCCAGGATGGTGGAGGTGCTGCTGCTTCCCGAACCCACGCCGGCGCACGCTGCCCAGACGGACGGCGCCGCAGGTAACGGGCACACCGATGGCTCTGCCCGTGTCCCGCCATGCACAGTCGTAGGAGTCGGGGGCACGTGGTGGTGGTGGTGATGATGATGTTGTAATGGGCCGGTTTGTAACCCTGGCGACGTCCTCCACGGTGCGTGGCTCGGAGCAGGAGATGCTCCATGGGCTGTGGCTCTCCTCAGTCACGTGCATCGGGGTCGTTAAGAGTAACCCCCCTCCCACATATTGGTTATATACCTACTGATCCCCCTTCAAAGTAAGTGGGTGGGTGGGTAGGTGGGTGGGTGGGTGAGTGAATGAGTGGGTGGGTGAATGAGTGTGTGGGTGGGTAAGTGAGTGAGCGGGCGGGTGGGTCGGCGGGCGAGTAATTGAATGGGTGACTTGCTGAGTGGGTGGGCAGGTACATACAGAGACGGAATGAATACGTAAAATAAAACTACAGAGTCTTGATATCGTGCCGCTGTGTCCTCTCCTCCTTTCCCCCAATCTCTTCCGTGGTTTTGCCCTCCCAGACGCACCGAGCGGCGGCGGCAGCAGCAGCACCAACAGCAGCAGGGCCGCTGACAAGAGTCGGGGCGGCTCTCGGGGTGGCTCCGGTTCTGCGGCGGCGGCGGCGGCGGCGCTGTCGTGCAGGGGCGCCGCCGAGGAGGCCCCGGCGGAGCGCGCAGCGCGGCTTCCGAGCCCCGTCCTGGAGACGGTGAGGATCGAGCAGCTCAAGGACGGCCTGGAGAAGAAGGACAAGGAGATCGCCGACCTGAAGGTGGTCACCGCTGAGTGGGAGGTGAATTTGCGCACCACTGCCGCCACTACCAGCGCCCGCTGTCGATGAATGTGTCACGAGGGGTGGCCTTGTGGCTTTTTGGGAGCATTGGTGTTAATGAGATTAACAATGTTTGTTTGTTGTGTACGGTAATTCCGCTTTCAGCGCAGTACATGCGTTCCTGAAAAGTGTCGTGTAGAGTTACTGTGTGTGTAACGTGTGTGTGTATATACACACACACACGTTACAGTGCATCAATAAATGTTGCAAATATGAATCACATTTGCACTATAAAATCAGCCTGCAGCCATCCCACGGTGGGACAAATAGCCGTAGATGAGTGTACACCACCGCGTACTGTATCATTCCACGCGGATACCCATGATTCCCATGCCTCTCAGCCTCGCAGCTCAAAATAGTCGTTCGCCATCGACCGCTCCGAAACTGCGTCATAACGGCGCGCGCTCCGCGTTGCGCGAAAAGTGTTTGCCCAATGTAAGAACCGCGTTTCGGCGAAAACGCACCGGTGAACACACGTTAAGCGAGGACTTACCGTATTTAATTTGTTTTTTTTTCTTACCCTCTGCTCCTTTGCAGGTGAAGTTCAAGGAGGTGAAGAAGCGGAACGCACAGCTGCTGTACATGCTGCAGCAGGGAGAAAGTAAGGCTGCGTTCATCACCACGCTGCCGTCTTGTAGCACACTAACTGGGATGCAGATTGGCAGCAAGGCGGTGCGAGTGAACAGCGACCCGAGGTTTTGTTTCTGCGCCTTCACCGCTGAGACGACGCAGGGTGGATGGTCGACAATCCTTGTCGCCGTCTCCACTGAGAATTGTCAAAGTGGATCTCCGTAATAGAGGTTTTTGGGTTTGCTCGCGTAAATATAAATGTGTCGTTAAGCCCGCCATCACCCGACAGCCAAGTAGTGAGGTTTTACGCGACAAACCTTAATAATTAGCTGTGTCGGGTGGTGGAGGGTTTAACGACACGTATTTCCTCGATCTACCCAAAAACCTCAGTTATGGATAATATTGATTGGCAAAAGCCGAAGTGTACTCTTTTTTGCAGCCGCTCTCCGCTTGCCAGATCTTGTTGGGTTCTCGCTCGCGAAGCGTTCCTCCCGGCATTGACAGGCCCGCCGGGGAGAACCCGCGTTGCACGTGCCGCGCTTTGCGGCGAGCGTAGATTGAGAGTCGCAGGGCTCACCCCTCGCCCCCCTCCTTGTCGTCGTTGCTGTGTCGTCGCAGTGAAGGAGAAATCTGACGTGCTCTTGCAAGTCGAGGAGCTGACCAACATAAAGAACGAGCTCACACAGCAGGTCAGACCGCGTGGGTTATTGTCGCGCTTCCGAACCGTTAACCGTTTATTTTCCATACTTAATTTGGAGCTTTCGTGACTGCAGGAATTACTCTCTGGTTCTTTCGGTAAAGTCACATATAATGAGAAAATAATAAATTAAATACTAGCATACGACGTTTTGATTGCAACACAAGCAATCATACGGTGCGAAAGAAGTTAAACATACGATGTGTCTTACCACGTGACAGCGTTCCTCGTTGCACCACTGTGTTGACATTTACATAAATGGCGTCACGGTCTCGTCGGGTGTCCGTCATTGTGACGTGGATAAACGCTAGGCACGTAACAAGGCATTGATTCGTCGATTAAATATTCCTATTCTCACGATGCATGGAATTGCGTATGAATTACAATCTGTATATGTTGTATGTATTCTGCAGCCACGAGAGATTCCACATGCACCACAGTGGCAATTTTTTTTTTCAATCAAATCAAGAAGGTGATGCATAACAAGTCGTGGACTCATAAGGGGGGTGATTAGTTTAATGCGTGTTTGTGAAACACGTTCCCCGGCAATTTCCAGTACCCGATGATGAGCGCTACTCTTTCTGTCACACCTCAAGGGTGGACGGGGGCTTGGTAAGGTCATTTGTCATCCTGCTTGAATCATGTGGCCAGTCACTCTCAGACTATTTTTTTTGCCACGTGGCACCAGGTGACATCTCTATTGTTGGCACAAAAACATCTTAAGATAGTAACATAATGTACATTTTCTGAAAATCCAAACGCGATCTGAAATTGTCCTTGAAAAAAAATGTTTATAGCTTAAAAGCATCCCTAATGCGGCTCGGGTTTGTGTGTAGGAAGCCCCAGAAAGAATATTTTTTTTCTGTGCTCCGGGCTGAAAGCCCCACAGTGCCACCGAGTTGCAATTGGTAGACGGAGCAGAAACCAACGGCTTGTTTTGCGACGCAGGTCTCCGACCTCCACACTGCTCTGGAACAAGAGAGGTCGAAGGTGAAAACACTACAAGCGGAGCTCGTGAAACACCAGGTAAAACACGGGGGGGAGCAAGTAGACAGTTTATAAATAGCGCTCGGCAAGAGAACAACTCTATCGATTCTGTCATGTGTCGCTTCAAACTTGCGTCTCTTGCTACACAATTTCCAGTGGAAAAATGTTGGCCCTCAAAATACTGGTGAACCGAAAGCAGTGTGTTTGTATGTGTGCACGTGGCCTTTATTATATATGTGTGGAGAGCGGTAATGGCTTCGCTCCGAACCAGTGACCCGAGTTTTGATTCCCATTCACGGCCAATAACAATGACTAATCATCTGAACCGGTCCTGGGCCTCCGTTGGGTCGACTGCCTCAAATGAGTACCTGGTGCGATGTGTAAACATCGCCGCTAGGAACAATACGGTGCTCGAGCGTGGTGCTGGCCACCCACACACCCCCTCTTGTGCCATGTTCGCATTCATGGGTGCTACTCGCTAACAGCACTTGCACCAAAAGTTTGTGAAGGCTATATGGGGGGATCTATGTCTCGGTTATTGCTTAACGTAATTGACAAACACGAGAGAGGCGATCAATGGAGAGGGACCATGCCTGCGTGCATTGACCTGCGGTCGACGCTTTCGATCCTTGAACTTTTGTTTTTATCTTGCAGCAGGGAGGGAAGAAAATAAGAAAAGCTTCAGAGAGTGAACACTGATCTCGGGCAACACGGATTATAAACAGCACTCACAGCTTCCTAGGCTGGACGGAGTGCAACGGTGATTATTTTTACACGTTGCGTTACCCCTCAATCCAGGGACCGAACTTCCGAAGTTGAATTTTTTTCGCGTATCCACGGCACAACGAGTGCATTGTGCCAGCTTTGTTTTATTTTGTTATCGTTACACGCGGCCTCTTGTGTGTGTGTGTAACGTGGGACTGTGTAAGCTCACGTGCGATTCACGCAGAAAGATGTCGCACGAGTGCCCTGCGAGTGGCAAAGGAAGTGTGCCGGTGCAGTTGACGGCGAGGGTTTACTCCGGGTGGCCCGGGATGTGACGAGTCATCGGTGCGTACGGAACAACCGTAGCGTGTTGCAATAAAATGCTGCAGCAGTTCATTTCCAAAGGCACAAAACCCGACGCCTGTCTCAAGTTTGTTTTTCTTAAGGCTAAGTTGTACCTCCTCAACCCGGTTAAATGCGACCGGGCCGCAGTGCGTTTATCCGCTTGTTGCGGAGTTTTGGAGTTCATAAAAGCCGTCTGCAGCACGGTGAACATTAGATCCTGTGGCGTTTTTTCAAAATATGGGGGGGTAGGCCTTGCGTGCCATCGTCATGGCCCAAATTTGCCAAGCTTAGAACAAATTTGCTTGCATTTTACTGAATTGTAACAACCAAATAACAACATCGCCCCCTACTGACAGACTATGCCCGGTTGCAGGCCGGTACTCAATCTTTGCTGTCTTATCTCTGTTCCTCCTCCATGCGCTCAATCCTCGCTTTCGCTCTTTCTCTCTCCTTGCCCCCCTTAACTGGAACAAACTTCCCCTGCTCCACATTCACCAGGCACCGACACTCGCTAAGTTTACGCTCCTCACTTAAAACTTATTTCTTGTTCCCGAGCTCACCCCACGACCCCCCTTAATCTCCCCCTCATAACCACCACGGTTACTGTTCCCATCTTCATATTCTCATTATACAGCTATCACTCATTCCCCATTCATTAAATCCATTCGTCATCATTTACTGTCGTCGATTTCGCTTTCACCGAATTCACGCGTCACAGATTTGCCCCCCCCCCCCCCATTGCTTCCTCCCATCTGTTCCATTCACCTCGTCTCCACCATCACATTCATATGTACCATTGTTAATTCTGCATAAAGCGCTTCCGATAAGGCGTTTTATTTATTATTTTAAGGTAACAGATGATACTGCTTCACCTTGTGCCGCACGGGGACAGTTGTCATCAGGGGGTCCCCTAGGCGCACTAATCGAGAGAGGGACTACATTTGGACATTGGAATGATCGAGTTGTGATGCAAGGCGCCTCGAGACATTTACGTGGCCGATACATGTACATTCCTGAATCCTTAAGTTGTGAGCACAGTTTTTTCGTGGCTTTTTACCATTGCTAATATACTCATGGCTCGAGGCAACCAGTGGAGAGGCTGAGCACTGCCTATAATGCCTCCTGAGTAGAGATATTTTCACTCGTTAATATTTACTTCGGCTTGCCACCTGCTTTATAGTTAACATTGACAAATTCCGGATCCACAAAAAGGTCGCCTTTGCAAACTCCAGCGCACAGGCTGCTGCATTGAGGGCACGTTATTACTTTTGTTAATTTGTTAAAGCGGCGCATCAATCACGCAAAGCTTTCGGTACACGCGACAAACTTATTCCGAAGAGTCTTCCAGAAGAATGTGCGTCGCGGAGAAGGAGCGGGTGAAAGAGATGCGACGAATGTGAGGCCTTGAACAGGTGCTTGAAGTTTCGCGACGACAACGATAGCATGCAGGGAACGGGGCGACCACCAACTTTAGTAAAGGTTGACTACTCGGAAGTGGAAAGGCAGTCGTGTCGTGGGTCTAATGAAGAGAATTCGTGCTCGGAGTTTAGGGAAGGTGAGGCCAGAGACGTAATGCTGGAGCAGACCACAGAGGAGATTAAAACAGGGCAACTTCATATCCAATCCTGTGCGATTGCTCATGTATGTCAATGAGAAACACTGCAAACTAGGCCTCGGCATGCCAAGGGGTAAGGTAAAGGGTAGGGTAAAGGCAGGCTCGTTGCTTTTTGCCTTACCTGCTAAAGGGTAAAAGGTAGGGTAGAGTGATTGTATTGTGGTAAGGTAAAAGGTAGCGTAAAGGTAGGTTCGTTTTTACACTTTTACCTTACCTTGCCGAGGCCTACTGCAAACCGTGAGTTAAGGTGCTCTACTACAAGTCCCTTAGGTGTTGACACGCGTCATGATTTATTTCGGAACAATAAAGTTTGCCTGTAGCAAGAATCGAAAAGTGGAGTGTTGTTGAGCAAGGCGCAACCCAAACAATGTATCGGTTGCTGCTTTGACTACATTGACGATATCGATCCAAGTAGAAATTTGCATCTGCAATTAACAAAAAACTTGCTGAATAATCCGTGACATCTCAGCTCCAGGCTATATGGTGCAGTGCCATTGTTGTCGATCTGACCTCCTCCCATGTGCTGAGCTCCATAGGCAAGCACAAGCATGGATCACCTCCCAGCGTTTGCTGTGGATGGTGACTTCAGCCAGACGGGGGCTCCGTCTCACACACCCACGTGTTGAGACTACAGTGTGGCTGTTCCGTCATTAGAGGGCGCTATGGCGGTGTTCGCCTGAGAGAGTCGCTTGCAGTCCGGTTTTGCCAATAGCGCTGGTCAACAAAAATAACTTTTTTTCTGGCCTGGACTTTTGCAGCTGTTTTAGACAAATTTCAGGGTGCCGATTCCAAATCTGATCTCAGATTTGCTTTATCACATCTCATTTTTATGCTATTGGCATACCCCATTTTCATTGATTTTACCCGAAATTAACTCTTGTCACTTTTGATTGCAAGTTGTTGCGAGTCAGTGACTGCGTTAGTGTTAAAATACGGTGCTGTATTTTTAGGATAGTGTGTTTATAATATAATTTTATGTAGATATCCACATTTATTTAATATTTTTCTTCTGCAGTTTTTATTGAAAATGCAATATTTGATATCTCAAAAACCTGATATGATAGACAAAAACTGATGCCAGATTTGGAATCAGCACCCCAAAATTACCTTACAACCTTTGGAATACCTTATGCCAGAAAAAGTGTGTTGACCAGTGTAATGAAGCTGATGATGACTCGTCTCAGACATCCCGTGACGTCACATCTGTGAAATAACCGCGTTTTTTTTGGGTTGTGTCTACCTAGACATGGATGCCCGTGACCTTGTCCTTCGAGTATGTATGTTGAACTTCTTTCGCACTGTACTTAGCCTGCCGTGCTAATCGGTGGTTGAAGAGTACTCGCCACTTAGCATGCAGAGTCGCCAGTTTGATTCTAATTCTGGTTTGCCCGCTTATGGCCTGCAGGGAATTGCCAAAGTGCAGTGTCTGCTGCATAGTGTCCTTTAAGTACCCTGCAGTGTCACCTGCAAGTGTAGGGGCCATTGCGCGCTGCTGTTGTGGCCTAAAAAAATCCGCTTCACTCAGTTTTTATGGAACAGGATGCTGTTGGGCATGGCAAGTGGTAGGTGTTGAAACCGCTTGCTGCTGTTCGTGTGTGATGGGAATGTTGGCGGAAGGAGGGGGGGGGGAGGTGGTCTGGCTTTGTGGCACGGCGGTTCGCGCACTTCATATTCTGAAGGTTGCGAGTATCAATATTCCTGCCCGCCCGGTCACTTAAGCCGATCATCTCTCAAGAGGATTATCTATATGAAAAGTTAATTCCTAGAAAGTCAACAGTAGGAATTTTATTGAGAGATTGCCTCTTGCCTTCGGCATGTGGAATTTTCACCCCGAACTTGGGTGCTGCTTGCATAGGTGAAAACCGCCCCGATGCTCGTTGGAGCAGGGAGATATTTCGACTTGCTTAGAACATTATGGCTCTGCTTTGCTATTGCTCTGCAGTAACGGACAAGCAGGCATTCTGCCGCGAGCCTTTCACAGGAAGAGATGGCAAAGCGAGCACAGCGTGCGGGATCTTTCGGGCCGATGTCGGCGTGTTGTCCCCAGAAAATAACAATTGGTGCAATGAAGGGGACAATATCGAGCCGAATATTGCATGAAAATATCAAAACGTTGGTACCACGTACACGGGGGTCGGCAACCAAAAATAACAGGAAGAGCCTTTTTTTTTCGAATTCGGTAAAAACATAAAATTAGCCGCTAAGCACCTGAAAAACGTCGCAAAGCGGCATTCCTTCAAGGGCCGTGTGCAGTTCCGGAGTAGGCGGATGCCGACCCCCTGCATATGCAGCAAGATTTAGGACCTAACGTGACCGCGGCAGCTTCATAATTATTTCGAAGTTGTGAGCCGAAATTGGAAAAACCTGCAATGTAGCTCGCACATATATGCCTGCATTACACGATTCCCATTGAACTTTCTTTTGAGAAGTGAGCTTCTAGAATGAGTCATAGACGTTTCACGTTCACACCTGGCAGTGAAATTGCAATTTGGTTTATAAAATGAAAATGTTTGCTACACTCTTCTTGAACACGCGGTGCTAGTACTGGTTACATTCTTCAATATATTTTGTACACTGCTTCCCGCAGTGTGTAAAGATTCACATTCGATTGGTAGAGACCATTTGTTCTGATTTACAGAGACACCTTAAGATGTAACGTCTCCTTTTGTAATAAATTCTTTCTTCACTTTTGTTCACGTTTGTCTTGCGAGTGGTTTGAGCCCGGTGCTTTGTGAATTTGGTAAAGTGGGGCCTAAATCGTGGGCTCCCACCAAATGATTGAACTCCACTCTCAGGTTTCCTGAGATGGATAACATTGACAGAAAACCCATTATACAAAAAAATATTTATTTTAATCTGGCCTAGCTCGGGTATGAATACTTAAAATGTGTGCATTTTATATGGCATATAAAGCAGATGACATACAGCGTAACATACATTATTAGGGGATTGTGTTACGTGTTATATCAAGAAAGCGCTCGCCATATTCGTTATGAACACTTCCTAGGAAGAGAAAACGGTGTAGTGTGTTAAAGGTTTGGATTTCAAAATACAAATGGTAGATAGTGACTTAATTTTTTTGTATTAATGTGATCAGTTTTGAATTACCAATTATTAAGTTACACCCCAGGAATGAAGACGCACCCAAAACTTTGAGGTCAATTTGCAGAAAAAAAGTATTATAATCGGGGGAATTCGACCACGTTGAGCAGATGATTGTGAACGTGTTGCTTTAAAATGGACAGGTGTCTTGTCGAGGATGATTATGGACGGCTGGGTGGTCATGCATCGCTGTGGAGAAGAACCGTCTTCCGGCAGGCATTTCTCAACTGCATTAAACCACACCTTCTGGGAGACAATTCTGACGGATTAGACCAGGGGTCGGAAACCAACAGGACAAGAAGATGCATTTTTTTTCGAATTCAGTACAAAACTCGATGTTTTCGGAGACGCAGATTGCTGACCCCTGGATAAGACGAATCCTCAGCTTTTGTTTTTAAATACGGAGGGGGGAAAGTGTGTAAAACACAGTGTCATGTAGGTAACAAGAGTTGCCTAATTTGTGCCAATGGCATAGCACAGTTGTGCCGAGTGTCAGGCTAACTTGCTAAATGCCTCGTAAATGTATGATAACTGCAATTGCGTTTGTTAAATCAGCGTGCGCCAATTAACATATTTTGCAATTAAGTGACGGTTTCTCATAGTTACCAATGAAGAAATATAATTTATACATTATTCGTAGTTATTTCAAATGACTGGGATCTGTTCAATCACACCAGCTAAATCGATGATACCAATGTAAGAAGAACCGGGAACATTTATACCAACCGTGCACATTTTTATTTCTTACAAATCCATGAGAACACTTTTCGGCATGTTTTAGTTCTATTTGGGTGCTAATTCCAAACAAAAGGATTTTTTTCACAGAGTCATTATAATTTGGTTCAAGAAAGTAATTCTTGTCTCAATGAAACCGTCTTCATATTGACTTAAAGCTTTCGTGACTGCAGGAATTCATATTCTTGGGTCTTTCGGTAAAGTCGCATAGACAGGTTCAAAGAAAATAACAAAAAGCTACGACGTTTCGATCGCAACACAAGTGATTGTCTTCAGGAAAAGGGGAGGGGGGGGGTTGGGGAGGGCTGAAGATGACCACTTGTGTTGCGATCGAAACGTCGTAGTTTTTTGTTGTTTTCTTTGAATCTGTCTACGTGACTTTACCGAAAGACCCAAGAATACGTCTTCATATTGTTTTTCAAATTATATAGTTCTGTTTTCTCAATTAGCTTAAATGTAACGTCAGGATGTCATTTTCATAAATCACGAAACATTTATAGGCATATTGTTATAATTATGGTCGTTTACCCAGGAAGCTACAGAGAGTCTCAAGACTCGTTTTCTTGAAGGAGCCTGCCAAGTAATCCCAATAAAGTAATTTGCAGGTAAATTTTGAGCATTGAGATGTTAAATTGGGTTTTTTTTTAAGCTATGGGCAGGCACTGGGAAACCCGGAGGAAACCCATGCAGGTCAGGGGGAGTAAATATAAACTCCACGACAAAAGGCATTTCATTCGGAAATGGAACCCAGGTTTTTGTTACTGTGAGGCACTGTGCCAACCTGCCGCCCGAGTGATTGGGTGCGTGCATCGTGAGTGCAAGAATTGATGATTCGATGAATTGTTAAACCTCTTGCACACACGGGGCATGTAACAATGCACCGATTCGGCGATTAAAAAAATTCCCACGCACACGACACACGCATCGTATCCTGTGTGTGCGAATCAATTATTTAGTTTTTTATCCGCGTACGTTTTACCCATTCACATCATGGGACTCGCGCAGCCGCTGAAGGTGCGAAATTCACCGCAATGTCAAAAATAGAGAATCTGTTCTTGAATGAGACGCGGAAGTTATTTTATTTCGACGACGTCCACCGACGAGACGGAGCGATGAAATTGGCTCGTGAGCACAGCGTGCGGCTGGCTTGGTCCATTGCGGGGTCGTGACCGAGCTCCTGGCGGCTTGGGGCTTGGCCTTCATTCCGGTTGGCGAATCGACCGCGACCGACTTCGCTGACCTAGGTTCTCACCGCGCCTCCTCCTCATCCTCCTCCTCGTCCAGTCAAGTGCCGCCGGCCGGCACGCACACCAGGGCCGTGACGCAGAGGCCCGGCGTGCCGACCGCGGGCGCCCACGCGTCGCCCCGCGGGCAGTAGCACTCCATGTCGGCGCTGCGGCTGGTGCCGTTGTATCCTCCCGCCACGTACACGCGCCCCGCGGCGGCCACGGCCGCGGGGCTGGTGCGAGCGCTCGCCATGGGGGCGGCGCGCCACCAGCGGTGGGCCGCGCAGTCGAAGCGCCGCACCTCGCGGCTGCCCTCGCCGCCCACCACGTAGACGTCCGGCCCCAGGGCCGCCGCGGCGGAGAAGCGGCAGCGCAGCGGGCACGGCCCGATCACCGACCACGAGCGCGACGCCGGGCAGTAGCGCTGCACGGCCTGCCGGAGACGCACGCGCGCGCGGTGATACGTGTGCTGATACACGCGGTGGTGTGCGTGGTGAAACACGTGGTGGTACGCCCGCGATATGTGTGGCCAAGTGCATGCTACACACGGTGACACGTGTGTGATATGTGTGGCGATGTGCGTGGTGCGAGTGGTGACACGCGTGTGATATGCATGACGATGTGCGTGTTATGCGTGGTGACATGCGTGTGATACGCATGATGGGATGCGTGGTGATATGCGCGATGATACAGAAGAAAATTGGAGAAAAATAAATGCTTATGTGTGAGAGAATTAAATATTTTATGCAAATGATATGCTCATTACATTTAGGCTAAACAGAAGAACAAAACTGTACAACTGTGATGGAAAAAAGTAAACAAAATAATTGTGGTAATTCATAAATAAATAAGAATTCCTAAGGTTCACGATACATGCGTCACATCTATTTAGGCCAATAAAATGCTATTGTTTCTTTTAGGCTGAATGAGCAATTAAAACAATACAAACGAGACAAAGGGAGTGGAATATTGACCCGAATAGATCAATTCTGAACCGTGACATTTCATCGAATCGAGGGGTAAAGCGGTGGGGGGATTGAAAAGTGTCGTGAATCGTTACGTCCCTTGTTCACGAACAACGCAGAGTTTGACGCGCGGTACACAAGGGGCTAACGGTGAGCGTGAAGCACATGGCGCCGGGAACATCTACGCTCGAGAACCCAATTTTCATCACAAGTGTCGCAACCGCAATCCCCGATTCGTGCGCAGAATCTGAACGGCACCGGCTTGGCGCGCCGGCATTGGTGCCCGTGTCGGCGTCTCACCGGCGGTACGAACTCCGTCTCGCCAAACACGTAGAGTTTGCCTTTGCTGCCGGCCATGGCGAGGTAGCTGAGTCCGTGGAGCATGGGGGCCACGGGCTTCCACTCGGACGCACCGGGGTGTAGGCACTCCACCTGCACAGGCAGAGATGGAATGAGGAATCACATAAGAGGGTGTTGGTGTTTTTTCAGCCGCAGCGAGCGATTGCTCGGATTTATTTTTTACGTCATGTTAACCATTTCATATTCTGATGACGGAGTAGAATCGGAAGAAAAACTAACATAAAATTACTTCATCGGTACCGAGGCTCCCACAAGCCCATGCGTGTGGCAGAGTTTGGCGCCAGCTATCATTGAGTGCGGTCGTGTTGCTACAGTTCTATGTGGTGAGTACAATTTAAAATGTCACGTGTCCAAGAAAACCTCACCGACTGTCAAGGCTCTTGTTCATCCTATTCTCGGATGAACATGAGCGGTGGCGCAGTGGTTTACGAACACATGTCAGGGCTTAAAACATTTAATAAACACTCCCAGGCTGAAACTGTAAAGCAGAGCTTGGGCTGGAATGTTCTGCTTATAAAGCATTCAAAAGTAAGTCATTTCATGCGTTTAAGGCTGCACCCACGCTTCTTTTCCCATATGGAGTGACGCACAGAATCA
This sequence comes from Lampetra fluviatilis, assembly GCF_964198595.1. Taxonomy (NCBI): domain Eukaryota; kingdom Metazoa; phylum Chordata; class Hyperoartia; order Petromyzontiformes; family Petromyzontidae; genus Lampetra; species Lampetra fluviatilis. The sequence continues at coordinate 2,721,262 of NC_136327.1, read as the reverse complement.
CAATTGTTGGGGGCGGTGGCGGGGGGGGGGTAACGCACCGAGCCGTTACCTCTTTGAGGGGCTCCGACATGGACATGGGGAACACTGCGGTGACCACCGTGCAGCCTCCGGCCACGTACACGCAGCCGTCCAGCTCCGTGGACGCGTGCGCGTACCTCGCAGGGACACAAGGAGTCGGGGACACTCAGTGACGCTTCCAAACAACACAACTGTGGTCGTCTGTGCCCATGGCACTGAAGGTAGTGTTTTATCTATTTTTCTAATCATACTCCGTGTGCAACATGTAACTATGGGTATAACGATTCACCTCATGCCCCCTCCCCACACCTTCCCTGGCAATTCGATCCATTGTTGCGATTCAAGCTCACTATTTGAATCAAGAACCAATTATTTGTTTACATTGTGGAGAATGTAGCAGCCACAGAGGCTGCAGGGTTCACAGAACCCCGTTGCAAACATCGCGACAACAAAATAAACCGAACCGATTCTGAGACGTGCCACTTGGCGCACGTCCCGCGAGCTTCGAGAGAGTGAACCTTTTGTATGATTAGAGACTCGACGCGACTCCACGAGTGATCCGCCTGACGTCGCTCCGCCGTAAATCCCGCCGCCAAGCGCCGCCAACCTGGTGAGGCCGAGGGTTGGCCCCGGGCTCCACTCGTCCTCCGCCGCATCGTAGACCCACGTGGCTCGTTCGGCCTGGCACACGCCGGCGGGGGCCCGGCCTCCCTCCATGGGCACCGCTTGGGCCCTGCCGCCCGTCACCAGGATGCGCCGGCCCATGGCGCATGCCGATGACTGCTTGAGTTGCCGGGGCAGCGAGCGGCGCGGTGTCAGCGAGCCCGTGTGACGGTTGACGGAGAAGAGCTGCGGTGTGAGGCACAACAGAGGGAATGTCTTTTGTTGTTTGCGTTGCCTCCTTTGTCCCATAACTGCATTGCAGTTCATTGAAATCAGTGGTTGAATTAATATGGAGTGGGGAGCGGGAGTGTAGCGGTTAGCGTCCCGCGCTAAAATGTTCCATGTTTTTGTTTTGTAGGGGTGGCTCTAATTATATTATTTAAGGCAGTGGGGAATATGCTTGAGGTCAACTTCACAAGCACACGCTGAGATCCTGGGTTCGAGTCTGGTTTCAAATCTGGATTTCAGCCACGCATGGTTATCAAGTAGAGTGTATTGATTATTTCAGCCTGGTCACTGACGATTTCTTAAATATGGGTTTGACTGTCAAGGCATGGGACATGTCTCTAGAATGTGTGTGTGTGAGAAAGTGTGACCACGAGTGTGAGGCAAAAAAAAAGCCCCTTGAAGGGTTCTGTGATATCTTGCTCTGCAAGAGTTTGGAAATGACAATTTATCTCGGACATGGATGCCGATAGTACGGTTAAAATTATAAAATTATGAACTTAAAAAAAGCAAAGCATGTAAACGGTGATGCAGACAACGCACCATATCGGAAGCGAAGGTTTTTCCCGCTATCAAAAACATCGTCAAAGAGTTTCTCCGTGGATGAGCCATGGTCCCCAACTCGGAGCTCTGCATCGAGGACCTCCTCCACGTGAGGGCCTCTTCAAGGGCAACGCGGCAGGGCGGCTCTCCTGAGAAGACGCCCCCATCGCCCCCGTTGAGAGTCGCGGAGAGGAACTCTTTGGACAGTAGCCCCAGGCGTACGCAGCGGAGCAGACGAGGGAGGTGAGGTCTGCACAGGGCGGGGACAGTGCGCCAGTCATCACACTTAACCAGGACCCTGCCCATGCCTGCGTGAGCACATCAAACCCCAATGGGGTAACACATTAAGCTTGCTCAGCCTTGCCCAGATAGTCTATGTAGGCTTTGCGGGGGATCTTTGTTAGTAGGTGTTCACAAACAAAACGTGCTCTACAGTCTATAGACTGAATGTGTACATGTGTGTGTACATGTGTGTGTACGTATTTATGTAGGGGGGGGCAGTAGTGGGAGCGGTAGTGTAGCGGTTAGCGCGCTGCGCTATAAACCTAACGACCCGGGTTAGATTCCCGCTCACGACCACCAACACCAGTGACGATTATCTGAACCGGTCCTGGGCCTCCCCTACATAGATTCAGGCTCAAATGCGTACCTGGTGCGGTGTGTAAACATCGCGACTGGGGAGACAAAGGCGGCCGGGCGTGGTGCCGGCCACCCATCCAACCAACCCCTGGTGTGCCGTGCCGGCCTTCATAGGTGCTCGCTAACAGCACTTGCCCCAACAGTCGATTAAGGCTACACGAGGTGGGGGGGGATCTGTGTCTTTGTACGTCCATACCTGCGTGCATCTCCGTCGTGTTGGGCCCAGCGAGCGAGGGCCTGCATGACGTGCGTCTCCTCCGTGGCCTCCAGCTCGTCGCTCGACAGGAGCTCGGCGATGACGTCCGCCGACAGGAGCGGGAATTGGTGGTCCTGGCACACTTGCTCAAAACTACGCGCCCAGCGCGCGTGCGGCAGGAGGAAGCCAAGCGATTTAGCAGTCGGTTTGACACGTAGGCATTCGCGACCAACGTTATTCACAATAAAGGTAATTTTGATTAGATCGTGTTAAATGTGTCGTTAACCCGGCGTGTCTTCGTTACCAACAAAGGGGGCCGGGGTGATGGGATGCGGGCGTTTTCCATGAAACGCCACTTTGGGCCTACCGTGTTCAACTATTACAGCAGCATGACTGCAAGAAAAATAGCCCTCGAGTTTATAACACAACACTCGATTCCTGATCTGGGTTGTGAATCCTTCAGCTTCCAGCCTGCCCCGATAAACCGGGGACAGCACAAGGTCAGCTACGAAACATTTTGAAAGCCGACGCTGCAACTACCGCTGGAGCGATGTGCGGCGCAAGTGTCACGCCTGTGCCACAGCTGCCTCCCGTTATAATCGCGGCTAATCAAACGCAGCCAGAGGCTAGGAGGAGAATCCGTCGCGCCCTCTCCCCTTGCCTTTCCAGGCAGGCTTGCAGCGCCAGAGTGCGCAGCCGGGCGCAGGCGTGAGAGTCGGCGAGCGCCAGCAGGGCGAGGCAGGAGTCGGGCGAGATGCAGCGGCACAGGAAGGCGGCGCAGGCCTCGCGCACGTCGCCGAACTGCAGCATGTCGGCGGCGCCCAGCAGCTGAGCGGCGCTCTCCTCCGCCAGCTCAACGCGCCCAGTGTACGCGAAGCCCACCAGTTGCTCCAGCACCTGCGCCCCGCACGCGGAACGGAGAGCCGGGAGGCACGATCGAAGTCACCAAGGGGAAAAAAATTAACTAGCGACAAAGTGCCGCGTTTTTTTGGGGGGGGGGGTGGGGGGGGTAACCCTCGTGGTGGACTTGCTTCACATGCTCAGCGTCACTCTGTAATCTCATCTTTCCCGTTGTTAAGGAATAACACTAACGCAACGGAACTGTCCATATTACCGTATTAAATAGTGGTCTAGTCGAGAGATTCCCCTCTGCCAGGTATGTTTCAAGTCAATCTTTCACAGCCAACTTCATTCCACCTTCTGGAATGCTCAACCGGCTGGGGGAAGAAGCAATTCGTTTGATAAGGAGTGGGGGTAGGTGTGGGAGGTTGCAGAGTGAGGGGCACCTGTGGATCCACGCTGTCTCCAAGGTCCACGTGCGCTTGTCGGCTCTCGCGCAGTCCTCCCGAGAACATCGCGGCAAAGTAGGGACTGCAAGCGGCCAGGACGAGACGATGGCAGCTCAACTCGTGGACTCCACCTGGGACGCCATGGAGGGGAACAGTCGCAATGTGCAATGCGTGTACGTGCGTTGAACTTTTTTCGCGCCGTCCGTAGGCAACCGTGCGAAATCGGAGGCGTGGAGGCGGACAACAATTCCTCATGGAATATCTCATGCAGAGCTAGAATACGCGATCACCAGGACGTCTTTGGCCGCTGCAGTGAAACTCCCCTTGTGGTGGATGTTGGCGTGTGGGGGGATTGATCAACTGGTGAGTACTAGGAATGTGTTCCAAATGTTTGGATTGATCTCAGAATTCAGCCTAGGATACGAAATTTTTGACAATCCAAAAACATGACATCACCAGAAGTGTATCCACTTTCATGCTGTCACTTTCCTGCTTTTCTGCCAAAGCGATGTGACATGGCATCGCTTGACTGAACAAAGACATTTTAAATTTACATGCAATGTAAACGATCTGAAACGCCCCAAAAAGATCTTAAATTGCCCTTAAACATTCAGTACGTAATGTGGCTGAAACAATGTATCGATTCATTTATTAATATTGATATCATGCTCATGATACATGCTTATCATCAGCATAACCCAGCTCACTCTTGCAAATGAGACTCTCTCCCGGTCTCTTGAGTTCTAAGCTGGTTAAACAAAATCCTCTTGAACTTGAGAATAAGGTCAATTCCACAGTACGTAATATGGCTGCAACAATGTATAGATTCATTTATTAATATTGATATTATGCTCATGATACATGCTTATCATCAGCATAACCCAGCTCACTCTTGCAAATGAGACTCTCTCCCGGTCTCTTGAGTTCTAAGCTGGTTAAACAAAATCCTCTTGAACTTGAGAATAAGGTCAATTCCACAGTACGTAATATGGCTGCAACAATGTATAGATTCATTTATTAATATTGATATCATGCTCATGATACATGCTTATCATCAGCATAACCCAGCTCACTCTTGCAAATGAGACTCTCTCCCGGTCTCTTGAGTTTTAAGCTGGTTAAACAAAATCCTCTTGAACTTGAGGTCAATTCGACCTCATTCTGGGGAAGAAGCAATTCGTTTGCACCTCCGTCGTTTGCCGTCCTCAAGACGACGTCGAAAAGGGCGCTGGATCGTCGCAGCTCATTGAGGCCGGCCATCAGCACGTCGCTGTGCCCGCTGCGCTGGTACACCTCCTTGCCCACCGACCCTGCTGCTCGTAGCCACCCACGCGAGTTCTCAGCTTTCAACATCCCGCTCGGCTCTGCAACACCCAGGGAGACGCACATCCATATTGACGGACTGTCCATACGGACGCACACACCTGAACTTTACAACCAGGCAAAAGTCTCTTGCAAGCAAGCAAGACCTCAGGTGTGAAATTAAGAACACGCAGTCCTGGGATATTTCAGCGCAGGAAAATGGATAATGCAAGTGTAGTGGGTTCGAATTAGGTGCACACACACGCAGCTTGGAGGCAACACTATTTATTAAACGGTAAGTAACATAACGCTGTACATGAGGTGGTGACCACCTTCCTCAACTCACTAACACTCTGGAACGCGACACAGACTGGACCAGGCAGGCAACGGCCTGCCTGGCCCAGGACGACGACCCATGATGTCTTCACTTCGGAGTACAGTACAACAGCCTCGCTCCGCGTTCACACCACGCTTATATCTGCTTTGGCGTGGCCGGCTCCGCCCAGGCGTGGCTGGCTCTCTTCAGGCCACGCCTCCCTTCCCAGGACACGCCTCCCTTCCCCCACCTCTGGGAAGGTCCGGATCCCTCCACCACGTGACCCCCCAGGCACCCCCTTGGGGCCCCCAGCCTTCGTACAGGCCGACACAGTAGTGACCGTTCTATGTCACTACATCACCCCCCCCTATATAAACACACAGCCGTCCCCGGCTGTAACACAACTGTGAAACATCGAAAAGGTGTGCCTCCGAACCAGCAACATCAATAAATGACCGGCGACCGATAAGAAATACAATCACGTAATATATACAGAATCGACGAGGGTAAAAGGGAACCGCATAGAAAACGGGGAATTAACAACAAATATACATGAAAACTGGCTAACCCACTTACGCTCCAGCACAGCCCCCCCCCCGTGAGAATCACGCATGCACTGACAAGTGAGTGTGGCCATTGGAACGACGGCGTAGGCAATGAGCAAGGAGTCTGAGAGGCATGTAGAGCAGCCAGTCTTCAACGAGTCCATGTGGCCGGGCCTGGGGAACCAGAAGCGGCCCAACGGACACGGCCCCTCCCCCCAGGAGTCAGAACAGGAGGAGCAGGAGTAGCTGACGCATGCTCCACTCCCCCCCCAGTCCATAGCCGGTCGGCATAACCGGCGACTCCAAGGTGCCAGGTAGATACTGCCTCCTGTGACGAGAACCAAACCCTCCTGAGGCATCACTCAACGAACACTCGCCTCCGCTCTTCGGACATGACAGTCACCCGTTAGCACCCCCCCGCCTTTCCGACGTGGCGTCACAACCAGTAGCACGCGTCGGCCATATCGGGGGGAAGAATTTCCATGTTACCACCCCACTGCCTTTCCGACGCGGCGTCACAACCAGTAGCACGCGTCGGCCATATTGGGGGGGGAATTTCCATGTTACCACCCCACCGCCTTTCCGACGCGGCGTCACAACCAGTAGCACGCGTCGGCCATATCGGGGGGATTTTAACCCAGTCTCTCTAAGACTCGCATCGCAGCATATCGCTGTACCGACCGAGCTGAGACCCAGTCTCTCTCCAAGACTCGCATCGCAGCATATAGCTGTACCGACCGAGCTGAGACGACCCAGTCTCTCTCCAAGACTCGCATCGCAGCATATAGCTGTACCGACCGAGCTGAGACGACCCATCATTCACTCACTGCACAACATGCACCCTAACAACTGAGGGATACAGTCCCAACGTAACAGGACAACTACACCTGAACCTTACGAATCTCCAGCCCACTGTTTCAACGCACCTCGGAGTGTCTCACTCTCCGGGCCGTCAGGTCAAGCCATCAGACACAGCATGATGGGACCACACTCTCTGAGCCATGTGAGCGCACAGCCCACTAGGCTAGACAAGCCAGGGAGTGTCTCGATCTCCGGGCTGTCAGGTCAAGCTGTCAGACACAGCATGACGGGACCACACTCTCTGAGCCATGTGAGCGCACAGCCCACTAGGCTAGACAAACCACGGAGTGTCTCGATCTCCGGGCTGTCAGGTCAAGCCGTCAGACACAGCATGACGGGACCACAATGTTCGTGTTAGACACGCAACTCTCACTGGGCCATCCTGGTCAGGATCTGCGCCCCAAGATAAGTGACAGCCAGCACCACAATTCCAAATCCCTGGCAGCATGTCACCATCGCAATTTAACACCATCACAACACATACAATTTGAATTATGATCCCCCACAGAACTGATCCAATGCCGAACAGGTACGCACAATTTGTGACGATCCCGAATATTCAATGGTCACAACAATACACCTCACATCCCGTATCCGTACACATCATCTCCGAGACTCGCATTGCAGCATGCAGCTGTACTAACCGAGTGGAGAGAGCAACGCAATTTGACAGCAATTAACGGAAACGCACCCCCGATCGATGTAGAACACAAGGGGCATTCCCGCACAAAAGACATCATCTGTGCAACAACGGACAGGAGCCAACCAGTGAGGTTGAAACACACCGAACCTGTCATTTCAAAAACCCCTTCAACATTAACCATGGGACTCAGGGCATTCGAATTTTGAGAGCAAAAAAACTATACACAAACCCCAAGAATCGCTGAATTGATTAATACAGTATATGCAGTATATGAAATTCGTACAGTCAATCATTTGGCGCAATGCTCCATCCAGTCCCCACATGGCAACACACACAATCAATACTCCAGACAATCCGTACATAGTAAATAATCACAAGCAAGTACCCAACAGTCCATACACTGTTAACAATTCCAAGCAAAGCTCCATACGGTCTGTACCTTGGCAACAATGACGATCAAAGTTTCTTACAGTTACACGTGACAATCACGAGCGAAACTCCATACAGTATACACAATAACAATGGCGATTTCGCAACAAAACGATGTAACAACACGAGTCATTAACACGGCAACCTACAGGATATCAACAGAGCTCGGGACATCCAACAACGAATTCATCATTAACTACACCCAGAAGATACCGATCTCGACGCCGTAATTAACAACAACACTTGTTACAAGCATGGAAGCCGCGTCAATTTATCACGCACACAACCGGGCGAACACGCTCCGCAAACCAGCGAGTAAAAAAAACACCCGCGATCGCAACCTGGCACACGCAAGATGGGTGAAGTTATTATTATTTTTCTTGGGGACGGGTGCTTGTCATGTCACGACTCGCCTGGCAAACTGTGAATAGCGGAGGCAAGGTGGAGCACTGGGACGGCCCGACGAATCTTGCATGGCGAATACGGCCTGCTCTTGCGAACCCATCCACCCTCTCGCGCTCGAGCAGAAGACGGGGGCGCCACCCGAACGTGTGGAACTCCCCCTCCGCAGGCGTTGATGTCGGCGGGAGCGGCATTTTGGCAGCAGGAGCGGCGTTTTGGCGGGAACAGCGCCCCGACCCGCCGCCGAAATGGCGGGAGCAGCGCTTTGGCGGGAACCGCGCCCCGACCAGCCGCCGAAATGGCGGGCCCACCGTGTGGCCTGCATGCCCGGGCCTCCCCCGCCAGCCCCCGCAGCGACGATGGTGTCCTATCCCCGCGGCTCCGTCGCTCCGTTCCCGATGGCGGCGAAGCAGCAGTGCGATGCCAGTCCCGCCGCTCCGCGTGCAGCGCCATCTCTCTCTCTCACCGGGGCTGCCATCCCCGGGGCTGTCCGAAGGATAGTCGTCACACCGTCCCCGTCGTACGAAGACGTCCAGATGAGTTTTATATTTGTTTTTCGTGTGCCCATTTTACTTCCCTAGGATAACACCTAGCAATATTTATTTTTCCACCTTCTGACGCCAAATGTAGTGGGTTCGAATTAGGTGCACACACACGCAGCTTGGAGGCAACACTATTTATTAAACGGTAAGTAACATAACGCTGTACATGAGGTGGTGACCACCTTCCTCAACTCACTAACACTCTGGAACGCGACACAGACTGGACCAGGCAGGCAACGGCCTGCCTGGCCCAGGACGACGACTCGGGACTTGACGACCGATGATGTCTTCACTTCGGAGTACAGTACAACAGCCTCGCTCTGCGTTCACACCACGCTTATATCTGCTTTGGCGTGGCTGGCTCCGCCCCGGCGTGGCTGGCTCTCTCCAGGCCACGCCTCCCTTCCCAGGCCACGCCTCCCTTCCCAGGCCACGCCTCCCTTCCCCCACCTCTGGGAAGGTCCGGATCCCTCCACCACGTGACCCCCCAGGCACCCCCTTGGGGCCCCCAGCCTTCGTACAGGCCGACACAGTAGTGACCGTTCTATGTCACTACACAAGTATGCATGTTCAACTTCTTTCACGCCGTACGTAGCCAACCGTGATAATCGGAGGTGCAGGTAAGGACAACAAACTAAAAACAAAAAGCAGTTCTCAAAAAATTCGTTTTCAACCTCGATTTAAAAGTGATTAGCTCCAGTGGATTATTAATATTTCAAGGAAGGGCGTTCCAGACGACCGGAGAGGTGCATTTGAAAGCGCAGTTGTAACGAAGAAAATAATGCGCAAGCATAGATTGCGTAAAGCTTTCAAACATGCCTTAGTACTTGGAGCATTAAAAACAATGATGAATGCATATTTATACCTGCTGTGACGTGAAAATAAAAACATGGTTATTAAGAAAATGGAAAGCGTGTGAAGAAACTGTTCGAAACAGGATGGAGAGGTGTACATTTGGAATTACATTGATTAGAGACCATATGCAAGCTAGAGACGTCATTTGATATGCAGGCTTCAGTGGACACGGCAGTGGATACAGCAGGCTAAGTTCTTAACGGCAACGTTATACCGACAAAGATCTGCAATCCTTTACATATAAAGGTGTTATCGGACAATCAATGAGCGTTTCCACGTGGCAGGCAACCGGAGCACTATGAGAAAATCCCCGCGTGCGAGGGGGCAACACTCGATCCCAGCCAGATGGAACAGATGGGAGATGCATTTTTTTTCTCCACGCGTGTTATTTGCCGTCTTCGTGTGCGAGCCAGGGTTATGGCTCCTCCTAGAGCAGCGCCCTTCACTGATTTTCAGAGGAGAGGGGCCACTTTAGCCGACAAGAAGACATCGTTAAGTATCGAAACCATTGGGGCTTTGACAGCCATGATCGCTGTGGAGGGGGGGGGGGTGTTTTCCCACTTGTTGTGTATTGTCGGTGGGGGCCCCGCATGTCAGGGGCTTCACGCTAAAGGCCACACAGGGTCCGTCAGTGCCTCTTCTTCCTCCCCCCCATTCCACCGCTGCGAAGAAGAAACATCGTGGACTTCGAGACGTCGTCCCACGGCGGAACAAGTTCACGGTCGCTCACAACGCAGCGCCATCGTCAAGTTGAGCGTCGCAACAATCGAAGCGCGTCGCTGACTGCTGCTGTTGCTGCCTTCCGCAGTCGTCGCTGGTTGGGTTAAGAAGAGGCATCGCGAGTCGAGACGACTCCTCCACCACCAACAACAACCAACACCACCAACCACAACCACCAACAACAACAACCACCACCACCAGCAAAAAAAATCCACCCGCGCAGCAAACGAGCGGGGAATTGCATCTTAAAACACGAACGCAGACCACACTTGAGGTGAGCGACTGAGAAAGACATTCGACATTGCGATCAGATATTTATGTTTAAAAAATAGTGGGACGGTGGTGTGATGAATGTATCGTAGCGTCAACAACAACAACCATCGCGTTTGTTGTTGTTGTGGTGCCGTTACAGCGGCACGTGATGCGTAAGCAATTAAAACGAGCGTCTTCAGGTTGTGTCGTTGCATTTACGCACTGCTTATATAAAGTACTGCTTAGAACAGTACTTTATATAGCGGTTATCGATTATTTAAAAAGTGGAAATGTTTAAAAAATGCGTTTGATTTTCGCGTCGAGGCTTTCACATTTCCTAGTTCGCTTAAGGCGAGGCGCCGACCTTGCTTGCGCGCGATTGGTCGGCGCTGCCAACGTTACAGATTTTGAGCCAATCGCGAGCGCCGCTTTCGCCCCTCGCGCGCCCTCCAACCAATGGGTGGTCGAGTGCCTGGCCGCGTCCGCCCGTGCGAACTGGGAAATGTAAACGGGCGGCTGCACCCGCTTAAAACGATAATACCGGAAATAATAAAAACTAATATTAATTCGAGCTTAAACATTAACAGCGACAACAACCACCACCGCTCAAAAATAAACTATTTTACTGAATGGCACGCGTGACGGATTATTGCGGTCAACGAGGGGACGCGGCGTAGAGTGACAATTGAAACCTCTCCACCGACGTAAACACCTTATCCTCAATCTTAATTTTATCCTCGCTTATATTAGCGACAAACTGCGTTGGTTAAAGCAAACTTTACCTCGTTACCTCGTCGCCTCGTCGTCGATTGTCAACGTGGGGGTAATTGAGTGGCTCGGCGTGGAGAAAGACGTCGTCACAAGCTCTGCTGCCAAATGTCGTCGCGGTGATGATGATGGTGGTGGTGATGATGATGGTGATGGATCAGCCGCTCCCACCACCACCACCTCCTCCTCCTCATCCCTTCAGGGAATGCTCCGATGATGATTTATAGAATCCGCGGTGGCTCATTGCACAACATTGCACCAGTCGGTTGACAGGCGTGGGGAAGTATGGTCGCGTCAAATTTTGATTTAAAGCTTTCGTGACTGCACGGATTCAGATTTTTGGTTCTTTCGGTAAAGTCACGTAGAAGGGAAATAATAAAATATAAAACAATATTATTTCCCTTCTACGTGACTTTACCGAAAGAACCAAGAATATGGTCGCGTCGGTTACAGTTGAGGCCCTCGATGGGGCTTGCTGCATGTACCTACGCCTAATCGATACACTGGGGATTATTCCAGCATGGATATTTGAAATAATTGCATCAGGTTTAATGTGATAAAATATCCACGCATTATGGTTTTTCTCCCCTATCCCCCCTCCCTCCTCCTTTCCCCACCACCAAATAACATTTATAACTTTTTTGGTTTATTTTCGAGAAGACAACCTCCTCCTGACTGAGCCAGGAGGGCGTAGAGAGAGAGAGAGGGCTGTCAATCCTGTACGTTGAGAATGTTATTCATTTCGATTTAAAGCTTTCGTGACTGCAGGGATTCATATTCTTGGTTCTTTCGGTAAAGTCACGTAGAAGGGAAATAATCAAAATTATACAATCAAATTATCACGACGTTTCGATTGCAACACAAGCAATCATCAACAGGTGTGAAAACCACAGCAATAAAATTTGAAACCGCCACTTTTCTCAAAATTTCTTGCTGTGGTTTTCACACCTGATGATGATTGCTTGTGTTGCAATCGAAACGTCGTGAGAATTGAATTGTAAATTTTTTTATTATTTTATTATTTCCCTTCTACGTGACTTTACCGAAAGAACCAAGAAAATGTTATTCATGGTGAGTGGGAACTCAAGCCCTGTCGCATGGTTACGCTATCAATCATAGTCTGTCCAAAAACAGAATGTTTAGTCTTAAAATGGCAAAGGTGGCAGATTCCGTCTGCTCTGCGCGTGACCTTCAGTACAGTACTGGCGGTCATCGACTTAGGAAGGGGTTCCGTTCCTGAGACCCGATCGTAAGTCGGAACACAGTACAGAGACTCTTCCACTTACGAACATTCGACATACGCACTTTCAGAGATACAAACCTGTCCCCGTTTGTCCAGTTGCCTGTTTGGAACAAGAGTCGTAAGTTCAACCGCTGCGGCGGTGGCATTTACATCTGCAGAAGATGAAGAACCAGTTCCATCTACTCTGCAGAACGTGAAGAACCAGTGTCATCTACAGAACATTAAGAACCACTGTCATCTACAGAACATGAGGAACCAGTTGCATCTACAGAACATGAAGAACCAGTTGCATCTACTCTGCAGAACGTGAAAAACCAGTGGCATCTACATCTACAGAACATGAAGAACCAGTGACATCTACAAAACATTAACAACCAGTGTCATCTACAGAACATTAAGAACCAGTTGCATCTACTCTGCAGAACGTGAAGAACCAGTGGCATCTACATTTGCAGAACATGAAGAACCGGTGCCATCCACAGAACATTAAGAACTAGTGTCATCTACATCTTCAGAACATGAAGAACCAGTGTCATCTACATCTGCAAAACGTGAAGAACCGGTGGCATCTACAGAACATGAAGCACTAGTGGCATCTAAGGAACTTATACAACCTTTAAAGTAATTCCCCGTGTTTGGTGTACATGCCCTACGTCATATTTGGAATCCACAGGGGTATAATTCGACTTACGAACAGACTTTTGGAACCTAACTCGTTCGTCAGTAGAGGAGCCCTTGTACTCTAGTGAACTGTAGTTAAATGCACATACGGTCACTGTTATAATATGTGTTGCGGTTCAATAACAAAACATGGAAGCATTGTTAAACTCATAAATAAGAATACATATTTACATTTGCATGTAATGCTGTAATTAATACTGTACAGCAGAGGTGGGACAAAGTCATTGTTATGCAAGTCCAAGTCGAGTCGCAAGTCATCAAATTCATGACTCGAGTCTGACTCGAGTCCAAGTCACATGACTCGAGTCCACATCTCATAGGTGGGACAAAGTCATTGTTATGCAAGTCCAAGTCGAGTCGCAAGTCATCAAATTCATGACTCGAGTCTGACTCGAGTCCAAGTCACATGACTCGAGTCCACACCTCTGCTGTACAGTAAATGAAACATAAAATAAAGTAACATGAATAGAGATTTTTGTTTTAATCATTTACCCAGATTCCTGATACTGGCTTGCTTTTTAAATCCTTATATAATAAGTTCACTTGCTTGTTTGCGCGCTTAGGACCGTGCAAATCTTTCGGTCGTTTTTTAACCTACTTCCCGTGATCCAATCGAGCTGACATTTTGCACACAGACTCGTTGTACGTGACAATTTATTTTCGTGAAAATTTTCAACATTTTAGGGAATTTTTTTTTATATTTAATTACCAATTGCTTAATGGTGGCAGGAAATCATCTGACCCATAGGTGGCAGCCATCTCAAGCCAGAGGACGAGAGGACTCTAGCCGCCACGCATATAAAGGATTTATAGTGAAAAACTTTGTTTTTACGGGTTAATTTTTTTACTTTTCAGAAAGGGTGCAATTAGTCCCCACAATTGCACACACACACACGGGGGCACGTGCCCACACACACAGACACACACACACGGGGGCACGTGTCCACACACACAGACACAAGCACTCGATTCAACCTACTTCGGTGGCATGAGAGGCTGAGTCGACCTTCAGCCAGGATGTTAATTCTCAACTTTCACAACCACGCATTCTCACCGCGGTGCTACCAGCCTGCAAAAGCAACACTGGTATGCCTCACGTACTAATAGACAATATATAGTGCATTAGCTCTTTAGCCAATATTTGCATTTTAACGCTGAGTACCATTTATAGTTTGCCTACAGCAAACAACACAGTCTATTGATTCTGGTGGAAGGCCATTGATATATGGGCAAGCCAATTCTGTAATCGAGCACTGGGGTGGTGCTGGTGGTTTACTGGTGCTCTGCACAGAGGGTTTCATTCGACACCAATAGAAGAAAAAAACAACATTCGTCAAAAACACTCCTTCCCACCTCCAAAAAGCGAAATGTAGAATGGGTCACAATATGAGCAATGCCCCCTTTTCAGCACAAGACCATGAGCCATTGCCCGAAACGTCGTGCATGTATTGTATGTATTTAGTTTAATGTATATTCGTTCATTGATGGCAGCGTCGTTGACGAATGTGTTGAGTTTTGTTTTTGCAATTGGTGTCTAATGAAGTACTGTACCTGTGCACCACTTGCCAATGCAGCAGCATCACCAAATAATGTTTAATCATTAGGCACATTTACGATTGGTTACAGGTTGGCCAAGTGATGAACTATTTTAAACTGAACTCTATTTTATTTTACCAGGTAAGGCCCACTGAGTTATATAGCAATTTTTTTCCAGAAGCGACCTGGCCACAAATGATTACTCAATGAAGTGGCTTATCATTTGGAAATGTATAGCAGCCAGATACTCCTAACGCATGTTTCCAAATGTGTAGGGAGAACATGCAAACTCAAAATATACAGCAGCAGGCATCAGGGCCGGGAGAGAACCCACGACCTCCTGCATACCAGGCGAGGGAGTAAACATCACCGCAGCGCCCAGAACAAGCAAATTTAAGTCCTATGTACATCGATTTTAAGCATTGTTTTAACTTCCTTCCACACACACACAATATGGACTCAAACATCCAGTCAGGTCAAAAGGTCATAGTAGTTAATACTTTCAATGCCTAAACTCCTCATCACTTTATTTAGTGAGATCCCGTATGTTTTGCAGTCGGGTTTCCATGGTGGCGAGATGTTAACTACCTCCTGGTATACAGGAGGTCGTGGGTTAAATTCCGACCCTGACGCCGACTGTATATTTGGAGTTTGCATGTTCTCCCCGTGGTCGCGTCGATTTTTCTCCAGGTCCATGTTCAGAGTTTTTGGCTGCTGCTATAAATTTCCGAACACGGAGGAAGAAAAAAACCCAAGAAAATAATACCGTCGATTCTGTAAAAATGACACAAAACAGAATAGATTTTTTAACAGAGCTACGGCCCTGAAATGTATGGAATTTCTGCAGTAATTTCTATATACGCCTCTAATATGTGGTGGCGGTAGCAGTTGTATCCAAGAGTGACACAAAGGCCTGTACACAAAGGACTCAACCGTTGTGCATTATGCAAAAACGATCCTAAAGAAATGCATTGCGGTCACCTTTTGTTAATTTAATTAAATTGTATCAATTTGATTTTACTTATCAAAATAAAATGTAGTAAATGTGACCGACTGACAGCAGCAGCAGTGATATAGAGACGGACAACTGTAGACCGGTTTTGTTCTTATTTTGACTCATCCGTATCGTATAGTCACCAATGCTCACTGCTGCAAGTCTGCCTCTGAGAAGCATATCCACTTGGCATGGTTTCCAGAGGCATACTTTGTCGCTCAAATTTGTTTTGATAGTGACATCAGACAAGGGGACCACAATGCAGTTCTTTAGGAACTGCTGATGTTTATTTTTTTGCATAATGCACAAAGCCCTGTGCGCTTTCTGTACAATGTTACTGTGTGCTGTTTAAATCTTATGGTTTTTCCTGCGCCGTGCTGTTTTTCCCATTATGATGGGTATCTCTCATTATTTCCACAGATATGTTTCAAGCATTGCATGGTGAACACATCTGCAGTGCATTACGGAATGCTGCAGAATAATCTCATTTACTAAGTGGGAAATATGGCACAAACAAGGTTATGTGCTCGTTGCTCAACATGCATTGAAAAAGAGACCACCCCCGGTTGTAAATTTGGGTCAAAGAACAAAGTCACTGAATCTTGCAATCTTCACTGTACAGTCAGTGCTCGGCAGTGTTTCGCCTGCTCCGCCAGTTCTCTGCTAAGCATGCGACCGTCTGTTCCGCGAGTTGTCAGCTAATCGTGTGAATCCGTCTCTTGTATTCATAGCTGTAAGTCTTATTGTTTTACTGGCTTCATGCGGAGGCACGTGGTGTCCTCGAGTGACTTTTTAACCGTGCTTGCGTCAGCAATGGAGATTGCAAAAAGCTTTCCTTAAAAACTCTACGGGAGCCGCCCGTCTTGTTGATTGCCATCTTAAGCTACTCGTGGGGTGGTGCAAGCAGTTACGCTCGATGCTCAGTGCTTTTCCGCCTTCGAAGGAGGCATTTTAAACGTTTGTGCGGTTTAAACGTTTGTTTTTTTTTGTTTGCCGATAAAAAAAAATGGATTTTCTGTTCAAGTTTTTTTCAGGTGGGGAGAATTCGTCCGCCATGCCCCCGTCGCCGCCTGCGTCGTCCCAAGGGACATCGGGACCTGCAGCTCTGCACTTGACCGTCAATGGGAAGGACTACACAGGTCAGTTGACTTCACAAGCACGAACTCCGTTTTTAGGTTGGATCCTTCATCAGCCAACGCCGCACACGTGCTCATGCAGTGCAGCGTTTCCGTCTCGAGCCGAGGTCAAATCTCAACCTTTCTTCCCCCGCATTCGTTCCCGCACTGGTCGTAGCTGTCTGAATGGCGCAAACACCTGGACGCAAACGGTCTGCTATTTGCAGGAGGCAGTACATTCCCCGGTTAAGCTGTGGTAAAGCGACCGCTTAAATGAGTACGTTGCATTTAATATTCAAGAAAACACGGCAGAATTTCTTGCAAACCGGTAGAAGATAAATGTTTTCAGCATAGTTTTTACTTGGTTGACAAAACTAACAGCAACATCTCCCCCTACTTGCAGACTAATGTCCACTTGCAGACTGGTGCTGTGTACACCTTATGGCAGCACAGCAGGGATGGCTGCCACTGGAGGTGCCCTTGGCTAAACTGCAGCAGAGCATCGGAATTGATTGGGATTAGAATCAGAATCTTTATTTAGACTGGAGGAATCCGATGAGCCATGAAGCTCTTTTTCACGGATGTTTGCAAGTTATGACAACAAATAATATAAAAACATGCAAATTGTATGAGTACATAAATTCCTGTAGATTTTTCAGGACCAAATTCAGGCTAGGGGAAGACAGCAAAACAACAACAAAAGCAGTGCCAGACCACACCAAGGCAACAGACAGTCCTTCGATTAAAATGCACATTAAAATTGAACTTGCGTGATGAGACATGATGTAAGGTGCCGCTTGAGTTTCCAAGGCATTTAAGCAAATGCAATATACGGTACAGTGTTCCCTCGTTATTCGCGAGGGATACGTTCCGAAAATGCTCGTGAACATCACATTTTGTGGATAATGATATTGGCCCACAAATATCGTACACACAACGTCTGCAGATGCCTTCGAAAGCTTCGAGAAGTTCTCTCCCTCTCTCTCTATCCCTCTCATTACTTAATCTCATAACTTTTTCGCATCACATTCTCTCTCATCGCTTTATCTCTTCACTTTCCTTCTCTCTCTCTTTCTCAATGCAGCCGTGTGGAGTTCCAGATGCGATTCGCGGATAGCCAAAATCGCGGATAGAAAGTTGCATGGATGTATGTACTGTATGTTGAACTTCTTTCGCACCGTGCGTCGCGAATCGTGCTAATCAGAGGTGCAGGGAAGGACAACAAGCTAAACACAAAAATCAGTTCTTAAGAAATACATTTTCCATCTAGATTTAAAAGTGTATAGCTTCAGTGGCTTCCTGATATCGGAAGGAAGAGCCTTTCTGGACGGCTGCAGAAGCGCATCTGAAGGCGCGCGGTGCGGTTGCCACCTCTGTAAATAACGGGGGAATCCTGCACAGTGTCATGCAAATCCTCATCCTTGCCTCGCAGTGGAAAACCCGGACCCGCGCACTACGCTGAGCGAGTTCCTGCGCGGAACGCTGCGTTTGAGCGGCACCAAGGTGATGTGCCATGAGGGAGGCTGCGGCTGCTGCATCGTCACCGTGCAGTACGCGGATCCCCTGCAGCCTGACAAAGTGCTCACTGAGTCCATCAATTCCGTACGTATATACTGTATTTATGTGGAACCTCTTTTACACAGTACTTAGCCAACCGCGCGCATCGAAGGTGCGGAGGACGGACAACAATCTCAACATATTCTTGCTGTGGATTTCACACCTGATGATGATTGCTTGTGTTGCAGTCGAAACGTCGTGAGAATTTTTATTGTTTAATATTTTTATTATTTCATTATTTCCCTTCTACGTGACTTTACCGAAAGAACCAAGAATATGAATCCCTGCAGTCACGAAAGCTTTAAATCAAAACAATCTCAACGTAAAAAGCAGTTCTATAGAAATGCGTTTTCAATCTGGATTTTAAAAGTGCAGCGCAACCAATGGCTTCCTGATATCGGATGGAAGAGTGTTCCAGACGGCCGTGGAAGGGCATCGGATAGCGCGCGATGCGCTGACCATCTTTGTTCGATGGCTAGACAAAAGCCGCTGCTGCTGCTGCTGCTGCGAGGATGACCGGAGTTCGCTTGACGGTTTATGGTCCTCCATGAGATCAGCAAGGTATTTGTGCTTCATCTGTGGCAAGCGCTTTGAGTGCACGCCTTGCACGGACCCACTCGCTCGCCCTACTCACCCGCTGCCTATCTCTGCGCGTGTTGAAGCCATTCGTGGTTTGAGCCCGGCGGCTGCCCTGGTTAATACTCCATCTGTATTAGCCACGAAATACACGTCGACTGCTTCACGGTGGCCGTTAAACATCCCGTCGTGTTAGTCGAAAAGAGCAGGCTAACACCGGTGGTGACGTTTTCACCACGCAGTGCTATGAATCTCGTCACCTGAGTTTGATTCCCGCCTGCTGTCCTCCCCATGCAGTGCCTGGCGCCACTGTGCTCTCTGGACGGGCATCACGTGATCACTGTGGAGGGCGTTGGGGTGGTGCGTGGTGCGCGCGGCCTTCACCCCGTGCAGCAGAGGCTGGTGGATCACCATGGCATTCAGTGTGGCTACTGCAGCCCCGGCTTCGTCATGCAGATGTACAGGTGAGGCTCCCGCACCGGGCGCTCGTGCATTGGAGTCAACTGAATGAAACAATTGGTCACACTTAAAACACGTAGGTTTTGACAGCCAATGTTATGATTTGTAAAAAAAAAAGGCAAAATGTAAGGCACATTCTCTACCAAATACAGGCAGTCCTCTAATTACGATGGAGATGCGTTACCACGACCTCCATCGTAAGTCGAAAATGGCCTCGCCTACCCAGGAGTCTTATAGAATGGTGATAATTTAGCAAAACAGAGCAAATTACAGTACCGTACTGTATAAACTATATACTGTATGTCTTTATTAATTGCAATACAGTATTGCACAGTAAAATTTAAAGTAAAAAAAACCAAGGTAAATTCTTAGCCTACCTATATGAACTGCAATTGAATAGAAAGTTTTTTCAGGAAGCAATCCTATCTGCTATAAAAACTTTTAACATGCATTGAACGTATCGTATCGTGGTAACCCTAAAATGAAATCGCTAAAGCTACGTATCATACATGCATTGAACGTATCGTTACGTATCATATTGTACTGTACTCACCAAGATTATTTTACAATTTTGTCATATCGCCATCGTAAGATCGAAATATCGTAAGTCGGACCGTCGTAACTCGGGGACTACCTGTACAGCAAAACAAAATAAATGATCACGTACAGTATACAAGTGTTTAACACGCCAATTATTATTATTATTATGAGTCAAAGAATAATATGCACAATCACATTTATCGATTGGATACAACATTTTGTTTGCAATTACATCAATAATCATCATCAGGACAAGATTTAGGAATTCAGAATGTTCAGTCTAATTGATGAATATTGTTACGAGAATTGTCGCCTGCTTCGTAAAGTGAACTAACGTCGATATTAGCGCTCACAAAACACAAATATAAACACCCCCTTTTAGCCTTAAACAGACTATTGAGGCAAGTGTTGTTAGCGAGCACCTATGAAAGCTGGCACGGCACTCGAGGGGGTGGGTGGCCATCACCACGCCCGGCCGCCTTTGTCTCCCAAGTGGCAATGTTTACACACCACACAAGGTACTAATTTGAGGTTGAGTCGATCTAGGGGAGGCCCAGGACTGGTTCAAATAATCGTCACTAGTGTTAGCCGTGAGCGTGTTATCGAACTAACTCGGGTCGCCAAGTTCATTGCGCAGCACGCAAACCAGTACACTACCCAACCCCACTCACACGCACACACGCACGCACGCACGCATCCCCGTACACACACACACACTCAAGCTGGCTGTGTCCCGTCTCCTCCGTGTCATGAACCCATAGTCTGCTCGCCAGCAATCCGGCCCCCAGTCAGCAGGAGGTGGAGGACGTGTTTGATGGGAACATTTGTCGCTGCACAGGTTAGTGTGCGTGCATTGTGCATCCAATGTCTAGGCCTGATTTTCAAAACAAATAAAAGAGTGTGATGCAATTTTATATTGTTGCCCACAAACCCACAAGTATCACTGGGAGAAAGTACTGCTGGGTGCCACGGTGGCGAGATTTGAATTACCTCGTCTGATATGCAGAACATAGTGGGTTCGATCCCGACCCTGACGCCTGCATATTTGGAGTTTGCGTGTCTCTCTCTCCCCGTGGTCGTGTGGATTTCTTCGCTGGGCCCTCCGTTTTTTCCGTCCACACTTGGAAACACGCGTTTAGAATATTGGGTTGCTATAAATGTGCACATGATAAGCCACTTTGTTGAGCTATCTTTTGTGGCCAAGTTACTTTTGAAAAAGAGCTACATAGCTCAGTGGGCCTTACCTGGTAAAAACAAGGAAAATGGTTTAGTTCGAGATGCGCACTGTTCATCCCGTGTTTTATCGCCCTTTCGTTTTAATTTCTCAATCGAGAAACGTACAAAACTAAAACCCCTTTTGTCTTTCAGGTTATCGCCCGATCCTGGATGCGATGAAGTCGTTTGCGAAAGATGGGAAAGCCCCATTGAGCCCATCCTGCCTTGACATCGAGGTAAGAGCAAACCCTGCCGTGCCAAAGCGGCGCAGGAGAAAACCCGTTTCTCCCAAATAGTTTTCCACCTTGCTCTCGCTGATCGCGTGGTGAGATAAAGAACTGGCCAATCGGTGCATCGCTCCTTATTCGGGGGCAGAGCAGGCGTTGCAATTCAGTGCAGTTTATTTGGAAGTACCCTGTGAGCTGAGAAGGTCTTGAATCGGGTTTCATCAACAAAATCATCGGTGCCCTGGCAAACGTAACGTACATAGCAGGTCGCAAGAATGTTGAAATAAAAAGAAATACAGAATCTAACTATTTATTGACACTGGAGGAATCCGATGTCCAGTAGTTTTCACAGATGTTCAGAAAAAATGACAACAAATCACATAATGTAGAGTATATTACAAAAATAAATCTTTAAAATATTTTACTAAAGTGAGGCAGCAGGAGCTATCGCAGGTCTCAATTACAGAAGCGCTCTTCTCCCCTCCCGACACAGAACTGCCTGCCCCATTTAACACGTTCCTTCGGAGTGGGCAGGTAGGAACTTGGTTGGACAGTGCATTCGTGCACGACAGACAAATATGCACAACAGACAGACAAATAATCCCTGGTGGACAGTGTGGAACCTGTTGTTCCTACCTGTAATACGAAGCCTATGCCTGACATGGAACACTGATTTCATTGCGTTGAAGAACTTTGGTCCCATCCCGTACAGGGCTTACCAAATTCTCCGGGTTAGAAGGCGCTCCAGAAATTCGTGGTCGTCTTGAAAAAAAAAGAAAAAATCTTATTATGTTTTATTTTTTATTATTTTATTATTTCCCTTCTACTTGACTTTACCGAAAGAACCAAGAAGATGAATCCCTGCAGTCACGAAAGCTTTAAATTTGAAATTTAAATCTTGCTTTATAATCGGGAGAATACGATACAGGCCACGGCTCGACTTGCAACCGTCGTACAGGAACCCAATCAGTTCGTAGGTCTGGGGGTCCGCCCGTACTTTGGAGAGCCATCTTCCTGAAGAACAGAGTGTTCTCCCGATCATAAGGCTTCAGCCCCACATTTTTTCCTTAAAATACATGGTGGGGGTGGGGGGGGGCAAGGATGTTTTATAATCGAGAGAATATGGCGCGTTTCATCCGATACAATATCCTTTCGTCATTTGCACCTTGGCTCTCACCTGCTGTCAAAAATGAGTTCACTTCACGCAAATTCCTCAGATCTCTCCACTGGCTCCAAATTCAATCCTCTACCAACTGCACGATCGCCCTCCCCGCCCTTCAAGAACTTCCAAGGACCCGCTCCTGGCCGCCCCTCTCCTCTGCGACTCTCTCCTCCACACTACACCCCATCAACCCATTCGTTCTGCCGCAGTAACCAACGCCTTCTGTTTTCATCCAGAGTCAACCTCGCCCGAATGAGAAGTCGCTTATTCGCTGCTATTGGCGTCAGGCCTAAAACTCCAGGCTGCGTGGCCGTCCATGCTTCGTGCCTTCATCCCCCTCTTCAAAATCCAGTCACAAGACCTTCCCCTTTGCCTGGCTGACTGTCCCTGAACCATGCTGCCCTCGTGACGTGAACTCACCCCATGTTTGTGCGGTGCTTTGAGACGCGGTCGCGTTCAGACGCTGCGTGCATCCAGTTCCTGTTGCCGCCGCAAGTAGTTTATTTTCGCCGATATTAATTTTCACTACTTTCACCATGTCGTATAAACATCATGACATGCGCGCTGGATCTCCCACTGCCAATATTTTCCATAGAGCACCGTATCGTGTTCGAACGCACGCAGATGTAAATAATAACAGCTGTGGCATGTGGCAAGATGTACCGGCTGCGTTTATGGCTCTGCCATCGATTGCCTGCTGACTTGAGTCACGTGCATCTTGTATTTACCGAGGACATTATTACGTTATGTCGCACGTTCATCACTCATTAACTAACCATTAGCGGTCATAAGCGCTGACATTAGCGCTGACATTAGTGCTGATTTGTGCCTTGTTTTCCATTACAGGCTTTGTGTTGGTAAATCATTGGACGTGTTTTAGATGACTCTCTCAGGCAGTTTAATAGGGCTCACTCAGCCTAGGACTAGACATCGCTCCTTCATGCTTGAAGAACTTTGGTCCCATCCCTTCCAGAGCTTATCAAATTCTCCGGGTTAGAAGATGCTCCAGAAAGTAATAAAACCGTGGTTCTCCATGTGTCAGTCATTTCGTTTCATTAATAATGTTAGCCCTCAGACCAGGGATAGGTTGAAATAAGTAAAAGAGATATTTTTTTTATTCAATCTGGAAAAATCTAATTTTGCATGGAGATACGTGTTAAAATATTCTCTGTCCTTTGCCAATATTTATTTGAATTGTGCTCATGGCATCATGTCAGGAGATGATGCATCCTCGTAGAATGCTTACACGGCAGTGGATGTTTTAGAGATCGGCCTGCAGATGGAGATATCATAGAACGACTACTGAAATGTTTCATACGTTTTTGTTGTTTTTCTTTTTTCGAAATCCTTTCAAGCAATAAAATAATTTTTCTATCCACTTTCCTGCACGCCCAAGCACTTTCTTATCTCCCGCCATAGGGATGTTGATTTTCCAATGCTGGCTCAGGGCTCTAAACGTGAAATTGAACGACCACAGGAAATAATTTTTACTTTGAGATAGCCTGAATCGACCCTCGCCCCAGCTCTGAGCTCAGAGCAAACCACAGCGCCACCCGGCCACATTTTTCACCATCGAGGGGCATCCGTTCCCTCCCTCAGCTTTGCCTCATGGCACGCGTGTGCAATTTGTACTTATGTACTTTATGCTTAAATTTCGATTTAAAGCTTTCGTGACTGCAGGGATTCATCTTCTTGGTTCTTTCGGTAAAGTCACGTAGAAGGGAAATAAAATAATAAAAATAAACATAATAAAATAATTCTCACGACGTTTCGGCCACAACGCAAGCAGCCATCCTCAGGTGAAACTTGCTCACCTTTTCTCCACCTTTGCACTCCCATCTTAGTTTTTTTGTTATTTCTTTGTTGTTCAAACGTGCTGGCCTGCCCCTGCTGGTGCATCTGTTAATAAGTATAACCCGTAAAAACGAAGTTTTTCACTATAAATCCTTTATATGCGTGGCAGCGAACTTAATATAAAGGATTTAAAAATATATTCGCCTGTGGAGGACGCGGGGATCGATCCCGCGACCTTTGGCATGGGAAGCGAGGGCGCTACCAACTGCGCTACTCCGCCACGGCCTGTGGAGGGGTTACGCTCTGGGCTCTTACACTCTGACGTTCAGCCAAAGCCATGAATGAGTTATATTTGAATATATGTAAAATACATTTTTTTTGCCTAAAAAGTGTAAAATTTTGGGAATTTTTTTTCACGAACAATAATTGTCTCGCACAACGAGTCTGTGTGGAAAATGTCAGCTCGATTGGATCACGGGAAGTGGGTTAAAAAACGACCGAAAGATTTGCACGGTCGTAAGCAAGCAAGCAAGCACGCAAGCAAGCAAGCAAGCGAACTTAATATAAAGGATTTAAAAAAAAAAAAAGGGCTTCACAGTTCACCGGATTCCTCCAGGAGGAAGGAAAGAAAAGATTCCGAGCCGGAAATCACCGCTCTCGCCGCCACTTGTCCACACCGCGTGTCTCTCTCTCTCTGTCTCCCCCTCTCGGGCAGGACCTCAAGTTCTGCCCCAAGAATGGGCGGCCGTGCAGAGGCGATCACTCGTGCTCCTCAGGCGAAGCGACGGCCGCCGCCGCCGCTGGCCCCGCTCATCTCTTCGCGGCCGCCGACGTCAAGTGGTTCCGCCCCACCTCGCTCACGGAGCTGCTCGTCGCTGTGGAGCGGCTGAGCGGGCAGAGCGTGAAGCTGGTGCGGGGAGACACGAGCAAGGGTGAGGGCCGAGGGAGGGGGAAGGGATGGATTACGACCGGCGCAGTGGCAAGATGTTAACTACCTCGCCTGGTATACAGGAGGTCGTGGGTTCAATTCCGACCCTGACACCTGCTGTATATTTTGAGTTTGCATGTCTCTCTCCCCGCAGTCGTGTGGATTTTTCTCCGAGTCCACTTGCTTTTACCTCCACGTTTATAAACATGCCGCTGAGAATTTTTGGCTGATATATATATATTTCCACGTGAATAAACCACAACAGTGAGCTATCATTTGTAGCAAGGTCGCTTCTGAAAAAGAGCTGTACAGGTCAGTGGGCCTTACCTGGTAAAATCTAAATATTCTTAGGTTTTTTCGGTAAAGTCACATAGGTAAAAAATTTTAATTAATAATATTTTTATTTTACTTTTATTAATTTTAATTTTTTTATCTACGTGACTTTACCGAAAAAACCTAAGAATATGAATCATTGCAGTCACGAAAGCTTCAAATCTAGAAAAAATCTAAATACTGGTTTTATATTTTACCGAAAGCTGCCAGGCTGCCTTGGAGTAGGGATAACCGGCGCAGGGCACCGGCACTAGAGGACAAGGTATCGCCTATCCATGATAATCCTATATCATACCGCATATTTGCGCTTATGCGGCCGTCTGGAATGCTCTTCCTTCCGATATTAGAAAAACACTGGGAGCTATGCACTTTTAAATCTAAATTGAAAACTAATTTCTTTAGAATTACTTTTTGTGTTTAGTTTGTTGATCCTTCCCCCGCACCTTCGATTAAAACGGTTATGTTTATTAGGATCTGAATTCTAGCAGATTTTTGGTGCATCTTTTTTTGCTCATGGATCCTGGGACCCTTATTTGCCTCTCGGGGCGCTAAGCTTTTGCCGGGCGTGCTAATGCCGAGCGCCACCGCTGCTTTACATCTCCGCACGTGTGACAGGCGTCTACAAGACGGACGGACCCTTCCAGGCGTACGTCGATGTGAAGGGTGTGGCCGAGCTGTTCGCCGTGTCTCTCGAAGCCACGTGCCTGAGGGTGGGCTCATCCGTGAGCCTCAACAAGCTGATTGGCTCCCTGAGGGAGCATGCCGACCAATCGGAGTCCTTCGCAGCCGCCGCCGACCACCTGAGCAAAGTGGCCAATCAGTCTGTGCGAAACGTGAGCTGCGCAACATCGACGCTGCTTTGTCGTTTCTGACACGGGGAGATAACCGTACGGTTGGATCTGAGACACGAAAGACAAGATGACCATACATTGGGTCTGAGACATAGGAGAGATGATAACTGTACGGTTGAGTCTGAAACACGGGAGATACAAGAGACACAATAACCGTATGGTTGAGTCTGAGACACGGGAGACAAGATAGACACTATAACTGTACGTTGGGTCTGAGACTCGGGAGGCACGTAAGACACGAGAGACACGGGTCTGAGACACGGACCTGAGACACGGGAGACACACTTTGACCTGACGTCATTTCCACCAGGCCGGCGGCTGGGCCGGCAACTTGATGATGAAGCACGCTCACCGCGACTTCGTCTCGGACGTCTTCGTCGTCCTGGAAGCGGCGGGCGCCAAAATCCGCATCAGCGACGTGTCCAGCGAGGCCTACCTGGACCTCGTGCAGTTCCTCAGCAAGGACATGAAGGGCAAGGTCGGTCATCTCTCAAGGCAGCGCCTCGCAGCCGTGCTCTCCGTTAGGCGGCCACGTAGATGCCTCGGGATTGGTCACGCAGTGCCCGCGTTGGTGTCGGCGTTGCCGTATTGCCACACTTGGTCTCCGCCGAGTCACCGGCCGCCCTCGCCATCCCAGATGTTCGCTGCCGTGAGCACCCGTGACTCGATGCCTCGCGGCACCCGAGCTGCATTTGCAGCTGGACCTGTGTTTGGTATGGCTCGTGTTCATACCGTATTCTCCGTATTATGAATTGATCATGGCTGAGGATGTGTTGTTGCTCTGGAGACCGGTCCACAGTAAACCGCATCCACTGCACAAACCATGGCAGACGCGGATGCCTGATGCACAAATGTAAAATTAAAAACTTTATAGTGCGCGACTGTGGTCATCCAGAACAGACCGTACAACAACGAAGCAATGCCCGATTCACAAA
The DNA here is from genome assembly GCF_964198595.1 of Lampetra fluviatilis. Lineage (NCBI taxonomy): Eukaryota > Metazoa > Chordata > Hyperoartia > Petromyzontiformes > Petromyzontidae > Lampetra > Lampetra fluviatilis. Next base: position 2,693,908 of record NC_136327.1, on the reverse strand, counting down.
TACGAAGGAGACGTCACAGCGATGATGATACACTCCGCTGCTCCTGACGTGCTTGTCTGGGCTTGACCACCTGAATGTGAAATTGTAGTCGTTGCTCTGCATCTACATCAGCCGATGATGATGATTGCAGATCTGGCTGGGTAGTGCAGTCGTTAGAGCGTGCGGTTCACAATCAGAAGATTGTAAGTTCATATCCCAGTCAGGAGTCAACTCAGCCATACACCAATCCAGGGTTGATAAAATTAGTCTTCTGGATTGAATCCCATCTGCTACAGGAAGGAGGAATTTAGGGTTGTTGGGAAGAGGAGAGCGCCACCGTGCATTCGTTTGAATTGGAACCTACTGATGTCGATTATTGAATTTTAACTAACGTCACAATGTCTCGCTGTTCAAACGAGCACTGGGTGTGACGCTCATTTCCGCTGTTGGCTCGGGTTTGGCGGTTGGATATCCCACGTTTCAAACGATAGGGGCGAGTTTCTCCACACGATAACCACTGCTGACACTTCTTACAAGATCAGAATCAGAATATTTATTCTGGAGGAATCTGTTGAGCTATAAAGCTCTTTTTGACGGATGTCCAGTCGGGGCGGGTAAGAACGTTACAACAACAAACACAACAAAAACACGATAGGAGTGCGAAGTACAGGAGCGGTAAACAAGTCACCCACACACATACAAATAAAACTAAACCATCCCCGTCCTACCAGGCAAACCCTACTTAGGTATTAACTTGTTTTTCAGAAGCGACCTGGCCACAAATGATATATCAACAAAGTGGCCCATCGTTTGGGTGATGGTACCTCTACTGTATTTTAGCAACCCCGGTGGGATGATGAGTTGAGTCGACCCTAAACCGCGATTTGAGCTGGGGAATCTGCTGAATTGTGGGTCGTGCGCACTGACCTCATATAACCCCGCCTGTCGCTGGCCCGATGCGTGCGTGTGCCTGCACTGCATGTTCTGCTGTGTCATATGAGACGCGTGCTCTCATTTTCGCAGGCATTCTTGAGCTAAACGTGGGGTGAAAGGAGCCGCTCATGTAATTGAGCAATTTGGTGTCAGAGCAGGAATTAATTGAATGTCTCAATCGCTTGTTTGATTGATGTTTTGTCGTTGTTTTGTCCTCCGTGACGCTGGCGGGGCACATTTGCATCGTTGAGCTGGCCTTTAGATTCATTGCAGCTGGCATTGCACTACCAGCTTTGCGTGTGCTTTGTCACTGTGTATATAACCTGCTTCCGGAAATATCAAACGTTCAACACGTTCTTAAAAAGATAAAGCCCTAAAAGGAAAAAAAGGACGTATATATTGTTTTACATAATTGTATAATGAGCAACGTTTGAGGCATGTCCCGTTCTTCATAGCACATAAATGGATCCATATATATAGTATGAAGTATAACATAATATTTGTGCTGCTGTAAAGAAGGGCCAACGAAGAAATTTTCTTAAATCCCTCTCACTACCTCTGTCCTCCCAGCAGACTACACCACAGTCGATCAGCAGGTCACATATGGTGGGGTAAAGTGTGGGTGACGCCCAATACCCTCTTAGAGGCCCTTCCTTGAGCAAGTAACATCATCAACCACAACAACAACAAACCGCTGCCTTCGCCATTAAGTGACGGTGACATCACCACGGCGCTTGTGCCGGGCTAGGCGCACCATGAGGCCACGTGAAGTGCCAAAGGCTCGCTTGCAAGAGGTCGCAGAACGGAGCCAGGTGTTGTTGGGTTGACTGCGCAAGTCAATGCCGGGCGGGCTGTACCGTCGGAAGTAAAAATTAACCCCAATTTTTTTGTTTTACATAGAATATGTTCATGACCGGAGCCACGTCATGCGAGAGCAGTTGAGAGAGCACGTCAATGTGCATTCGCATCCCCAAACGGCCGAAAGCGTCTGTTGATGATTGACAGTGCCGTGTGTGGTGTGGTGTGCTGATTGATTCCATAGGTCATTGTCGGCATGGAAATTCCAAAGCTCACCCCGGGAGAAGTTTTTAAGTCGTTTAAAGTTATGATGAGAGCACAGGTGAGTAAACAGTTCATGCAAACCGAACTTTGCACAAGCCTGGCCTTCTGCTGGTATTGTGAGAGGCACTTGTGTGTTGGTAATTTCGATGCATGTAACAATTTGTCCCCATACTATTCAGGAATTTATTTGTACAGTAAAACCTTGGATTGCGAGTAACTTGGTCTGCGAGTGTTTTGCAAGACGAGCAATTTTTTAAAATAATATTAATTTGATCAACGAGCGAGGTCTTGCAATACGAGTAGCACGTGTTTCCGCTTTGTCTGCCGAGCGTCACGTGATCACAACTGATATACGAGTGCTTTGATATACAAGTGCTTTGGATTACAAACACGTTTCCGGAACGAATTATGCTCGCAATCCAAGGTTTTACTGTACTTTGTCTTGTTTATACTCACTCGTTTGTGATATCTGACTGTCAAGTTGGCCCCTGCTGAGATCCTGAGATCAGAATTAGAATTTTTATTTAGATGGGATGAATGCCATGGGTTGTTCTGTCATAAAATCCCATCATTTGATATTTGTTTTTGCACTTAATTTGGGCAAAATGTCAGCCATGAAAATGATAGCTATCGGTCTGGCGACTGTTGTGCAACAAACATTACCTGCACCTCCGATTAGTACGGTTGCCTACGTACGGTGCGAAAGAAGTTCAACATTCACACGCACGCATGCATGCCCTGTGTAACAGGGCAGGCGGGAAAGTGCAGCCACGTGGTGTGAACAAGAAGCCACTCGGAAGAGATTCAGCAGCGGTTCTGTGATATCTTCTTCTGCGGGCCATTCTCTAACGCGGGGTGATGCACTCCTCTGGGAGCGTTCTGAATGGATCCTTTGTGTCATGGCATTCCACCGTTAAAACAATCAGGATAAAGCAAACAAAAACTGAACTGTGAAGATTGAGCCATTGCATAGAGTACGGTCATTTTAAACTGTTGATGTTGTATAATCTGAAACGTTTGTATCACTTAAGTATAACATCAGGTACTGTTGCCCAATCAGCCTCAATTGTAATTTCAAGAGAGACAAACGATGCCACGTGCTGGCCTTGTGCACGCATCTCCCATTGACACAGCTGGAGAATTGGCTCTGGTGAGAGCACTCAGGTCAAGTTCATTTCGTGACTGCAAGGATTCATACTCTTAGGTTTTTTCGGTAAAGTCACGTAGGTAAAAAATAAAATTAATAAAAGTAAAATAAAAAATCACGACGTTTCGGAGGCAACACAAGCTTCAAGTAAGATACAGCAATCGTGCTGTGACGGTTCCACCTGAAGACGGAAGCTTGTGTTGCCTCCGAAACGTCGTGATTTTTTATTTTACTTTTATTAATTTTATTTTTTACCTACGTGACTTTACCGAAAAAACCTAAGAGTATGAGAGAGTACCCTTTGGTTTTTTCGGTAAAGTCACGTAGGTAAGAAATAAAATAAAATAATATAAATGAAAACAACTCGCTTTCGCTACGTTGTCCCCACCTGAAGAAGGACGCTTGTGTCACGCCCGAAACGTCGTGATTTAATTGAGTTGTTTTCATTTATTTTATTTTTTACCTACGTGACTTTACCGAAAAAACCAAAGAGTATGAATCCTTGCAGTCACGAAAACTTCAAATCTAGAATCAGGTGAGAGAGCTCCACTGGAAGTTGGGAGTTCAATTCACAGTCAGGGTTCAACTCAGCCCATTGTCCCCTGGACTCTCTGTAAATGAGTACCACATTTTAGGAATTCATCACTGGTCATTCCTATGAAGTGTTGGGAATGTGCAGTGTCTATTATTCAACCAGGGCTACCATTTCCTCTATCGTCAACAACGCATGTTGTCCATGTGATCATATAGGTATCTTTCGATTTAAAGCTTTCGTGACTGCAGGGATTCATCTTCTTGGTTCTTTCGGTAAAGTCTGTCATTCAGACGCTGTCTTTCCGACAGACCTGTTCTTCACCTGAGGACGGCTGCTTGCTTTGTGGCCGAAACGTCGTGAGAATAATTTAATTATGTTTTATTTTTATTATTTTATTATTTCCCTTCTACGTGACTTTACCGAAAGAACCAAGAAGATACAGGTGTCTGGTCACTCAGCGTGCTGATCGTACCACATGTGCGTCACCGCTCCCAGTTGACGGTTTCCCGATTGCCGCGCGCCACAGAACGCGCACGCGTACGTGAGCGCGGGATTCCGCGCGAAGATCAACGCCGGCGACGGGGGACAGCGCGTGGTGACGGCCGCGTCCCTCGTGTACGGCGGCGTCGCTCCGGGGTTCGTGCACGCAGAGCGGGCCGAGCGCTTCCTCCTCGGCAAGGACGTGACCTCGGCGGCCACGCTGCAAGGTCGGAGACAGTCGCGCGCAGCCGCACGCACTGGCGACACACTGGCTCCAGTGGCTTCCTAATGTCGGAGAAGCCGCATCTGTGAGCGCGCAGTTGCACGCTTCTGGGTTTAAATTCTTGGCGTAGGTCGCCGGATGTCTCTCAGGGCCACTGCTGACCATTGCCTCGGGGCTCCGTGGCCTCCAGGTGTCCTGTTGGAGCTGGGGGATGAGCTGACGCCAGACAGTGATCCTGTGGCCGCGAGTCCCCAATACCGCAAGTCCCTGGCGCTGTCTCTCTTCTACAAGGTGCCGTGACGAAGTCATCATCATCAATCATCATTCGTCCATCATCATCCATCATCATCATCAATGATATAGGATTTTATGGATAGGCGTACTTTGTACTCTAGTGGTAGTGCCTTATACCGGTAATCCCTTGCCCAAACCAGCCGAGTAGTATTCCGGAAAATATCGAGTAATGAAATTAAAATCCATTGTATGAGTTTGTGTATTTGTGTGTGCGCGTGTGTGTGTGTCTGGCGAGCGGTGGTGCAGCAGTTAGCATGCTATATTACAAACCTGGCGGCCCGAGTTCGATTCCCGCTCACCGCCAACATCAGTGACGAACAATTATTTTAACCGGTCCTGGGCCTCCCTGAGTGCAGCTCAGCCTCAAATGAGTACCTGGTGCGGCGTACAAAAACATCGCCACTGGGAAGATAAAGGCGGCCGGGCGTGCTGCGAGCCACCCACCCCACCCCCTCACCTGCGGTGCCGGCCTTCATAGGCTTTACTCGCTAACAGCACTTGCCCCAAAAGTCCGTTAAGGCTACACGGTGGTGGGAATCTTTGTCTTTGTTGTGCGCGTGTTGGGGCAGTTCTACCTGAGCATCGCGGGCGACGGCGCCGTGTCGCCGCGCAACCACAGTGCGTGCCACGGGCTGGGGCGGGCGGTGTCGAGCGGCGAGCAGACGTACGACACGCAGCCCGCCGACTACCCCCTCACGCTGCCCATCGCCAAGCTGGAGGCCTCGCTGCAGGTAGCCGTGCGGGGGAGAGTGGTGGTGGTGCACAGAGTGTGGTGGTGCAGGGTGAGTGGTGTGGTGGTGCAGGGTGAGTGGTGGTGGTGCAGGGTGAGTGGTGGTGGTGGTGGTGCAGGGTGAGTGGTGGTGGTGCAGGGAGTGGTGTGGTGGTGGTGCAGGGTGAGTGGTGGTGGTAGTGCAGGGTGAGTGGGGTGGTGGTGCAGGGTGAGTGGTGGTGGTGCAGGGAGTGGTGTGGTAGTGGTGCAAGGTGAGTGGTGGTGGTGCAAGGAGTGTGGTGGTGGTGGTCCAGAACTCGTCGCGTTCGCCAATAGCACTGTGCGTGCGCACGTGTGTGTGGCTTTTAGCCTCAAATGAGTACCTGGCGCGGTGTGTAGACATTGCCACCAGGGAGACAAAGGTGGCCGGGCATGATGCTGGCCACCCACCCCCTCATGTGCCATGTTGGCCTTCATAGGTGCTCCCTCAAAGCCACTTGCCCCAACAATTCTGTCATGGGGTTTATGTTTGTTTGTTGAACCTCTTTCGCGACGTACGTAGCCAACTGTGCTAATCGGAGGTGCGGGGGAAGGACGACGAACTAAACATAAAAAGCAGTTCTAAAGAAGTGGGTTTCAATATAGACGATTTTACAGTTGCGTAGCTCCAGTGGCTTCATTAATATCGGAAGGAAGAACGTTCCAGATGGCCGCGGAAGTGCATCAGAAAGCACAGACGCGCATCAAGCTCAGGACGTATTTACAATTTCTGAAGATGTACGCAAGTGATGTGCGATTGTTTACACCGAAGCTAGCGGAGCGAACCGAGCTGTGCAAATGACCCATCACGAATGAGAAACGGTAGGAACGAGACGGCAAAAAAACGAGACAGAAACGACAGGGATTGTTGGGTTGAACCCTGACCCCAGATCGTGACAACTCGTCAAGTTGCTGCCAGAGGGCAGGGCAGCAGTGTGCCGAGTTGGAACACAATTGGCGGTACAAAATATCGTCAACGTCGGTGAAGAAACACTGGAGCGTAGAAATATTGTCAGTGCAATGCACACAAAAAGTCGACAGAGAGCGCCAGTGTGTCAGGCAGCGACTCAGCCTGGATGTTTGTTGAACTTCGAAATTCTTTCTCAACCCGACGTAGCCAACCGTTGCTGATCGGAGGTGCAGTCGCGGTTTGATGGGGTGACACAGGGTGACTTAAGCGTGGTGGGTGATGTCCATCTTACTCAGGGCACTGGGATCACACGTTCGACAGCGTACTGGGCGCATGGCCGACTGCCACCGTGTATTCATCTGAAACAAAAAACATTTCCAGCAGGACTCAGTTTTGCCCACTTTCCTTCAAGCAATTGAAGTTTTGGCGAACAGCCTGCTACGTCATCACCGGTTCTTCACCCCGTGCGTTGAGCTCGGCAGGATTGTTAGAGGACAAAGTGTCGCAGGGTTAGGGTTAGAGTTTGTACGAATGAAGCCAAATTAGGCGCACGGTCGTCGATTTACTCAGTTTGAATGGGTATTTTAGTTTGGAAAAATCTTACACTCAAAAATGTTAACAATTTACGGCTGGCAATCCACTGCTGGATCCAGTGCCATGTTTCACCGCACTGATTATTGCGGGATGTTGCTGGAACACCTGAGCCCGGTTTAGGTATCACTCGCCACTGGTGTTCGCTGTGGGTTCGAGAATCCAAGTCGGGTTTCTGGGCTCACAGTGGCGTGTGCTCCTCTTCACCGTAATCCTTTATTTACCCAGGAGAGCCTCACGGAGCCTTGAGGTTCTTACGGTATCGGGATTATTTGGCCATTTACCTAATGGGTTTTCTCCATGCTAGGAGGCCAAAATCGTTGAGAGCAATCCAAAGCGTAAGAGGGAATGTAGCTCTTTAGATGTCTCGATTTAAAGCTTTCGTGACTGCAGGGATTCATCTTCTTGGTTCTTTCGGTAAAGTCACGTAGAATGGAAATAATAAAATAAAAATAATAAAACATAATAAAATAATTCTCACGACGTTTCGGCCACAATGCAAGCAGCCATCCTGAGGTGAAGAACAGGTCTGTCATTCAGACTTTGTCTTCTCGACAGACCTGTTCTTCACCTCAGGACGGCTGCTTGCATTGTGGCCGAAACGTCGTGACCATTATTTTATTATGTTTTATTTTTATTATTTTGTTATTTCCATTCTACGTGACTTTACCGAAAGAACCAAGAAGATCTTTAGATGTCCACGAGGAACCCGTTTTTTTCTGCGCTGGAATCTTCTGGCCAAACCACATCGCAGCAAGAGCTTCAAAGTTACGTCGGATAACATGACAACCCACAGCCGATGTACTTATCTATGAGATAATCATTATTTTTTTTACTTATGTCTATTAAACAAAATCCTGGCGTTTTATAGCTTTTCTAGTCAATCAATTGCAAATCAATTGCAAACGCGTGTTTCTAAATGTGAAGGGAAAAACCGGAGAACATGAAGAAAAATCTACCACGGGGAGAACATGCAAGCTCCAAAGATACAGGCCTCAACATCTCAACTCTCAATTGAACAGACTGGACACTTTGACGACACTTGACTCTATATATAAACAAACAAGTCCTAGCAACCGTGTGCTTTTGCAGCTTGCTGTCATGCACTCTTCTCAGGCAGCAGTGGAAACACACGCATTGCTGAAAATGCAGACCCATTGCTAATGTGTTCCTAGTGTTCCCAGCCCTTTGGAAGAAGGGGGTACAAAATAAAAATGACTGACCTCACGGTTACAGGGGGCATTAATTTCCGGCAGACATCAGTCACTTAGTGCAGCAGGCCCGCGTTTTCTTAGAGTTCACGATTGCCGAGGGTGGAAGTGTGAAGACAGCTGTGTCCTGTCGTTTATGTTCAGTGGATTTTATTATTTTTATTTAGCGTTTTTGCGAGCAAGGCACGGGGGTTTGGGAGCCTCTGAAACAAAATAAAAAAAACTTAAACGGCTTCCATCTGTAAACCCCCTGCGCCTGCGACATTAGGTGGGAAAATTTTTATTTTCACTTTTCTCCTCTACTCCCTCTTCCTCTCTTGTCGATTGCAACAAGAACAAAACATATTCGCCATCCAGCCCCCACAAGCCCATCCCCGTGCAGCTCCTGAGAAAGCCCTCGTATCCTGACGGAGGGGCTGGGGGGTTATGCTGCGCGTAGGAAACCTTGGACGCGTTGGAGGACGTGTTCAAGGAATAATTTGCGTTGCCAAATCGAGTTAGCGTTTAGATGTAACACGCTCGCCCGCCAGTAAAAAAAAACCCGATCCCAACTTTCCCACACTGTCCGCAGCAAGTTATTGGTGGTGGAGGTCCGTGGGTGAGGTTTGACGTCTTGACTATGTAGCCATGAATCATGCCCCCCTTTAAAGAACCGAGCGCCTTAATTGGAAACACGTATTGCTAGTAAGTGGAGCCCGCCTTTCGGCGTGGAGGTGTTTAGACAGCTCTGTGCGTGAGCCCTCGCGCGGCAAGAGCTGGGTTAGATTCATGGTCAGGGTTAGTTGAAGCTCGGTTTCTCTTCGCTTGTTTCTTCTTTAGCGGGGGGGTCACGTTAATTTCTCATTCTGAATGTCATTTCAGTCACAGTGTTGCGTGTGCACGTGTTAGAAGGGGTTCGGGTTGCAGCAGAAGGCGGATTTAATTAGGTCTAGCGATCCCACAGAGTGCCGTTTCTACTTAATAAAAAAAAAGTTTGAAGACAAGCAGATTTTCCAGCCACTTACTCCACTAGTTCTCTCAGGATATTTCACGCTTTTTTTTTTAACGCGCCGTAAAAAATGTAGCACCGTTTCATCAAACACAAATGACGAATTGGATTGTTTATTTTCGTCGTCAACGTATTGCTATGATAATTATTGTCGTAAATTATTTTTTGCTTTCATTCATATTTGTTTGGGCCACATTTTGTAAAGTTTTGCAAACAAGCAGACCCGCCGAATCCGTTTTTTCTTTCTTCCCAGCTCCCAGAAAAGCTCCACAGCTGTTGCAAGCTGCCGGCCAAACGTAACGTCTGAGGCCGGAAAATCCATTTAGGCCGCGGCCAAATATTTTTTTTTAAACGTAAATATGCGTCTGGATCTAGATGAGCTCCCTAATTACAAGGCCTGTCGCTGTGGATGTGGCCCCACGTGGGTAGCATTTAACATCCAGTTGTGCCTTCCAAAAAAATAAAAAGCAAATGGTGATACATATCAATAAGCAGTGCTTACATTAATTGGCGGACCTGCGCCTATGATACAATTCCTCATTCTCATGGAAGGAGCAAATATCTCCTAATGAGATATGTATATAGCAGCTGTTTCCTTCTCAACAGATGGTACACATTTCGATTTAAAGCTTTCGTGACTGCAGGGATTCATCTTGGTGGTTCTTTCGGTAAAGTCACGTAGAAGGGAAGTAATAAAATAATAAAAAAATAAAAATAAAACATAATAAAATAATTCTCAATACGTTTCGGCCACAACGCAAGCAGCCGTCCTCCAAGCATGGTGCTGTTTCATTCAGACGTAACTAGCTTGAATAGACTTTTAGAAATTAAATCAAGAAATAGCTGGTTAGCGTTGCCCATGTAAAACATTTAGCAAAACCTAAAAATGGAGAAATAAGCTGGGCATTAAGACCTCGTGATCACGCTCCGCCTACACAACCACGCGCCGCATGGCCCCGATATAAAAATGGCGGTGGAGGAAAGGTGTTTTATTAAGTTAAAATAGTAAATTATTTGTTGATTGGTCTGGTGAGTTAGGGCCATGGTGCATTGCAACTAACTGCCCAACACAGGAATAGTCAGAGTCAACTGGGAGCACTAAAGGACTCACTGATCCAAACTAGTGCCAACTAAAATAAAAAAGAGCATTTTTGCTTTTGCCCTTGGCCGTATTATCCGGATTACGGGACGCTCCAGAAAGCAAGACGCTTCGCAAACTCGTGCCTAGTGCCAATAAAGTGATACAAATCTGGCCGCACCCAAGCCCGCGCACAGCCACCGGGTTGAAAGATGCACCCCCAAGTTTTTTTGCTCTAAAAATGCAGGGGGGAAAACGTGAGTCTTCTGATGTGGATAATGCAGTTCGTACAGAGAGACCAATATTCCATCCCCGGAGCTCCTGCAAACGGCAGATCCACACGACTTCATCGATTAACCTGGAAATTAAATTGGCTGCTTTTTCCTGACCGCTGCTAGCCTTGAATAGGCTGTACCTGATGACGGCTGCTTGTGTTGTGGCCGACACGTCGTGATAATTTTTATGTTTTATTTTTATTATTTTATTATTTCCCTTCTACGTGACTTTACCGAAAGAACCAAGAAGACGCTGCTAGCCTGTCCTACAAAACACACGAGGCCTTGCTGTCTGTGGTAGTTGCCGTTGATTGCGTGACTTGCTCTTCACGCTATACACCATCACGTGTGAATTCAGAGCTGGTCTTTATGAAAGTCAAAGTGGTTTCCTTCTCGAACGAGCGTTGAGGCATTGATGCTCATCTCCCATTAACAGCCCTGAGCCAGTGGTGGAAATGCATGCATTTTAAAATTAAACTTATTTTTTATTTGACCAGGTAAGGCCCACTGAGCTCCCTTTCAAAAGCGACGTGGCCACAAATTATAGCTCGGCGAAGTGGCTTATTGTCGCGTGGAAATTTATAGCAGCCATATTCTCTAAACGCTTGTCGTTGATTCTAAATGTGGAGCGAAAAACCAGAGGACCCGGGGAAAAATCCACCCGGCCACGGGGAGAGCACGCAAACTCCAAATGTGCAGTAGGCGTCAGGGTCGGGATCGAAAACACGACCTCCTGCACACCAGGCAAGATAGTTAACATCTCGCCATCGTGGTGCCTATTCCTGTGGTGGGGGGGGGGGGGGCAGTTCTATGCATTGCAGTCACTGCTGACTTCTCCACAAACATATTCATTTTTATCGACCCTGGAGGGATGATGGGCTGAGTCAACCCTTATCCAGGATTCGAACTTGTAACCTTTGGATTGTGAGCTGCTCGCTCTACCACTGGGCCACGTGGCCCGTTTTGGTAAAAAGCGAGAAGCTGCGTCTGGTTCTTTCGTGCAGCTGTCGCGTGGCCAGTCTCAGACCATCACGTTCGCTGCACTTGGGAGCCCGATTTCATCTCGGGTGGGAAGCCGGGACTGGAACCCAGCATTCTGGGCGGTGCTGGCTCTGTTCCCTGACCCCGCGTGGTGTCGGGTTAATTCCCCGAGCCACCCGACCACCTCCTGGAGCTGATTTTTGTTGAGCTACGATCACCTCTGTCTGCATGGCAGAAAACTTAAGAGGACAACTGGTTGTGGTAAAGTGTCGGTAACCACATGCCTTTGCAACCAATCTGGTCGACAGTTATACAGCAGAACCCCTCTTAACGACCACCTTTCTTAACGACTAACCGCTTCACGACGGGACTCCATAAAGCCCAATGTGTAGTGTATAGTAGTGTAATATATAGTAGTGTATAGTAGTGTATAGTGTATATATAATGGTAGTATCTTCATGTGTTAATATCCATTGTTTAAATATTATAAAGTATGTTTTTTAGGTGAAAAAGGGTACATTTCGGAACGAATTAAGCCTTTAACGTGTATTTCCTAATATTCCCTTAACGACCAGTTTCATAGAAGCAATCACCGTCGTTAAGAGGGGTTCTACTGTATGTTACAATAATAATAATAATGTTTTTCAGTTTGTCAATCCACTGCTGGATGAAGGCCTCGGCCATGCTGGGTCAGTCATGGTGGGTTTTTGACCATACTTCACCACTCTGATTGGTGTGGGTTGGTAAAAGGGAGGGGATCCAGGACCATTGCAGATATTACCACCGTACTTAGCTGTGATTGGTGGTCAAACGCAGGTGAACGAGTTCATATTGCAGTGTGCTAACCACAGCGCCACCACTCCCCGCGTATTATGCGTTGTTGTTATTAAAGTGCGATTACATCGTTACGGGTAAAGCTGTTATTTTAATGGCCAGTAGTTTTTGGTATTTTTGAAACCCTTTACATTAAACATGAAGAGACAGACGTACATTGACACAGACAGACAGACACACATTAACACACACACAGACAGATAAACGGACAGAATGATTGAAAGATATCTGAATGGAAAGCAAAGCTGGCATGAGACAGGGAGGTTAGACAAAGTAACGGGAAGGAAACTAGGCAGACAGACAAGAGGCGAGCATAGGGGATAACGTACAGATTAAAAAGCAGACAAAATTGATGTTCGGAGAAAATTGATGTTCGGTGTGCTAGGCGGTCAAGTTGAACATGCTGATTTATTTAAAGTAGACGATTGGACTCTTAATAATACAAAACAGACTTCCAATAACTCTGCAAGTATTTGATGTGAGAGCGTGCTTCGTTTTTGACGAATGTGTAATTTCCACCCACCACCCCGTGTCTATCTGATGGGACAGTCACGTTACAAAAATGTCCTCCAGCCGTACAAGCGGCAATTCATATTATGACTCTTTCGTGATTTTGAAACTAACGAAAAAAAAATGCCCTGGGTTTTTTTCCTCCTCACATGCGTGGGGTGTTCTCTCTGGCAATTCAGTTTTTTCTTCCACATGCGGAACGTTTTGTTGAGTAACGCTCCAAGCAGCCCCCCAAAAAAAATAAAAAAATCCTCCGCAGTTCGTGAGACTTGGTGTGCCTTTGCCGTACAATTCAAGTGCGCGATGAGCGCTATCGTGGCGAGAGGAACAGAACCCGGGATGGTGCCTACAATAACCACGACACCACCCCGTAACTCATACACAAAGACACACAAGCACGCACAAAACGCATTAGCCGTTCTGGCAAAGAGTTTTTCTTTTTAAATGGCCAGAGGAAGTGAAGCTGAAATTCCCCCACAGTACAGTTGTTGGTCTTGGAAACCCTGATGACAATTGGCTCGAGGTATAAAGACCTTTTTATTTATGCACGTTTAAATTATTTTCCAGGGAAAAGGAGGGGGGGGTGTTGAAGGAAAAAAATGAAATAACGCGCGTTCCTACTGTACGCCCCTTCTCAACGCCATGTGGCTGCGCGTGCGATTAATCTCAGACGGCGCGCTGACTTAAAAGTCCGCGACTATTTAATCCAGATGCACGCAGTCGTGGTCCGGGCGGGGCGGGGGGGAGACGGTAATTTTTCGGCCCCCCCAACCACCCCATGTTTCTTAACAACCCCCCTTCCTCCTCCTCCCTCGGTTTAGCGAGCACCTCTTAAGGATACTCTTAGGTTTTTTCGGTAAAGTCACGTAGGTAATTTTTTTTTTACAAAAGTAAAATAAAAATCACGACGTTTCGGAGGCAACACGGAAGCTTCCGTGTTGCCTCCGAAACGTCGTGATTTTTATTTTATTTTATTTATTACCTACGTGACTTTACCGAAAAAACCAAAGAGTATGAATCCTTGCAGTCACGAAAGCTTCAAATCTAGAACCTCTTAAGGATGTCGCGGCACACAACGGGAGGTGGCTTGTTCGCATTCGCCCACCCGGCGTTGATGTTGAAGTCCGGCATAAGGTACTAGTTTAAAACGTTGGAGGGGGGGAGGGGCCCAAGGACAGGCCCGGATACCACTTCCCACCGCTGATTTTATCCGTAGCTGAGAACCGGGTCACTGAGACCGGCGTGCAGTGCGTGACAAACCACGGCACCACCGCTCCCCCGGCACCGAACGTGATCAACTGCACGTGCGCTCGCACGCACGCACACACAAGCGCGTGTAACGCCGTCATCTATCGGATGCTCGGATGAAAGCTTCCCCACGCCATCGCCGTCGCGATGCTTCTGGTCCACATAATGAAAAGTCAAAACCAAAAAAAGCCGAAATGTCTCCATGTTCACACGGTCATTCCGTGGTTGGCCATCTCGGTTTGGAGGCTTGGAGCGTGGCAAGCCGGCTCAGCGGTGACCGTGGGCGCCACTCGGCAACGCAGTGTTGACCTTACAAGTGGCGACTTCCATCCGTTACAGTGAAGCAACTGGGTTGCGGTGGGGCAGTGGTTAGCACACTGCACTGTCAGCAGGGCGACTCGATTTCAATGTCCCAACCGTGACCTGGACCCCCCTCTCCCTGCGCTGACCAGCGTGGTGAAGTATGGTCAAACAACCCGACATTACCGACACGGCATGGGGACGCTTTTATCCAGAGGTGGATCGGCAAGGGGTTTTGAATTCTTGTAATTAATAATTACTATCAAGTTATCAGCAACTCGGCGGATCGAATCAAGTCGATATAATTATTTAAACACGTGGCGACTTGCTGGCACTAACATACCACCCAAAGCGCCATCGCATTAATACCCACAAACATGATTGAGGGAAGACTGTGTTACCTCGGTGTGGTCTGGTGGGACTGTTTTAGGAGGTCGTGGGTTCGATCTCGACCCTGACGCCTGTACATTTGGAGTTTGCGTGTTCTCTCTCGCCGTGATGATCTTCCTTTGGGTCCTCTGATTTTTCCCTCCACATTTAGAATCAACATCAAGCGTTCATAGTATTTGACTGCTCTAGATTTCAACGGGAAAAACAGAACTATAGCTCAGTGGGCCTTACCTGGTAAAATAAATATAGCTTAGTATAAATTTTGATTTAAAGCTTTCGTGACTGCAGGGATTCATGTTCTTGGTTCTTTCGGTAAAGTCACGTAGAAGGAAAATAATAAAATAATATAAATATCCAGGTCCTTAGTATAGTTCTATTTTTATTATTGCTTGATAATTGTGACTTACCTTTTTCTCGCTTTTCCACTCCTATTATTTTTGTTGTTGTTGCATTGTCCGCTGTTGTAACTTCCTGCGGTCCAAATAAAGATTCCGATGAATCTGAAATGTAAAAATATACCATTCTACATGCACTGTGCAAAGAGAGAAAAAAATCGAGAACAGAAAATTATACTATTTATAGTATAATGATGCCTCCCGACCAGCAAGGCGCCGCTTTGAGAATGTATGCGCAGGCTGATTTGAATTCTCGCAGAGCGAGCGCCTGGCAGGGGTGAATTTTTTGCTGGAGTAAGTGAGAGCGGTGGGTTTTTTTTTGTGTGTGTTTTTTTTTGTTCTGTTCTGTCCCCACCTAGCCGGGGGTTTTTTCTTTGAGGCGCGCGATTTCTGGAAACTCTCCCGCGAGCTCCCCGGGCTCCCGGCCAGCGCGTGAGCGATTGAGCGGGCCGCGTCAAATAAGCATTCATTCAACGCCCCCGTGTGACCCCCGACCCCACCCCCACGCATCACCCCCCCACCTCCCTCCCCACGCCTCCACTGCGATGAGCTGTCATGGTCCTTCCCGTGATGAGCCGTCAAGAGTCCTTCATCCTGGATCGACACGCAGAGCTATTCTGTGTATGCAAATTGATAATCGTAATGTAATTGACACATCCTTTGTCAATGCAAGGCCCCCCCCCCCACTGTGTCTGTCATGGGGGTTGTTTGTCCATACGTCACCGCGCTAGTGAGCGTAGAGTGGTGTAGGGCGGAGGGTGGGGGGGGCGGAAGGGCGTGGTTCAGATACCAGTCGACACCGAAGTTAACCGCGGCCGGTAATTGAACTCTGTTCGTCGAATCCGCAAGTGCTGTGCGCTAACCGCTGCGCCACCTCTCCGCCCTCTGCACGTGTCTCTCATTGCATTGCAAGTGCTCGGTGCGTGGCACTCGGTGCGTGGCACTCGGTGCGTGGCACGCGGTGCGTGGCACTCGGTGCGTGGCACGCGGTGCGTGGCACTCGGTGCGTGGCACTCGGTGCGTGGCACTCGGTGCGTGGCACGCGGTGCGTGGCACTCGGTGCGTGGCACTCGGTGCGTGGCACTCGGTGCGTGGCACTCGGTGCGTGGCACGCGGTGCGTGGCACTCGGTGCGTGGCACGCGGTGCGTGGCACTCGGTGCGTGGCACTCGGTGCGTGGCACGCGGTGCGTGGCACTCGGTGCGTGGCACGCGGTGCGTGGCACTCGGTGCGTGGCACGCGGTGCGTGGCACGCGGTGCGTGGCACTCGGTGCGTGGCACTCGGTGCGTGGCACTCGGTGCGTGGCACGCGGTGCGTGGCACGCGGTGCGTGGCACTCGGTGCGTGGCACTCGGTGCGTGGCACTCGGTGCGTGGCACTCGGTGCGTGGCACGCGGTGCGTGGCACTCGGTGCGTGGCACGCGGTGCGTGGCACTCGGTGCGTGGCACGCGGTGCGTGGCACGCGGTGCGTGGCACTCGGTGCGTGGCACTCGGTGCGTGGCACTCGGTGCGTGGCACGCGGTGCGTGGCACTCGGTGCGTGGCACTCGGTGCGTGGCACTCGGTGCGTGGCACTCGGTGCGTGGCACGCGGTGCGTGGCACTCGGTGCGTGGCACGCGGTGCGTGGCACTCGGTGCGTGGCACGCGGTGCGTGGCACGCGGTGCGTGGCACGCGGTGCGTGGCACTCGGTGCGTGGCACTCGGTGCGTGGCACTCGGTGCGTGGCACGCGGTGCGTGGCACGCGGTGCGTGGCACTCGGTGCGTGCCACGCGGTGCGTGGCACTCGGTGCGTGGCACGCGGTGCGTGGCGCTGTGGTCGGAGCGCTTCGTTTGAAATTGAGTTTATTCATATCCCGGTCGGGCAGTCAACTTGGCATTTTGCCCCCCCCCTCCTCCAATCCTCGGGTCAATAAAGGTCAGCGGGAATCGTTGCATGGAGAGACTGGACTCCACCACGGTAATGTGGAATGGCTGCCACTGGTTCAGGGCCGTCAGTGGAGATGAGCGACCATCCCATGCTCCGGCAGGAGGCCCTGACTCAGGCTTCTGCAGTAGCCGCGTGCGTGCGTGCGTGCGGAGCGAAGGGGCGTTTCTAGGATTCAAAATCCTGCCACAGCTCTTTTGACCGTGAGGAAGCCATGCTGATGGGTCTGCAAGCCGGCTGAATGTGCATTGCGGGGTCTTCATCCCGCAGCAGTTCGCCGAATGCGACTTGCATCTGCGACTTCAGGGGCCTCGGGGGAACTTTGCTGTAACACGGTGTCGCAAGTTGGTTGACTCCACGCACTCTCACGGCTCGAGCGTTGTGCCTTCGCTCGTGGCTGTGACCCCGGCGCGTTGGAGGCGAGGTTTCGATGGATCGCGCGGTTCCGTAAAACTTCCCGGCCCTGCTGCACCGCGCCGTGTCCGGGAAAAGTAAATGGTGGCTACAGCAATTAAATTCTTGAATCCATCGGTGTGGACCTCGTATAGCGGCATTGGGCTTCATTTGGATGCTCCAGTTTCTCCCGACATTCCAAGCGCTTATTAGCGGAATCGGCCGACAGCTCAACTCGGAACTCTTGAAAAAGACTCTTAAGACCCAGAAAGGATTTCCTGTGTAAATAAATAAATAGTATTCTATGTGTTCCATGTCCCCTAACATTTAAATGGTCATTCTGGCTCGACTGAGAACACATTTGTCTGTATGTAGGACGGGCAGGGTCAACCAAAAAGTTGCAGCAGCAAACGGTACAAAAAATCCATACACGGATAACAACAAGAAGCGCCATTCGCCACTAAGTGGCGGTGACGTCACCACGACGCTCGTGCCAGGCTATGTGCACCTTGAGGCCACGTGAAGTGTCGAACGCCCGCTGGCAGGAGGTCGCGGGGCAGACCCAGGTGCCACGGGTCGACTGACTGAGATGACTGGCTGATGCACCACCTGTGCTCCCTACTGTGCCAACTTGCTGTGCTTTAGCCACCCGGTTCTCCGCTCGTTGTTGTGAGCGACTAAATGTCCACTCGTCATTGGCCACGAAGCAACACTGTCCCGGTGGACAACGTCGTCTTCTAATGGGTTTCGTGCGGGGGGGGGGGTGCGAGTGGGGAGAAATTCGTGAGACCGTCGGTTCGGAGCCGCGAGCGGCACCGCCTTGCCTCTTCATAAAAGTGAAAGGGGAAATGCACTCCTCAATGTGGTTGGGGGGTGGGAGGAAGAGTGCGCGCCCATCGTAAACAAGGGGAGGTTTTTTCCTTCTTCGCCGTGGCTACTATCGCCACCACTCCCGCCCGCCCCCCCGATCTTCCCCTTTGGCTGGAGGAACGACCGTCTGCCAGCGGCGCGCCCGTAAATGTTCGTGCCAAGCCAGCAGCATCGCTGACCTAGTTTCCATTATAGGCTTGGCTTGCGGAGAGCGAGTGAGTGTGGCGGGGCTGGGGGGGGGGAGGAGGTTCATTTGCTGCAGAATCCACGGGCCCACGCTCCTATTCATTCACTCCGGGCTCCTGAAGTTTTCCTGAACACAGACACACACGCACACAAACTGGAGAGAAAATTGCGGTCTTTATTTAGTTTAAAAGCTTGCCTGTGGGCTAGGATGGAATAAAAGCAAATAATTTAATATATATAACTGCGGTTCCATGTAAAGATTCTGTGAGGGTCCACAAAAGGAGTCTTTTTTTATTAATATCTGCGTGAATTTGACGTGTGACTGTATTGTAGTGCCACAAGTGCAGCAGTGAAAAATAATAACTCGCGTTGTGTGCGCTGCGTGACTTGACAAATGCGTTGTGTACCGGCTGCGGTTTACACTGCGGTTTACACTCATGATACAGCTATCGTGCTGTGACGGTTCCACCTGAAGACGGAGGCTTGTGTTGCCTCCGAAACGTCGTGATTTTTATTTTATTTTTTTACCTACGTGACTTTACCGAAAAAACCCAAGAATACTCATACCCCGATCTACGTCTCCCCCCTCTTTACGTCGTTTCGCGAACACGTTAAGTCGCTTTATTATTAAGACCCGCTAACAGTGATCTGCGTGTCCTCACCCCCCCCCCCCGCCTCACTCTCACGTCGCTGGCAGCATCGTCGTCCGTTCCTTTCTCGTCATCCGTCGCCTCTCCGCCTTGGCCTCCACCACCTACCCTGCACACGAATACGACTTTGCGTCGCGCGAAAAAGAAATGCGCCGCGCGGTGGAGTGCGGCGTATTATTCACGTACTGTGTTTTGGTGATTGGAACAAAATTGCTTTGATTTACGCCTCTTCGATGTTCGTCGTCGCAACTTTCAGGAGCGCATCGGACGACGTGTACCGCGGTATTACCATGCGTGTTCAGTTCGTTGTCCTCCCCTTGCACCTACGTACGGTGCGAAAGAAGTTCAAAGTGCATGCATGGTGGCGCACACCAGTGCTCCTCATAGTCGAGGATTGGTGGATCACTCAAGAGGTTTGTAAAGTTCATTCTAGATTAGAAGTTTTCGTGACTGCAAGGATCCATACTCTTGGTTCTTTCGAAAGAACCAAGAGTAAGGTTTATAAAGCTCTCAAAATTATAAGCTGGGGTGCAAGGTGGCCACGTGATGGCAGCACAGCAAGTGAGTTCGCGAACACGGTCTCTGTAGACCTTAGTTTTATCCCCTAGCAAGCGTGGGGTTTTGCCGCCGGGTGCTCACATTTCCTTGCACGTGCAAGAGACGCCTTAACCCTTTCCCGTGTCCGAGGGGTCTGCAAGTTGCATGGTGGGTGTCCCGTTGACCGCTGAATCTCGGAACGCGCAAACGGCTCAGCGTTAATTTTAATTAGAGAGGCGTAGCGCCGTTGTTTTAAAATACGTTGTTACTCACCGCAGAGAACTGTAGCCACACGACTGCATTCTGTGATAGCCGGCGCCACACTGTGCCACACGCCCTCCCGTAAGACCTTGTGGGAGCCTCGGTACCGATGAAGTTACTTTATTTAAAATGTTCTTCCGATCATGATGACGTACATGTACGTCATCAGCCCTGCGTGGTGCAGGAGGAGTCCGCTTGTTTCTCCCAACTGCAGAACCTGAGCCGTGCCATTTGCCGTCACACGCAGTGAACAATTGTCGAGTTCCAATATTTGTCGAATTCAATTTGCTCTTAGACCAATCTTGGCCTTGAGCCAGATTCAGTCGTCTTGTGAGGCCAGAGCTTCACGGTTTGGTTCGGTTCAGCTCGGCAAATAGCCAGTGGAAAAGACACTACTTCTATTTTAAACAATTTTTTTGTCCCACTGAGCTATACAGCTGTTTTTCACAAGCGGCATGGCTATCACAAATGATAGCTCAACGCAGTGGCTTATCACCTGGAACTTTATAGCAGACAAATACTCGAAACGCGTGTTTCTAAATGTGAAGGAAAAACCGGAGAAACCGGAAAAAAATACACGCGACCACAGGGAGAACATGCAAACTACAAATATACAGCAGGCGTCGGGGTCGAGATCGAACCCAAGACCTCCTCTATGCCAGGCGAGGTAGTTCACATCTCGCCACCGGCGCGGATATACGCCGGTGGACAGCGCGTCGTGTGACTCCCCTGTCCCGTCTCTCTCCTGCGCAGGCGAGCGGAGAGGCGGAGTTCGTGAACGACATCCCCGCGATGGCCGGGGAGCTGTACGCGGTGTTCGCGCAGAGCTCCGTGCCCAGCGCCAAGCTCGTCAACATCGACTCCGCAGCCGCCCTCGCCATCCCCGGGGCCGTGAGGGTAAATGGGCGGACGTTTGCGGCGGCTCCGTGACTCGATGCCTCCTCTCCGCAGCACTCGAGCTGCATTTGCAGCTGGGCCCGTGTTCCCCGGGTGGGGCCCATGTGTCTCGTATTTACCGTATTCTCCAGATCCCAAGACACGCTTTCCACACACCCCCCCCCCCCCACTGCACTATAGACACTGACAAATTGAAGGAACAGGCAAATGAATTACGAATTGGATCCCTGCGAGGCGAGCAAAGGTGGAGTGGTTAGCCTACTGCGCTGTAAACATCGGCGACCTGAGTTTGATTCCCGACCACGACCTAACAGCGGTTGATATCTGAATCAGTTCTGGGCCTCATGCCCGCCATTCCATAGCTGGTGTTCCCTTTATGCAGAAGTGGATGCACAAGGGGGCCCTGAATACATTTTATATCTACACCCACACCATATTGTCCGGATTATAAGATGCTCTGGGAAGTAAGACGCACCCCAAACACGTGCCCGGTGTCCATAGAGTCACGCGAATCTGATCAAAAACAAAGGTCCCCCCTATAGCCTTAACACACTGTTGGGGCAAGTGCTGTTAGCGAGTAGCACCTATGAAGGCCCGGAACTGCACACGGGGGGGGGGGTAGGTGGCCAGCACCACGCCCGGCCGCCTTTTTGTCTCCCTTGTGGCGATGTTTACACACTGCACCAGGTACTCAATTGAGGCCCAGTCGATCTAGGGGAGGAGGCCCAGGTCAGGTTCAGATAATCGTCACCGGTGTTGGCCACGAGCGGTAATCGAACTCGGGTCGCCGGGTTCGTAGCGCAGCGCGCTAACCACAACACCACCGCTCCACACACACGCACAGCTACCGAATTACAAGGTGCACCGCCAATTATTCCTTTAAAGTACTGGGGGAAAAGTGCATCTTGTAATTGGTAGAATACCATGAGATTACATCGGATTGCTGCTCGAGTGAGGAATAGATTTGAAGGAAAATATATGATGCACCTTCAAGGGGTTTGTTTATCTTGACTAAGACCGTAAGGTCACGCTTCCTAGAAACTGCTGCTGTACACACATCTCTTGAATCCCATGTAAATATCAGCTTGAAGTGGCTGGATGATCTCAGCCTGGTCACCATTGACTACACAACTTTTATATCAACATTTGGCTTTGTACTTAATGGGCGGCTTATATTCCAGCTCTAAAAATGTTCAATATTGGTTTCACTGGAGAATTATCTCCTCACATGTGCGGGTTTCCCCTGGGCATTCACTGGACATCTGTGAAAAAGAGATTTATAGGCCGTCGGATTACTCCAGCCTCATGCGCAAGCATGTGACATTTGGTTAAAGTGTTATTTTATTTTCATGTTAACGTTTTGGCTTTCACTTTATCTGGATACTTTTCAGCTCAATTTGACTGCCATGCGACGAACAACTCCCCGTGGCATGGCGTTGGAAAACGCGCCCCTCCAATGCGTAGCTGAAAGTGCTCACGTTTCGGGATATCGGAAGTAGTTTTGTGATATTCTTGGTTCTTCCCTTCTACGTGACGATGGGGGGAGCGTATAACCTTCTTGTGCGAACGCAGACCCCCTTTGTGTGTGCAGATTACAGCACGGGGCTTCAATGCAAGATCTCATTTTGTTGGCCAAGTAGCAACACAGGGGCATTATTCTCATGAGCTTCCCCGAACTGATTTAACGTGTAAAATTAAAACAATATATTTGATAAACGATTGCTTGGGAGCAGGGGTAATCCACAATGTAATCTGTCAAAACTACCGCGGGTGAATGGTGTAACCGATTACTCAGATTACCTTTTGGATCGCCTCCAATGCACACATGCATCTCCTAGAGCCAACGGACCCCTTTATTATGTGGAATTAAGTAAAATAAAACAATGTTCAAAAAGTTAAACTCTGTACATATCTGTTCCTTGTTAGAGATACTTTTTGCAGCTGTATTTTTTAGACCACCGCGGAAACAGGATTTGTAGTGTTAATATACTTTTTTCATGTTCCAAAAAAAAACCCGACAAAAATGCAATAATAATGTAATAATGTCTTAGATGTAATGAAAGGAAATAGAACAAAAAATCTGAATATGTATTCATACTGTCCAGTAGGGGCAGGTCAGAAAGTTAGAGAAAGAAACAATGCAAAATCACGACAGCAGTGCAAAATATAGGAAAGGTAAGAAAATCACAAAAAAAAAATCTTTATTTTACCATATAAAGCCCACTGAGCGATTAGCTTCTTTTTCATAAGCGACCTGGCCACAAATGATAGCTGAACGAAGTGGCTCATCACGTGGACATTTATAGCAGCCAAATAATCTCAATAATCTAAAACGCACGTTTCTAAATTGCCGATGGAAAAACAGGAGGGCCCCGAGAAAAAATCCACG
Organism: Lampetra fluviatilis; assembly: GCF_964198595.1. NCBI lineage: Eukaryota > Metazoa > Chordata > Hyperoartia > Petromyzontiformes > Petromyzontidae > Lampetra > Lampetra fluviatilis. Next base: position 2,670,688 of record NC_136327.1, on the reverse strand, counting down.
CCACCAACAATGCCAACGAATAGAAGCAAAGGATTTCTAAACTCACGTACACTATCTTCTTGGTTCTTTCGGTAAAGTCACGTAGAAGGGAAGTAATAAAATAATTAAAATAAAACATAATAAAATTATTCTCACGACGTTTCGGCCACAACGCAAGCAGCCGTCCTCAGGTGAAGAATGAAACACCAATCTAAATTCACGTACACTAGGCCATGAGTTGGCATCCTCAATGGACTCACCCCTTACCTACCTCTTCCCTCGCCCTATCCCTCTGCTCCCTTTCTGGTGACCTGTGTTCCAACGACCGAGGCATTTCCGTCGAAATCTCCTGTTGACCTCAGCTGAGAGGCTGATCGCTCATTCTCCTCTGCTGTCCTTACTGTCTGGAACTTCCCTTGTCCTGGTATCTCACACTGTGGAATCCAAGTCCATGCTCGCGACCATTTCCCCATTCCATCTCCCACGTTCGATTTTCAATTTGCCTAAATAGGTGAGAACTTAAGAGACTCGGAGGGGTAGTTACATTTATAAGGGTGACCCGTGTCACCAGAGCGCCTGTTATTGACTGCGATCACTCAAACCATTCCTGGGCACCGTCTTTGTACGAGCGCACGAACGTTGAACTTTTTTCGCGCCGTGCGTAGCCAACGACGCAAATCGGAGGTGGTCCTTCATACCCAACCGCGGTTGACACGTGGCGTGTGGTGCCGGTCAAACATCCGCCTTGACAGACAGGCCTTAACCCAGCGGTGGATTGACGGAGAGCCGTAGACGATCGCCGTTACTAGAAGGCACAGCGGTGTAAGACGCAGCATTATGAACCTCTTATAATACTTGGAAGGCCATTGTTTATTTAAGGCTGGTCCTTCTGCAACTCCTGGCCAAACCGTTTTTTTTCCAAAAAATCACCGGGCTCGGCAAACGGGGGGTGGTAAGATGTCTGCGCGTCCGTCAGTTGGTAAATGTGCACAGCATGATACAACGGGGTCGCCCGTACGAGTTGTTTTTTTCTGCCGTGTTTTTTGAGTGAAGGTAATTTCAAGAAATGTCTCCCGCTGTTCTTACCACATGTGCGCCTTCGTGTCTCTAACCCTTTTTTTGCTTCTATTGAAGCGTGATAGCTTCGAAAAAAATATATTTTAACCCCCCTCCCCACCCCCTAGAGTAAATGTGCCAGAACTGTAATTGCATTTTTTTTTTGCTTAAATATCAAATGTGCAATTGTAGCCATGTCGTGAGCTAAAGACGTCCCCGTTCAGAAACTCTTGCGGCGGAGCCGTGCATCGCCTTGCTTTTGGAAAGCAGCTGGTGCCACAGAATGACTTCCTGATGTCTCTTAAGTGGACCTCTTATATCCATGCTCTTATATCATCGCGCGGTGGCACCCACCAACCCAGTACCACAGTGTTCCGTTCTGAGAGCTGGAAAATGCCATCACAGTATTTGTACGATTTTCTTTTGGCGCAGTCATTGGCGAGAAGCCGATTTCAGAGTAGGACCAGAATGTGTATTTGTACGGGAGAAATCCGATGATCTTTAAGGCCCCTTTTCAAAGATGTCCAGTAAGATTTAATCATTGATGACTCAAAACCTAATTCGAACCTAGGATCTCCTTCATTTCCATATCGGGGCTTTAACCACAGTGCTGCCCTCCTGTGCATAGCCACAAATCGTCACACCTGTGCCACGCACGTCTCATATGACACCCTAGACACCCTTGCAAATGAGATGTTCAATCTCGAGGGATTATCCAGGTAATATTTCATTTTACAAGGCGAGACGCACGCCCACCCAGCGGACGTGCACCAGTGACATCAAGAATGCGTCATAATCATACCGCTATTAAAACACAATCTTTGCCTCCAGTTTCCTCGCTGGCTGCTGGCTGGACTCCTTTCCCGTGCCAACGATAACTCGATTATTAGTGCCTGCGGGCCATTACCACCAGAGCTGGCTGGGTTGCTGGCTACGCAGATTTTTCCGCGCGACATTTAAATGTTGAGTTGAATCGAAACGGCGGACTAAAGTTAGCGAATGCAGAAGACTGACACAGTTGATTTAAAATTGCTCTAACTTTTCGATCTGTGCTGCTATTAATAATCATGATTCTATTTTATATTGCGTCGTTCATGCACAACTGCGTCTCACAACGATGTACAAGGCAACAGCAAAACATACTTTCTATTGCCCCTCGCAAAAAAATAACATAGCACACCCAAACCAAGGTCAGAATATCTTAGAAATCCTAGAGAATAAAAAAAAACTCACAATAGCCAGCATCCTGACGTTTTATTACATAAACAAAGCAGATTACTTTTTGTGCTAAGAGTACAGCATGGTGAGAAGAGTATTACAATGACAGCAGCTGTTTCTTATTTATTTAAATTTGCAGCCCTTTTCAATCTCCTGTGGGATGAAGGCCTCCTCCTATGCCACGTTGGTCATGGGGGGTTGTCTTTACTCTACTTCACCGCTCCGTTCAGCGTGGGTTCGTGAAGGTGGGGGACCCAGGACCGGTTTCAGATATCGCTTGCCACCGGTGTTTGCTGTGGCCGGGTATGGATCTCGGGTCATCGGGTTCACGGTGCTAACCGCTGCACCACCACTCCAGCACAGTGAGCATCTTGGCACGGCGACGAGACGTTAACCGCCTCGCCTGGTGTACGGGAGGTCGTGGGTTCCATCCCGACCCTGACGCTTGTGTATTTGGAGTTTGCAGGTTCTCCCTGTGGTGAGATCGAACCGGCGACCTTCGTATCGCATGTCCATTGTGCTGACCGTCACACTACGGCAGCATACATTAAGAACGTGCGTGTCCGTAGTAAATGTTGTTTTCACGCCCGACGCGTTTGATCGCTTTGCAATGTGTGCTCCATCCAGGTGATAACGGCCGCTGACATCCCGCCAGGAGGTCGTAATTCCACAATGCCTTCACAGTTCCTCCAGGAAGAGATCTTTTGCTCCAGCCAAGTGCTCTACACGGGCCAGTCTATCGCGCTCTGTGTGGCCGGTACGGACTCTTCAAATATTTAACTTCATATCCTCAAGCAATTATATTACGAATCAGTAATAGGTAGCAAGGTTCATCCACGATATATATTGGCTTTGATATAACGCTATTCCAAAAAGTACGCCGGAAATTGAGTTATCCAAAATATGATGCCATATTTGAATTCAGAATACTGTTCTTCAAAATCTCCATATCCAACATTGCATAGGGTGAGGTTGAAAATAAATAATATTCCACATTTCTACCCCTCGCCAATCCCACTGTAGTGGCAGTGCCGCTGACAGCATATTTATATTAGATGGTCTATATATTTGTTTCTCATTGCATAGAATGTTCTATTTATATGTTTGAGTATTAATGAGATGGTGCTTTGAGTGGCAGATTTGCGCCAGTACGGAGAAGCACCGCGTGTGTAAGCAAAACTGAAATCGACTTGACTTAGAGGCCAGATGTGAATTAAATGAGCCGATCTGCTAGATCCCAACAACAATGGCTTCAAACGCCGCTACTCCCGCACCTCCGATTAGCGCCGTTGGCTACGTATGGTGCGAAAGAAGTTCACCATACACACACGTACTCATAATGACGTGAATACATTTTTGTTCATTTCATTGGGCAACTCTCCAACAAAATGTTTGTTGCCCTTCCCCGCACCTCCGATTAGCGCCGTTGGCTACGTACGACGCGAAAGAAGTTCACCATACACACACGTACTCATAATGACGTGAATACATTTTTATTCATTTCGCTGGGCAACTCTCGGCTGAAGACGGCCGCTGCCCGCTCGTCGACAGCTCTCCGCGGGCGAGCGTTAACCGCGCGCGTCGACGCGCGTCGTCGTTTCGTCCGCTCAGAGTCCCGCGGGGCGGCCGAGGCGATGGCGAAGGCCGTGTCGGCGACATACACGGAGCAGCGCGCTCCGGTGCTCACCGTGGACGACGCCATCGCCGCCGGGTCGCTGTGGCCGAGCCCTGCGGACGATCTGGTGGTGGGCGACGCCGAGGCGGCGCTCGCCAAGTCGGCCCGTGTGATCGAGGGGGACATCCGCGCCGGCGACCAGTACCACTTCTACATGGAGACGCAGGCGAGCGTGCTGAGCGACGTCGTGGTGATGAGTCGTCGTGGTGATGCATCGTCGTGGTGATGCGTCGTCGTGGTGATGCGTCGTCGTGGTGATGTGTCGTCATCGTCGTCGTCGTCGTCGTCGTCATCATCATCATCCTCAGCCATGATCAATCTACTGCTGGATGAAGGCCTCGACTGCAGCTAGGCCTAAAACCTGTTAGGATGTCACTTGAGCCCTGAACCACTGAGCAACCTGTAACCATCGTTATCATCATCAGCAGCAGCCATTATCTCTTCACTGCTGGTTGAAGGCTTTTTCAAGTCGTTGCCATCTCACGGCCCTGCGATGTGACAAATCTTATCTAGCCTCTCTGCGTGCGAGTGGAGTTCGTCGCTCCATCTCAGAATTGGAGTCCGAATCTTTATTTCAGAATCAGAATCTTTATTTACGACTGGAGGAATCCGATGGGCCACGAAACTCTCTTTTTCTCACAGACGCCCGGTATCTCTGCGATGGACGGACGGACTCACGGGCCACGTTCCCTCCCCTTTGGTTGCCACTACGACGTTTACTATTGACCACCGCCCGTCGTCCCTGGCTTACGAGCGACGTGTTCAGTGCATCACCTCACTTTTTTCCGGACAGCGACTGCGGCGCATCGGGTGCGCAGTTGGGCCGATCCACGGGAGCCGATTTTGAGACGCAACATCAAGAGGCTGTCACGGCCTAGTTGGGTTTGATGCCACTACACCTTGACGTTGTTCCCTTCCTTCTGCTCGCTCCCAGCGTATGCTGTGCAGTTGACGTCTGACCCACACAGACTTCCTCTCGCGGACATCTGACCTCCCAGGGTCTGCCCTGAAACCGTACTTTTCCTATCTGCACCCAGAGATGTCTTCATATATTCTGATAAGTTCAACATGTCGTCACATTCAGCCGTAAGCGTTTTGGTGAAGGAGCATAACGAGATGGGTGGGGGGTGGGGGCGATGGAGCGGTAGCACTGCAATCAGCACAATGCACTATGAGCCCAACGACCTCAGTTTTTTTCCTGGCCAAGGCTAACAACGAGTTGTCATTCTATCGACGGTGGAAAGGCCGACGGGCCGAGTTGTATCACCACCCAGGTGGATTTGTCCGTGAGGTAGGTCTGCACTTGAAGTTAAGTCCTCTCCCTTGGGATTGAGTGAAAAATAAAAAAATGTCCGTGTTGCTGGAGCGATGGCTCGGCATGGGACGCGCTGCTAGTCGGCAAATAAATCCTGGCACCGGTGATTTCCCGGTGAGTCTCTTTTTTTGCCGGCCGCTTGTGTGCAGTCCGAATCGTAAATCGCTGCCAGATGTCGGAGTGGCGGTCTAACGTGCACAGACTCGGGCTGACTTCCCTCACAGCGTCAAGGAAACTCGCGAAACACCAAAAGGACAGGCGAAGGAAAATAATAATAATTTTGTACAGCAATAACGCAGGCAACAAAAAAACACATTTTCTCCAAACGCATTTTTACTTGAGGTGAATTATTACAGCTTACAGCTGTTGGAACTCACAACCGTTATTGAACAGTTAGAGAAATGTTACGTTGAGTAGAACAGGTTTGCAGGACGGAGGCCAGGGTGGGGGGGGGGCGGCTACTCACAAAGGCATCGGAGCTGTTTCCACGAGTCCAGCGACCAAGGGGGAAAATCCCGGAACAGACGGTGGGACGCAGTTCGGCAGTGGTGACTTGTGGCTCGCATCCTTGCTAGGGGCAGTGAGTGTCGGGGCAACAGCCGTTAAACCCGCAGCCAATTAGTAAGGTTTGTCACGCAGACAAAACATGCACATTAGTTACTTGTTCAGCACACCGGCGTGTTGGAGAGTAAACGACATTCACAATTCGAGTGCCGTGACGTTTCGCCGGTAATTACCACCAGCCTCATCAGGCGGCAGCAGAGGCTTACATTGAGGATTGCACACAGGCTGCACTCGAACGCGGATCATGCGCATTCGCTTAAAAAAATGTGTCCACTGTCTTTGTCCGCGTAGAATGGAGGTGAAAACGTTGAATAGTATCGTTGCTGCTTTCGTTGCCGCTCAAAGTGATCCGTCACTAAGTCGCGACTGAGGAGTGGCTAATAACAGAGGGTCACGAAGCTCATCATGCCCGCCGTGGCCGATAAAATAGGTACAGCATTGTGGAGAAGTCAACAGTGGTTGTCCTATGGCTGAAGCTACCCCCCCCCCTCTGCCCGTTATAGGCTGTAAACAAACGGGAGTTAAGCACCGATGCCTTAATGCTCAATGAAACTTTTGGACGAACATTGGAAAGCATCCACACACAACAGCCGCGAGTACGCGTGGAAAGTACCATGTTTCCATTTATCCAAATGCGGTTAATCCACAAGCCGTACAATCCGCCCACCCAAAGCCGCACGCATTCCCCCTCGGAGTTTGTTGCACGTGCACTGGGCTAACTGCACCGCCCACATGTCCGTGTGGTACGGATGTGTGCTGGTGTTAACCGTGCCGTCTGTGTGTCCGTGTGGTGCAGGTGTGCCTGGGCTAACCGTGCCGCCCGTGTGTCCGTGTGGTGCAGGGGTGCTTAGGCTAACCATGCCGTCCGTGTGTCCGTGTGGTGCAGGTGTGCCGCTGCGTCCCCACAGACGTGGGGCTCGAGGTGCAGGCGTCGCACCAGTGGCTCGACCTGGCCCAGCAGGGCATCGCTGAGGCCGTGGGCCTCCGCGCCAAAGAGTACGTCTCCCTGCAACCCGGCGCTCACTCGCAAGCGAGCTCAGGCGCTCGCCCATCGCTCACCAGACACCCACCGCTCACTATCTTGTCGACCGCCCAGCAGCCGCGGCAGAGGGCATGAAGCGTCGGTAGCAAACCGGTGGTGGCTTGACTCCTCGATTGAGCTCATCCCGGGCTTTGTGTGCACGCAGCGTGACGGTGACTGCCAAGCGACTGGGAGGCGGCTACGGAGGGAAGGCGCTTGGCGCTAACGCGGTCGCCTGCGCTACGGCGGTGGCCGCCTTCCTGTTGAACCGGTGAGGTCGCCACGGCCGTGCCTTCTCCCCAGCAGCGCATCCGGAACTGGTACATGGTGCGGGGGTAGGGGGAGGACGGTACCAAAATGTCAAGCTTTTAAAATGTCGCCCGACATTCAGAGCCGTCCCTAGGGTCACGGCGAATGGGGGGGGGCGACCGCCCCAGGCCCCGCGCTTTGGGGGGCCACGCGCTTCAACGTCACGGTGGTGTCAGATGGAGTAATACTTCCGCTTTAGTTTGTCGGGCGGGGGAGGGTCCCACACGGTGGGATTCGCCACGGACCCCGCATCTCCCCTAAGGACGGCCCTGCCTACATTGCTAAAGAAAATAATCAATGTTGAATTTTTCTCTGGTAAATATTAAATACCACTCTTTAAAATTTGTATCTGCCACTGCATCTCCCTTTGACGAAGACTGCCCCTCCACCTCTACCCCCACTCCACTGTGAGGACACGGATCCCATGTCACACGAACCAGCGAACTCACGTCACACGAACCAGCGAACCCACGTCACACGAACCAGCGTCTCAGGTCATTGCAAGTCCTGAGTACAGCGGACAATCGTCTCGCATGCATGAGCTTCATACAGAAACCTCCCGTCATCGGTCATCATCTCCCTCATTTATGACGATGCTCTTGTCATAAATGAGCTTGATTCTTTCGCGCCATACGTAGCCAACCACGCTAATCACAGGTGCGGGGGAAGGACAAACTAAACACAAAAAGCATTTCTAAAGAACTGAGTTTTCAACCTAGATTTAAAAGTGCATAGCTCCAGTGGCTTCCTAATATCGGAAAGAGGAGCGTTCCAGACGGCCGCGGAAGCGCGTGATTGGTTCATGCTCCTTTGACGAGATCAGCAAGGTGTTGTGGTTCATCTGTGGCAAGCACTTTGTGGGTAATGAGCGCTCTCCAGCTGGGATTCACCGAGGAGATTACCGGCTCGGCGCTCTGACCTCCTGAGCCACCAGGCCACCTCCAGAATTGTGGCGTTTGAAATGTCACCGCCGTGCGTTTTGTTTCCCTCTGGAGGCCGGTGCGCTGCTCGTTGAGTCTCCACAACGACATGGAGATGCTCGGGAAACGGCACCGTTACATCGTCAAGTACAAGGTCGGTACTTTACGCTTCGGTTTCACTTCGCTCGTGAGTTGAACTCGATCTAGATCTTTCATTTGAAGCGTGGATGTCAACACGTTACAATTGTACATTGAGTCTGGTGATCCGTTGAATGGAATCAGGAGTTGCTTGTTGTCCAGCGTTCGTAACTCCTCACTGAATATGCCGCTCACTTTTGCCACCGGTTTCGTTGTTTTGTTGTTCATTTACATTTTTCGCACTGAATCTTTGTCTGGTGGAGACTCAGCCCATCATCTCCCCGAGGAGTCGATTAAATCGGTACCGCTTTGCGTAAACTACTTGTCAGTTGGAGAGACCGACCCCACCACTATTGGGGAACGTGAAAATTCCAAATTCTGCTCGCTCGAGCGCTGTCCCGTCGCCCATTTAAGCGGCGAGACGCTCCCCCTTCATTTCCGTCGCTTGTTCGGGATGTCGAAAAACAAAAACCTCCGCCGCTGAACCGCGACGTTACGGACGGGCGACGGCCGAACCCGCCGCAAGTAGCCCGTCTTGTTACGGGGGCGACGGCTGACGGCTGCGGTGGGCTCACGCGGTGTGCCCCCCAGGTGGGATTCACCGAGGAGGGCCTCCTCAACGGAGTGCTCATCACCTACTACTGCGACAACGGCTGCGCCAACAATGACAACGAAGTGGGCCAGTGCTTCGGCTTCTCCGACAACGGTGAGTCGCTTCGGTCCGTGGCGGCGCTTGGGGAGCCGCGAGCGATCGAAGCCAAAAAGCGCGGAGGTGGGGGGCGGGGCGGGGGGGGGGGCCCGGCCCAGGGGGGGGCCTGGCCCAGGGGGGGGCCCAGCCCACAAGGGGCTCCAAGAGGCCCCGCAGTTTAGGCAACACCAAATGTTTGCCGGAGCTCAGCGCCGGACAGCTCCCGGAGTGTGGGGTTTGAAGTGTCGTGTGTTATTGTTTTTTTTCAAAGCCTCTGAAACGTCGATGAAATGCGTTTTTCTGTTGTATCAACTCTTAAGAGCTGCATTCCTGCTGGTGTGAATGATTCTAGTAATAATTACCGTTTGTTTAGCCAGGAAGTCCTTAAGCCTCTTATTCAGGGACATTCTGTAAAGCGATGTTCAGCCATTTCCATTTACGAGTCTTTAAAATAGGAAAATAGGAAATAGGAAGAACTATCCCCACTTACGCTCTTAAAATAATTAATCAATATAACTTTAAATATTCCTTAAGCATTTATCATACGTCAACGAGCATTCAAAATCTGAACACCAGCCGCTGAACTCAATCGGCAACATGCAAGTCATCAAGCCGACGACCACCATCAGCCGTCCACCGTCATCCTTTCAGCAAGTCATGCAGAGCCAACCGTGAACTTGTCACCTCTGACCTTCCTGCCAGCAAGTGCAGCAGCAGCAGGAGTGTGTGTGTGTCTGTGTGCCCGTCTCTGCCAACACTTCACGTGGCCTCAAGGTGCACATGGCCTGGCACAAGCGTCGTGGTGACGTCACCGCCACTTAGTGGCGAATAGCGGTTGTTGTTGTTGTTGTTGTCTCTGCCAGCAACCAAAACAAATCTGGAACACACTTGCGAGACGCATCTGTCTGGGACTCTTCCCATGAAATCGAAAATTTTCGAAGGGAAAAAAAACATCTTTACAAATTTTTTTCACTACTTACCTTTCTTTAGCGCGGTTGCAATTTATTTTGCTCAGTGGGTGTTAGCTGATGAGGTCGCGGCGCGTTTCTTTTCTCATTCCTGTTGCTCTCTACGCCCCCTCAAACGTTTCCCGTTCTGCTGCAATGGGCACCGGTGCACAAGATTATTGCGGGCGATATTGCCACTTAAAATAAAGATAGAGTGCGTGTGTGTGTGTATGTGCGTGCATTCGTATGCAGTGTACAAGTGTGCCAACTGGCATCTCATCCCGGTGGCACTGAAAACCAACACTCCGAGCCATCAGTGGTGTCGCTCCCCAGGTACAGGTTTTCATCAGTCATCATCGTCATTACCAGCAACAGCAGCAGCACCAACACTGCACGAGTACCAATCACAATCAATTATAATGATTCTCATTGCTGGATCATCATTGTGATCGTCGCGGAATATCATCGGTCAAGAACTGAATGTGTACATGCAACGATTATTAATTATAATAGTTTGCAGTGCTTTGTCAACGCACTACTGATAAAGGCCTCCCCACATCCATATCGGTTATCGGGGTTGATTGACCATACTTCACCACGCTGGTTAGTGCTGGTCAGTGAAGTTGGGGGCTGTGGCTGGGAATTGAACTAAGGTCGTTGGGTTCATTGCGCAATGCGCATGAACCTCCCTCTGCTCCAATAAAAACCCAGGGTTAATACTTGTAACGTTTTTTTTTATAAATTGGCCACAAATGCACTTACATATATACTGCAGGCAAACAAGGGATTGCCAGCTTGGGTGATATCATAAACAATTGCGTTTTTTTCTTTTCAAACTCGTTGTGAAATCTGATTCGAATCAATAGGAGATCTCAAAACTGTACCCTATTATTTGGGTTCCACTCTGACAAGTTTGGCCTCTCTTGGGCCCTTCTGGGCAGACGTTTCGGATCGTTTTACTCATCCCCCTCCCCCCCCCCAAAACAAAAAAAATCTGGAAACCCCCCCAAGCGCAGACCCAGACGTTCACAAAAGCAGCGTCTTGCTTTCGTCTCCCGCAATTAGAATAATCACTCTTGCTAAAACACGGTTTAACAACACATGGTGCTTCGAACATGATATTTATTTATTTGCTCGTGCGATTTATTTATTCTCCCTCGGCCCGCCGCCCGCCCGCCCGCCCACCGCCCCGGTGTGCAGACTGCTCTAAAGCCTGGCCACCAGTGTTTACGTTGCGGATTTCGGGAAAAGGAATTTTTCAAAGGAGGGAAAAATCCCTTTCAGCGGTGGCGCAGCTCTTCCTGGAAGCGCGATTGTTAGCGCGCCTTTTAGCCGTGGGAATGCGCGCCCAGCCGCCCCTGCCGCCCGCCGTCGTCGCCTCCCCTGCTGCCGCCGCCGCTGCTGCTGCTGCTGCGACGGAGTGGCGCAACCCGATACGCCTTGTTTGGCGACGCCGCGTTGACGTACACGGGGGATGGGGGTGGTGGGCTGGGCTCTGTGGAAATCCTGGGTGCACCCCTCTCCCCCTTGCAACTGCCACGACCCACAGTGGCCAGATTGAGTTTCCAGTCATTTCTGACCCGGAGCTTGTGGTGAAAAGCGGGGCGGGGTGGTGGCACAGTGGGTGAGCGCGCCGCACTATGAACCTGTTCGACCCGAGTTCGATTTGCGGCCAAGGTTATTTTAGCTGTGGGAGGAAACCGGAGGACCCGGGAGTAAACTAAAACTAAACGATTTTGTTTATTGTACCAGGTAAGGCCCACTAAGCTATGCAGCTCTTTTTCAGAAGCGACTTGGCAAAAAATGATAGCTCGACAAAGCGGCTTATCGCGTGAACATTTTTAGCAGCCAAATACTCTAAACGCGTGATGTCGATTCTAAATGTGGAGGAAAACATTGGAGGACCCGGAGAAAAATCCACACGACCACGGGGAGAGCATGCAAACTCCGAAATATCCGGGCGTCAAGGGTCGGGATCGAACCCATGACCTCATGTATACCAGACGAGGTAGTCAACATCCCGCCAAGGTGGCATGAGTCAACCCATGCAGAACAGGGAGAGAACTTCCAAACCCCAGACAGACAGACAGGCGCCCGGGTCAGGAGTCGCACGCAGGCCCTTGTTGTGAGACGCCACCCTGCCACTCAAAGCCAAACTGCGGGACGCTGCAAGAGCCATGGGGGTTGTCTGTCAACCGCACAACAGTTGTGTGGTGCTGTCGCTGCAGCAACATTGGCCATGATGACCTAGTAATGATCTTGGAAGTGTGTGTGCACATGTGTAAATGCATAGTTGGGAGTTGTGAAAGGGTCTCGCTGTGTGCACGTGGTCCAAAGAGTTATGTGTGTTCATTAGCGCTCAAAGCTCACGTCTTTGACCAAAAATGCCACCTCCTTCAGGAGGCTCCGCTGATTTATCACGAACGGCATCTCGGGCAACCCATTGCATTGAAAAACAGCTGCAGTTAAACCACGGTATTGCTGCAAATTTCAGGTGCCTCCGTTGTCGAAAATGTGTTAAATCTGGGGAGAAATGTGTTCCTTCAGGGTCGTTTTTCAGACTCGCTTAATGCGTTCTCCCTTAGCCTGATTGACCCAGAAGCCATCCCCAACATTGGATCCCAAGCCCGGCACAGGAACATCACGTGTCCAACGGCAGCGATGTTATGTTGGCCGCTCGAGCCAGGGATCAAACCCAGGTGTTTGTCGCTGCGAGGCACAAGGGTCACCGCCATGCCCCACTCTGCCGCCTAAAATTGGCCCAACATCCCAACGCAGGAGCCTCCTGGAAATTATTCTTGAGGCCTTTTTCCTCGGCAATTAAAGTCCAAATGCAAGAGGCCAATCACAAACCAGACCGTGTCAACCCACACGGTTTACCCTGTATTCTTGTACAGAGTTTTCAGGTCCATACGGCGTACAGCCATTTCAATACGGGCATTTTTTTTTAAGTCTATTAGTCTGTGTTTCTCCCTTGGGACTTTGTAGGGATGAACGTGGAGATTTATAGGGGAACGGGGTAACCAATAAGGTCTGAATTGGTCTGTAATAAGGTAGGCACTGATAAGGGGTTGACAGGTATGCAATGTTGTTAATACCACCGCACCTCACCGTCGCTTCCTTCCTTCTGCCGGATTCTGCGGCCGAGGAAAATTCAACAACCTAACGTGTTACATTAAACTTACACAAAACTGAAGGAAAAGGAGTACATACATTATTAAAGATATAAATCCATAAATCGGTCGATGAATTATCTTACAGTATTGCACCGTCTGTATTTAGAGATTTCTCTGGGTCACTGACCTCTGGGTTTGAGTTGGAAGTGATCAATCAAGGATATTATTTTAAATGAGTCAGAGAATAAGTCCGTTGAGGAGACGGAGTGATGAAATCAGTCCATGTACAGATGATGGGTGAATTATCACATCGCAGGATCGTTGGTGGCGGCGGCGTCTTGGGGAGGCCTTCATCCAGCTGTGGATAGACCATGGCTGCTGATGATGATGACGACGATGACAATTATTCTTAACCTCGCTTTTTTAATGGTTTAATCATGGAAATTATATGAGCTTGTTGAATGGTCGTTGATGAGAATTTGCGGATGATGATAATGAGGATAATCGAAGGATCACAATGATAGCCGACGGATGACGTTCATTACTGTTGCTGCAGGCTCGATAACGAACATCTTCGTGATGGAGACCATCATGGAGCAGATTGGGCAGGAGCTGGGCAAGGACCCGGTGGAGGTGCGGAGGCTCAACCTGTACAGCAAATGCGATGTCACCCCACTGGGATACCTGCTGCCCTACTGCAGCATCCACCAGCTCTACGCTGGTGCGTGCCTCCCTCACACAGGAACCACACACGTGACACACGGGGACGTGACGCACAGGACACGGGACACAAGATACGAGACATGGGACATGGGACATGGGACGCAAGATATTAGGCATGGGATATGGGAAATGTGACATGCGAGCTGACATGTTGGGCATGGGATACGATGATAAAGTTTGAGTTACAAATGTAGATAATGATGATGATTCTTGGATGGTGATGATGACCATGACGATGATGATGAACTCACAACCCTTCAATCGCAAACCGCTTACTTTCCTGCTGAGCCACCTGGCCGTTTTTATTTTTTTGACAATGATGGCAACAATCAGAGCGATGATGATAGTCGTTAAAATAAACGCCATCAATGACCGCGATGATACATGATGGGGGTCAACTTGATGACATCGTCACGCGAGTTATACAACCACAAACAACAGCAAGAGTGACGATGTTGACGATGATGACGGTGATGATGGCGGCACCCGCTCCCTCGCTTTGCAGATCTGCTGACGACGGCAGCTGTGAGAGAGCGGCAGGCAGACATCGCCAAATTCAACGCTGACAACCGCTGGAAGAAACGTGGCTTGGCCGTGGTGCCAATAAAGTACAACCTCTCCTGGAACTGGTGCCACTTCTTGTGTGAGTGCGGCCCTCGGTTTCAATCCATCGCACATCGCCATTCATCGATGTCTCCACCGGTCCTGGACACCCCCCTCCCGCCACTGAGCTACGTAGCTCATTTTCAGAAGCGACCTGACTTTCACAGATGATAGCTCAACGATGTGGCTCATCACGTGGAAATTTATAGCAGCCAAATACTCCAAACGCGCGTTTCTAAATATTGAGAGAAAAACCAGAGGACCCGGAGAAAAATCTACGCAAACACGGGGAAAACACGCAAACTCCGAATATACAGCAGGCATCAGGTTCGGGATCAAACCCCACGACCTCTTGCATACCAGGCGAGGGAGTTAACATCTCGCCACTGTGGCGGGCCAACCAATGCAAACATTTCCACAGACCACCCGGCCCCCCACCCCCGGTGAGAAAACGCATTCACTTCACTCTCTAAATACCACTCGATACAAAGTGATTCATATTACCGGTACATAATTATAACTTTTTTTACACGGCTATAAGGTTGTTTTTTTGGGTTGGCATTTCGATCTCAGGGTTAGGGTTAACTTAATAACGGTAGTTCACCTAACTTAATTTTTTCATTAAATATTGTGAGTAAAATATTAATGTCCGAAAACAAAAGGTATGATAAACGTTATCGTCATCTCCGGATCAACCTGCGTTGGCATCACAGCCCCACTTGGAAGACCGTCCCGGACCCCTGATGGATCCCGGAACCGCAATTTTGAGAACCGCTGATTGAAGGGATGTAAAGAAAAAAATGTCGAGTGACGAGCGAGTGAGCAGAGAGGCGATTGAGAGTGACTTGTAAGTCAACACGGGTTGTATTTACCCTTTCTGTCACCCCCTCGCCATCTCACACCCGCTCCTCCGTCAAGTCACGGCGGGGGCTCTTCTGTCCGGCGCTGAGTCCTGGTCACGGGTCGTGGGTCGGGGGCTCGTGGGTTAAGCTGCTGGCGCGTCGCCTTGACCGCGGGGTCGGCGCTCTAGACAGGCCACACCTGGCCTTCACACCACCCCGGCAAAGCTGCGCCAGGGGCTGTCGAGAGGTGACCAATTGACCATGGAAAGGTCACCGGGCGGGCTGTGGAACTGAGGACAGACGGTTCACAGTGGCCATTCTACGGGGGGGGGGGGGGGGGGGAACCTAGTGGCGGTCACGTGACCCCGAAATGGTTAACGGTGGGCCCCATTAGAGGCAGTGGCTGGCGAGGAGCTAGAGTTCAAGTTAAAGAAAGAGGTGGATTAATACGCCCCCAAGGTGGGGGTGGTCCCGGAAATTTATAGTTGATTAAAGAGCGCCCGACATCAAAAATGTAAGATATCAATAACATTCAATGTTTTATCACTAGTGAATATCAATAATACCAATATTCTGGGTCTCTAAGGGTGGGGGGGCGGTGGGGGGGATCTCAATTCGCTACTTCAGCACCACACATTCGGTGGTACTGAAGTAGCAACTAATTGGCACGTCCCGTTCACGTGACAAACCTTACTGATTGGCCGTGTTGGGTGGCGGTGGGCCTACGACAGTGACATTTACACGCGACACGGTCCGACCCCGAAAAACGTTATCGCGAATGATATTGGTCGTGCAAGCCTACGTACGCGTTAAACATATTGGCGTCGACATTTTATTGCATCGGGGAAAAACCCGAGCGGCTATGAAGCTCCAGCCCCGAAAATGCTTCGCTTGGCTCGCTGCTGTTGAAATTTGTGATATTCTTTCGCCTTGCAGGCACGGTGGCGATTTACGCGCAAGATGGGACAATCACCATCACGCACGGAGGGATTGAGATGGGACAAGGGATCAACACAAAGGTTGGTTCTGGAGTTCCTGTGGCTCGAGTCGCAGCGCGGCGAGTGTCGCGATTGTAAAAACTGTTGGCAGTCATCCAGTCGTGAGCGTTGTGGATCGTGCGATGCTTGCGTGTGCGTGTATGGAGTCAGATAGAGTGTCTTTGTGTGTCCGTGTGTGTGTGTGGGAGTGGTAGTGTAGAGGTTAGCGCGATGCTGCGCTACGAACCCAGCGACCCAAGTTCGATTACCGCTCGTGGTCGACACCGGTGACGCCAGTGATGATCATCTGAACCGGTCCTGTGCCTCCCCAAGGTCGACTCAGCCTCAAATCAGTACCTGGTGCGGTGTGTAAGCATCGCCACTCGGGAGAAAATATCACCCGGGCGTGGTTCCGGCCACCCACCCCCTCGTGTGCCATTCCGGCCTTCACAGACGCTCGCTAACAGCACTAGTCCCAAAAGTCTATTCAAGGCTACACGTGGGATCTTTGTCTCGTTATTGCGCTGCGAGGGCCAACCCACTCACCCGAGTGACTTTGCCTTCCGTTCTCTCTATGGTGCACTCCTGTCGGTTTTTTTTTATCGTTTGTTGTAACTTGGTGACCCGTCCCATACTGGACATCTGTGTTAAAAGATCTTCACAGCTCGTACGGATTCCTCCGGTCTACAACGAGATTGTGATTCCGAACCAAGAACGGAGAACGGTTTCCCGACCCCCCCCCCCCGTCTCTCGCGGAACGCCATACGTTGCCGCCGCTGCCTGCCTCTCGTTTCAGGTAGCCCAGGTGTGCGCGTTCGAGCTCGGCGTCCCGGTCGACGTCGTCTCCGTGAGGCCTACGACCACTCTGTGCAGCCCCAACGCTCAGGCGACCGGGGGCAGCGTCAGCAGCGAGATCAACTGCATGGTACCCGCCGTCGCCCCCCCCCCTCTCTCCTCTCTCTCATGTTCATTGACGTCAATGGAGCTGACAGCTCCGGCATTGTCACTGTTAGTAGCAGCACACTGATCATCAGTATCATCATCAGCAGTAGCAGCAGCAGCAGCATCATCAGCAGCACCATCGTCATGAGCAGCAGCATCATCAGCAATTCTAGATTTGAAGCTTTCGTGACTGCAAGGATTCATATTCTTAGGTTTTTTCGGTAAAGTCACGTAGGTAAAAAAATTTAAATTTATAAAAGTAAAATAAAAATAAAATAAAAATCACGACGTTTCGGAGGCAACACAAGCTGCCGTCTTCAGGTGGAACCGTCACAGCACGATAGCGTCACTTGATACAGCTATCGTGCTGTGACGGTTCCACCTGCAGACGGAAGCTTGTGTTGCCTCCGAAACGTCGTGATTTTTATTTTATTTTAATTTTACTTTTATTAATTTACATTTTTTTACTTACGTGACTTTACCGAAAAAACCTAAGAATATCATCAGCAACTTTATCAACGTCAGTGGAGGGAGCAGCGGTGCCCCTTACCGCTACCGGCAGTACCGTCACCAGCGTTATCATTGTTAGCAGCAACACGAGCATCATCATCATCAACAACTTCATCTACATCAGTGAGCCAACAGGAGCAACGTTACCATCAACAGTATCATTATCATTGTGAAGAGCAAAACAAGCATCATCAGCAGCATTATATTATTCATCATCAGCTGTTAGCAAGTACCGATTACGCCTGACAAGTAATCCATCTAGCACCATGCCCGGCCGTTTTTGTCTCAGTGTCACTCCACACCAGGTATTAATTGAATACTAAGTCACCCTCGATACGAGATACCACCACTTGCCACTGATATTAGTATTATTATCTGTGGCTAGATATCAAACCTGGGCCATCAGGTTTACACACCGCTGTGTGTGTGTGCTACCCAACGTGGTACCGATTCATACGTGCGTGCGTTTACATCCTCGCAGCGGCTTTTGGCTAAGCCATCGAACAAAGGCGGCGGTCACCGCATCACGCGCCTTCAGATGCGCTTCTGCGGCCGTCTGGAACGCTCTTCCTTCCAAAATTAGGAAGCCACTGGGGCTATGCCCTTTTAAATAATCTCGATTGAAAACCCATTTCTTTGTAATTCCTTTTTGTGTTTAGTTTATTGTCCTTCCCCCCGCACCTTCGATTAGCACAGTTGGCTACGTACGGTGAAAAAGAACTTGAACATACATACATCTGCGCATATCGCTTTGGGAAAGGGGGGGGGGGGAGAGAACAACAGCTGGTTGACGACAGCATTGCGTAGACTATTTGGAAGCGATGAATTAAACCGCTTGTGATTTATACTCGTAGCTAAAACAAGCGGTGTAACGCGTATAAACAGCGGACATGCAGCAGCAGCAGCAGGCGCTGCACATGTCCTGCCTTGTGCTCCGTGTGGAAATATATTCCCAGCCTCATCATGGCCAATTTAAACATCATGTAATGCGTTTTACGTCTCATGCACATCTGATGTTTATATATAGTGAATTATGTGTGTATATCCTTGTCTGGAGGGGGAGAGGGGGAAGAGAGTGGTTAGTTGCACTGCGCTGTGAACCCGACGGCCGGAGGTTTGATTCCTGTTGCACTGCGGATGCATAGTACAGGGCACGAACCACTGCATTACAGCTCCCCCTACTCACGCAGAGACACAGATCTCCCGATAGCCTCAACAGACTGTTGGGGCAAGTGCTGTTAGCGAGTACCACCTATGAAGGCAGTAGAACCTATGAAGAGTAGCACGAGGGAGTGGGTGGCCAGCACCACGCCCGGCCACCTTTGTCTCCCTAGTGGCGATGTCTACACACCGCACCAGGCACTCATTTGAGGCTGAGTCGACTTAGGGGAGGCCCAGGACCGATTCAGATGATCATCACTGGCGTTGCGCTAACCGCTATACTACCGCTCCCACAAAGACAAAGATCCCCCGTATAGCCTTAACAGACTGTAGGGGAAAGTGCTGTTAGCGAGCAGCACCTATAAAGGCCGGAACGGTACACGAGGGGGTGGGTGGTCAGCACCACGCCCGACCGCCTTTGTCTCCCTACGGGAGGCCCAGGACCGGTTCAGATAATCGTCACTGGTGTTGGCCATGAGCGAGAATCGAACTCGGGTCACCAGGTTAGTAGCGCGTTGCGCTAACTGCTACACTACTGCTCCCACACACACACACTCACTCGCACACGCGACGGCACAACGAGATGGACAAACACACACTCGTACAGCTTCCAGGATAGCCTCTCTTATTACGACTCTTTAGTTTGTACTCTTTCCGCGGCCATTAATCTTGATTCGGAGCTGCTAAATCTCATTTTCCCAGAGACCTTTTCTTTACACTTCTTGAACTTGCGGAGCTCACTCTCCTCCCTGGAAGCCTTCACCGAGACCCACAATCGGCTGCAATGTCAACGAGCGCACTATTAATAATAATACACGGGCTTTATTTGTGTAACAATCAGCATCATATTGCTGGCGGGGCTCCTTAAATCACAACAACAGTGTCACTTGATACTCCGGCTAAGCCGGGCGGAGACTCGAGACCGGCGGCGTAGCGTGGTTGGCACGGGCCTTGGGATGCGGGGAATGAAACGGGAGGGGGGTCCCCTGCTCTGCTCCTATTTCTCTTCGAAGGCCACCGCCTGAACCCCTCCGTCCCACGCCGGGAGTGGGGGGGCGGCGGTGCAGTTACACCGCCTGTGCACCCGACAGCCGCCGCCTCTGCAATTGTTTGGGAGCGATCCGTACTTCGGGATGTTTGACGGAAATTCTGTTTTGTTTAGTTTTTTTGGAAGTCTTTTTGGTGCCCGGAAACAACCGGTCGGGCATACGAGGGGGATACGTCTGCACGAGTGGGTTCATGAACCCAGCTGCCCCCTGGCTACATCGCAGCCCATTGGGGTCTGCGTGAACCACCTCCAAAGCGCTGGATCGCAGGCGTGCGCCATAGGGTTACAGAACTGTTGGCTCGGGTAGACGATCAATGCATTTGTACTTGTGTTGAACTTCTTTGTCACCGTACGTAGCCAGCTGTACTCATCGGAGGTGCAGTGGGTGAGTGTCTATTAAAGCTGATGTTACACGTGGAGGAATGGTATTCTACTTCTCATTCCCGGCCTCCTTTGTCTTTCCACTAGATACTCATTTTATGTTGAGTCAGCCTAGGCTAGGCACGAGACAAGTTCAGATGCAGATGGTCAGTTGTGTGCTTAACCAAGAATTGAACCTATAATTACAAACACATACAAACACGTGCACGCTCATAACTTGCTTTTAACCCTAAATAGACCATTGAGGCAAGTGCAGTTAGTGAGCACCGATTAAGGGTGGAATTAGATATAACAGGGCTTTCTGTTATGGGATTCGATTAGCATGAATGACGCGATATAAAATTAAAGTATAATTTTTTGTTGTTATGTCCGGCTACCACCGTGCGTGCCCAGCCACCTTTGTCTGGCGTTAGGTTGTCGCAGGTCGGCACAGATCATCGCTCAGATGCCACCTGCCACTCAAGAGTGCCCACAACCTGGGATTGAACCCGTTCGGCGGGCTGGGTATCACTTCGCTTGTGGACAAACCACAATGCCGCCACCGCCACCCACACACACATTCCTACACACGCGCACGAGCGCGCCAGTGCAAACACACACGCACGTGTGCGCGCACGCAGGACAGGTATGGGATATCAAGCGTCTGCACTTGTTCGTCAGCGCTCGGGCGCTGTAACTAATACCGGCCGCGCGGCTTCGGTGGCGTGGCCTTGCCCTCCTCCTCCGCGCAAGCCACCCCGAGCATTGTGTCAGGGGAGCAGCGGGCGATTCATTCCAGGGCTTCTGCCAACGCAGCCATTATTCCACGCCGCGTGGATTTCTGCGCTCGGCCTGGTATTGCCCCGGCGTGCCGATTGATTCGCTCGCTCGCTCGCTCGCGGACGCTTTAGCTGTCTGAGCACGTGCGGTGGCTAAAGGGACTTTTTTTTTTACCCCAATCCCCCATCTCCCCCCACTAAGTCAATTACGCCGGCTCGGCCGGAATTGATGAAGGCTTTGACAGTAATGTACGTGCGTACGTGCGTGCGCGCGGGTGCGTGTGTGCGTGGTGGTGCAGCGGTTAGCGCGCTGCCCTTACGAAATTGGCAGCCCGAGTTCGATTCCCGCTCACGGCCAACACCAGTGACGATTTTCTGAACCTGTCCTGGGTATCCCCTAGGTCGACTCAGCCTCAAATGAGTACCTGGAGCAGTGAGTAAACCTTGGCACTGGGGAGACAACGGGGGCCGGGCGTGGTGCTGGCCACCAACTCCCTCGTGCTACTTTTCATAGGTGCTACAGCCTCCATAGGTGCTACTCGCTAACAGCTCTTGCCCCAACAGTCTGTGAAGGCTACATGGGGGATCTTTGCCTTTGTGCGAGCCGTTCCCTTATCAGCCACGGTATGCTGCTCAGTGTCGGCAGGTTCGATTCCGGCTTCCCAGCGGAGGGCACCGTTATTTAGAATGGACGTGAAGCCGATAGCTCTCCGCGTTATAGATCAGCGTAACGGCTTTCTCCGCAAAAAGACGAAGGTGGTGCGCGCGTTTTTTTTTTGTAGTTGCCGAATCGTTAATTTAATTTCTCATCCTTTTTTTTTTATCCTCGCGCTAACCCACGGCCGACGGCGGTGCTGAGCGGCAACGCACTTCACGCAATTACAAAACCTGCGTGTTCAGTTCGCACAATTTAGCGCTTTCATTTTTTTTTTAAACGTGCGATAGATCGGCTCCCTTGATTTAAACAAAGCCGGGGTTAATCGCGGAAATGAAACAATCTTTAACATTTCATTACCAAATTTCCAATCCGTTGCACTCGCGCGATGAGGTGAAAACGGTGCCCTTCCGGAGCCCCCCTGGCCTTCCTCGCAGCATCGCCTATAAACCCGTCTTACTGTACGTACGGTACGTTGAACTTCTTTCGCGCCGTACATAGCCAACCGTGCTCATCGGAGGTGCGTGCGGGTGGCACCCCCCGTCGCGCGCTCTCTGCGTAGCCGTTCGCCGCGCGTCGTCCATCCAATACGTGAGCAAAAATGTATTCCTCAGCGATGGGCACCAGCCATCACCAACATCAGCCATGTTCTATCCACTGATGCACGAGGCAGTCGCCATCTCCCGCACCTCCGATTAGCAC
Source organism: Lampetra fluviatilis (assembly GCF_964198595.1). Taxonomy (NCBI): domain Eukaryota; kingdom Metazoa; phylum Chordata; class Hyperoartia; order Petromyzontiformes; family Petromyzontidae; genus Lampetra; species Lampetra fluviatilis. The sequence goes on along the minus strand of NC_136327.1, from coordinate 2,648,440 downwards.
GGTTGGCTACGTACGGTGCGAAAGAAGTTCAGCATATGTGCGTAACAATCCATCTAGCTCCTGCACACGGGTTGATCCCATCGCTCCATCTCTTGAGTGGACGTCCTCCTGGGCATGTCACCTCCTTTGGCTGCCCCACTCCATCGTTTGTCTCAACCCTCGGCCATTGCCGCTATCAAGAGACGGTGTCTGGCCCAAGCCCACTTGCATCTCTTAGCAGTCGGTACGATGTCTCTGCTTTGTGTTCGCTCTGCGATCCACATGTTCCTCTTTATGGCGCCGAGTGAAAAAACTAAACTTTGTATGTTTTACGTCTTTTGGTCAGGCATTGGTTACCGGACTGAGACCATTAAACTCACTGTGCCTGATAACCTGGTTTAATCACTGGCAGCTGTGTGTGCTTGAGCCTAAGATCTCAATTTTGCCAGAGCATTGCTCACCCGTGACCGTTTGTAATTTTAGAAATTACCGGTGATTTCGAAATCTGTGCCATGTGCAATTGTGGAGGTTGGTCACCATGACAGTTTTCACTCGCCTCTTACCTCTCATTACCATATTCGAGCCATGCCAACCCAGAGCAGCTCAGTTTTTCCACTGCAGAAGCCGTGCCGCTGACGGTCACACGCAACGATCCAGTCAAGACGCGCGTGTACTATGTGGTGGTGCTCTGTCCTTACGGTGTACTCGTTGACGGTGCACTCTTGTGCAATGAACGAGTCATTGGCGCTGATCCTGGCCCTGCCGGGCCCTCAGCCGAGTCAATGGAGGTACTCACCTCCATTGGTGGCTTGGTACCAGCGGTGGAGATTCCTCAATCCCGCCGACCCGAGTTCGATTCCCGCTCACGACCGACATCAGTGACGATCATCCGATCCGAGCCTCCCCTAGGTCGACTCAGTGTCAAATGAGTACCTGGTGCGGGGGGTGTAAACATCGCCACTGGGGAGACAAAGGGGGCCGGGCGTGGTGCTGGCCACCCACACCCCCCCCCCCTCGTGTGCCGTGCCGGCCTTCATAGGTGCGACGAGCTAACAGCACTTGCCCCAACAGTCCGTTAAGGCTTTACGGTTGGATGTTTGTCTTTGTGTGCAGGGCATACAGAAGTGCTGCGAGATGCTGAAGGATCGCATGAAGGACGTCAAGGCGTCCTTGCCTCCAGACACTCCGTGGAAGGACCTCGTGTCTGCCTGCTTCAAGAAGACGGTCAACCTCACCGCTCAGTACTGGTGAGCGACGCTTGCACACCGAGCCCTCGTTAACCGCTCGCTCTGTCGATTCGTTTGCCTCACGTGAGGGTGAGGTTCTGGTTCCTGCCGCGTTTGTTGGGCACAGGTCCGAAAGGCCCCCTAAAATCGGGATTGAGAATCTTTATTTATTTCTGGAGGAATCCGATGAGCTATGAAGCTCTTTTTCACACATGTCCAGTCGGGGCGGGTCAGAAGGTCACAACAACCCAAAATACAAAAAACACGGCGGGAGTGAAAAGTATAGAGGGAAGGAAGGCAGGTCACTAAAATAAGTAAATATCATCAATACGTGAAGTACAATTCCTGCCGATTTTTCAACACTAAGCGCAAGCTTGGGCAGGGCAGTAAAACAACAACAAACAACGGTACCAGAACACACAACGACAACACACAGGGTGGGGAGGGGCTGGGTGGGGAGGGTGGGGCTGGGTGGGGGATGGGAGGGGTGGGGCTGGATGGGGAGGGACTGGTCACCCCGTGATGCCCTTATAGAACTCAACGTTTAACCTACTCACGCCGGCTTGTGCCCGCCCTCACAGTCGGGCATATTTGCGGAATACACCACGCCGCCGTTGACCCTGGCCATTGACCGAGCAACCCAACGTTCCTACCAGCTCCCTCCGCAGGAATGTGTTGATAACAGTCATAATATCAATAATACCGATAACAATAGCACTACTAATAATAGTAACAAATAATAACAATAATATTGATACCAAGTATAATAACACTTAGAACGATCATGATAATAACAATAATGTCAACTTGTCACGCATCGCCGCCACCACCACCACATAGGATTGGCTCGCTCTCGCAGACAGAGAGAGAATTAATTATTCAGAGGAAATAGGAGTCACGGGCAAAGCGGGAAAGTCATCCTCTGTATATATATGAAGGTGTTACCAGCCAATTAATGAGTGTTTAATAACAATTAATAATAATTGACACTCGTAAAGCGCCTTTCACACGGAGGTCACACGCCGCTGCACGGACAAAAGGCTCCCACGCCAATCAGATGGTGTCGGAGGAAACCGGAGCGCACGGAGAAAACCCTCGCAACGTGTGCATATACGTTGAACTTCTTTTGCACCGTACGTAGCCAACCGCGCTAATCGGAGGTGGGTGCGGGGGGGAAAGGCAAGAAACCAAACAAAAACAGCAGTTTGAAAGAAATGACTTGGAATAGATGGAGCTCACGTTTGCTATTATTGCATTTTACCCAGGAAAGCCAAGATTTGGCGTCTCGACACCCACGGGAAGAGGCTTTCACAACCTTTTGTGTGATCCATCAACCCCTCGCTGCTGCCTCCACAGTGCTGGATTACGGGCCACATGCACAGCCAACACCGCCCCGGCTTATGATAGATAGTGCAGCAGATAGATAACGTGTTTCATGAATAGGGCCTGGTTTGCGGGAAGCTGAGAACAGACACGACGGGGGGGGGGTGGGGAGGGAATTCCAAAGCTGGCAAATCGAGAGAGAGAGAGAAAGAGAGCACGTGTTAATGAAAGCGCGACAGATAAGAACCAACACGTTTCTTGAATTGAGCAAGGTTTTAGGAATTCGGAGAAAAGAGACGGTGGGAGGTAGGGATGTGCGTGGAGGCGGCGGTCACGGTGGGGTAGGGAGGGATGGTTTCCAGAGCGAGGAAAGAGGGAGGAAGGGAATGAACGTTGCGCTCTCCTGCGGCGCGGTAGTGGAACGAGGGACGGACGAGAGGGAGGCGCTCGACTTGATGAAACAGCCGAGTCCTCGACACCGGTGGCGGGGTTGTCGGGGCGTGAAATTCGCGACTAATTCACCACCGAATTGGCAGTCTTGCAGGCCCCGTTCAAAATCTTGCCGTCCCCTGCGCGGCTGCTCACGTCTCCTCTCCGGTGGAAATCCTGAAGCTCGGAAGTGTTCCGGCCTGCTCAGCTGACTCAGAGACTCTCAGGGGCGTGGTGCCACAAAGGCTGCTTCTCAAGAGAGCGCTGCTTGGGAATATTCGTCCGCATTCGCTCACCGAGTTTATTCGCACGTGGGAAGAGTCGAGGATGGCTGAAGAAATCTCCCCGTGCATTCGAGGGACAATTGCCCAGATTATCTCCAAAGGCAGCCAGCAACTTGCTTGCTAACCTGCCGTCTCTTGGTCACTCCGCGAGCCAAGCGTTTTGCGAGTCTGTATGATACACAAATCCTGCCTCGAAAGCTCCGGAGCGGAAAAAAAAAAACGCGTAAAAGTCCCAGGACCATCCGTTTGGCGCCCGGCGGTAAAAAAAAAAAACCAGACGCTTCGTTTCCGCTTGTTTTGCTCCGGGCAGAAAACAACACGGGAGAATCCCAGTGTTTATTTTTTGGCGTGCGCTTTTAATTGGTCAGGGCGGATACGTAGAAGGTTGAATGTGCGACGTTGCACTTTGATCATCGCAAATAATGTGGTGTACTCTTACCTGGGGGGGCAGGTGTGGGGGGGCATTCATCCCTTGCGCTTTGGCTCCCATCCTCGTGCGTGCGTTGTGCCGCTGACTTTTCTATAACCCCCCCGCCACACCCCCCCCCCCCCACCTTCTCGTGCCCCCCATTATTTCATCCGTCAAAGTAGTTCGAGAGGAGAACGAGTGTAGTACGAGAGTATGAGAGTAGTACGAGAGGGACGTTTCACGCCGACTCGCGTCTCTCCATCCACGTGGCACCACCGGTCCTGGCGGCAGAACAAATGTCACCAGCTGTAAAGAGACGCTGCCCTTGGTTGTTTTTTCCTTCCCCCACGAAGGAAGATTACGGGAGAGATCGGGTTTTGTTTAACCTGGCGAGCAATCAAGAGGGCAGGATGGAGTCTCATTTGCGAAGAGTGACTCGGGTCAACAAAATTACGGGGCGAAGGAGGCTGGTTTGGACGTTTAACACGTAGGCTTTCGCGACCAATATGATTCATAATAAAGGTTCTTGGGTTAGATCGCGTTATTTATAAATGTGTCGCAACCCTCCACCACCCGACATGGCCAATCAGTAAAAAAATGTGTCACGTTGACAAAAGACAATTATCTTCAACACACCGCCGGGCTAAAGTAGTGAACTATTTGTCTTTTGTCAACGTGACACATTTTTTACTAATTGGCCGTGTCGGGTGGTGGAGGTTTGCGACACATTTATGAATAACGCGATATAACCCAAAAACCTTTATTATGGTTCGGACATCGCTCGCGACCGATGCTCGCCATGGCCAGGAATAAAACTCCCCCGCCCCCCCACAACAAAGACCCCCGTGTAGCCTGTAACAGACTTTCGGGGCAAGTGCTGTTAGCGAGCAGCACCTATGAAGGCCGGAAAGTTACACGAGGGGGTGGGTGACCAGCGTCACGCCCGACCGCCTTTGTCTCCCCAGTGGCGATGTTCACACACCACACCAGGTACTCATTTGATGGTGAGTCGACCTAGGGGAGGCCTGGGACCGGTTCAGATAATCCTCACTGGTGTTTGCCGTGAGCGGGAATCTAACTCGGGCTGCCGGGTTCAGTAGCGCGGCGTGCTAAGCGCTACGCTACCGTTCCCCCACTCCCAACACACACGCACGCACACACAATATGAATACAATGAAATCCCTGTGTAGCACACAAAGCACTTCGGTCATAATTGCACAGTAGCTGTCAGCTCTTTGGCACGGGATCAGGGGCAACGCCTTTTTAGTGGAAGCCTCACCGGCCCAGGTGTGCTCAGCGCCTGCGGGAGAGGATGAAGTGGGACAAGGCGCAGACTCCTCCCATCCGTGGCTTCCGAGAGACACACGTGGAATCGTTTCTCGTTTTTATCCGTTCTGCATCACTGCTCAAAGGGAGGTACTGACCGGGTGTGATGGCGGTGGCGGTGGCGTAATCTGATGAATGTTGCATGGGGTTGGTAGATCAGGCAGAGATGTGAAACGCACCTGAAGGGTAACTAAGGTTGTGCGCGGAGGAAGCGGTACAGCAAAGAGGCTTGAAACATATCTGGGCTCAGACAAGCGTGTGTTGGTGCTCGCCCCGCTTTAGAGGCTGTGCAAGCTGGTGGTGGTAATTCCACATTGCTGTGGAAGGGGCCGGGCTAGGGTTGCCCACTGAGGACTTATCACAGCGATGAAAAGAAAACGAATAGGCTTTTTCCGTTTCTGGGAAGAATATGGGAGGTTTCGATTTAAAGCTTTCGTGACTGCAGGGATTCATATTCTTAGGTTTGTTCGGTAAAGTCACGTAGGTAAAAAATTTAAATTAATACAAGTAAAATATAAAAAATGTATTTTACTTTTATTAATTTTATTTTTTTATTTTTTACCTACGTGACTTTACCGAAAAAACCTAAGAATATGGTATCCTCCACTCACCACCAGCAGAAATAAATTTTGCCAGCGTCTGCGTGGCATCCCCTAGCTTTCGTTCGCGTTTCGTACAACCCCTGCCCACGTCCCAAGCAGGGTCCGATTACACTGGTCAACATACTCTTTCTTGCATAAGGTATTCCAACGGTTTCAAGGTAATTTTGGGGTGCTGATTCCAAATCTGTCTATCACATCAGGTTTTTGAGATATCAAATATTGCATTTTCAATAAAACTGCAGAAGAAAAATATTAAATAAATATGGATATCTGTATAAAATGATATGATAAACACACTATCCTAAAAACACAGCACCATATTTTAACACTAAAGCAGTCACTGACTCGCAACAACTTGCAATCATAAGTGACAGAGTTAATTTCGGGTAAAATCAATGAAAATGGGGTATGCCGATAGCATAAAAATGAGATGTGATAGAGCAAATCTGAGATCAGATTTGGAATCAGCACCCTGAAATTAGTCTAAAACAGCTGCAAAAGTCCAGGCCAGAAAAAAATGTTTCTTTTTTGTTGACCAATGTTAGCATCCGTTGGCTCGGCACGGTGCGAGAGAAGTACAACGTGCGTACGTGCAGTCACCAACCGTCACCGACCAGGCCATGGCCGACGTGGCATGGGGAGGCCTGTATCCAGCAGTGGACGACTAACAAAGGGCTGCACGTGATGATTTTTATGGTTTTACATCGTTGTGACGCGGGGGCGCAAAGCGAAATCCCGCCGAATGAATGAGGCTTTGATGGCGGAACGCCGGTAAACCCCTCTGCCCCCCCCCCCCAGTCCTGTCCCGTCCCCCCACGGCAAATTGAGCGCCTGTCCCATGCCCGTCACTCACGCAGGGACTGGGCATGTCCCATCACGCACGGCCGAGCGGATCTTTGCCGAGAGCCTCCCGTCGAAGCTGGGCGCCGCGGGGAGCCACTCTTTTTGTCGAGGGTCCACGGAGCGCCGGCGATAATCACCCAGATGCATTGTTGGACTTTAAACGCTGCGGTCCCACCCTAAGCGGTCGTATTTTTTTTTATATTACGAAGAATATATGTGTACGGTTGAAGGGAAGGGTGCAGCCCTGCAATTGCTTGCTCACGCCACTACCGGCAGAACGGCTTCCGATAGAGCGGTGGTTTACACTACGAGACCTCCTTTACCAGTGGCAAAATATAGTAGTAGGTTTTTACCCTTTAAACTGGTACGCCTTTTGGCGTCATCTGGTCCAACACCAATGGAGACTAGGCTCTAAGAAAAGCTGTCTCGGGTGTGGACCAATCAACTTCAAGGACAGTGCATATCATTATCAGAGTTGTTTCTTTTTGTTTGCATTTTGACTGCTTGTGTTGTGGTTATTGCAAACATGATGCCTTGTATAAAGGTTTCAGTTTTTGTACCAGTTTAAAGGGTAAAAACCTACTACGAGAGCGTTGGTTCTTAACCCGGGGTGCACGCTGCACCCCCTGCGGGTGCGAGACGTGGCCAGATTTTTTTAGAAGGTAAATCATCGAAGCGCAAATTAAGCATGGGCACGTACGCGCGACTACTTTGTTTCACCAAACCCCGTGTATTTATTAACATGAAAAAATATGCGATTGAGAACCAAAGGGGGGGGTGCAAGGCCGCAGTGAATTTTAAGAACCACTGCACTAGAGGGAAAGTAGTTTTCGGGAACCTCCCCAAGAGCGTCTTCTAGCCTGCTCGGCCACGCTCGCCAGATGCCTCTGAGGATTTGAGAAACTTGACCATTGTTTCAGCCGCAGCGCCGGGGGTTCGAACCAGCCACCTCTGGATTGCAAGTCCAGTGTGCTGACCATTACACTATTAACCGTGTGCGTGCGTGCGTGTGTTACTTAAATTATGCCTTTCTCTGGTGAGGTCGCTTACCCACCCAACTGCCTATCTACCCACACACCCACCTACCAATGTCCTTAGCTTTTCCACCAACCCACCTATATACTCGCTTATTCATCTACCTACCCACCAATCTACCTACCTATGCCCATACCTACCTACTAACCCTTCCAATTACTATAATACCCACCCAACCACCAAATGGCCTACATACCCACCCATCCAGCTACCTGCCAATCTTCTCAACTACTTCATTTGAGGCTGATAGATTATGGATGTGCTGCTGCAGTGAACTTACACAAAAACTGGTTATTAGGGCCTCAAGGGGGGCCGAGATTCGTGTGATATAATAATAATAAGTGTGAACCAAATACGAGCTGAAGACGAAAATCACTATGAACGTAAATAAGCAGATGAATCGCTAATCTCCAGCGTGCCTGTTGTCCTGCCGTCAAACTAAGACGGTTGTTACCGCATCGCGCCCTTTCAGATGCGCTTCTGCGGCCGTCTGGAACGTTCTTCCGATATTATGAAGCCACCTGAGCTATGCGTTTTACATCGAGATTGAAAGCTCATTTCTGTTCGAACTGCTTTTTGTGTGTTAGTTTGGTGTCCTTATCACAGTTGGCTACATACGGCGCGAAAGAAGTTCGAAGTACGTGCTCACACAGACGTCTATATCTCTCTTCTCTCCTCCAACTCCTCCGCCCCCTCGCCTGCGACACCTTTTCGATCGTCTCACGGCCGCCGTGGCAGGGTGTGGCCGGACGCGACGTCAACGGAGCCGCGCTACAACTCGTACGGCGTGACGGCCACGGAGGCCGAGCTGGACGTGCTCACGGGCGAGCACGTGCTCCGGCGTGTCGACATCCTCTTCGACTGCGGCCAGAGGTCCGTGCGAGAGCACACGTGCGCGTGTGTCTGTGGGGAGTGGTGGTGCAGCGGTTAGCGCTACGAACCCGGCGTGCCGAATTATATTCCCGCTCACGGGCCAACACCAGTGAGGATTATCTGAAGCGGTCCTAGGCCTCGCCTAGGTCGACTCAGCCTCAAATGAGTACCTGGTGCGGTGTGTAAACATCGCTACCTGGGAGACAAAGGCGGTCGGGCGGGGTGTTGGCCACCCACCTCCTCGTGTGCCGTTCCGGCCTTTATAGGTGCTCGCCAACAGCACTTGCCCCAACAGTCTGGAAAGGCTATACGGGGGATCTTTTTTTGTAGTGGTTAGAACACCGCCTTGCGAACTCCCTTGTGTGCCGTGCCGGTCTTCACAGCTGCTCGCTAACAGCACTTGCCCCAAAAGTATGTGAAGACTATACTGGGGGATCCTTGTGTGTGCGTGCATGAAGGACGCTACTACTGGACAGTTACAGGCCGTCACCCTCCAACAACAGCGGAGGGCCTAGGAGTAACATGCTCATAACAGCGAGCGGAGCACTGGGCGGCTAAAACATAGCAAGTTGGGGGCACAGTTCGGCCACAACGCAAGCAGCCGTCCTTGCGTTGTGGCCGAAACGTCGTGAGAATTGTATTTTATAATGTTTTATGTTTATTATTTTATTATTTCCCTTCTACGTGACTTTATCGAAAGAACCAAGAAGATGTATTCGTTCAGTGACGTTGCGTTGCGTCGTTTTCTGCGGCAGCATGAACCCGGCGATTGACGTCGGGCAGGTGGAGGGCGCCTTCACCATGGGCCTGGGCTACTGGCTCACGGAGCGCCTGGTCTACCACCCCACCAGCGGGCAGCTGCTCACCAACGGCACGTGGGAGTACAAACCTCCCAGCAGCAAGGTGGTGCCCGCTCGCTCCGGCCGCGCACCGTCGGCCAGCGCTCTGCTCGCGACGAACTTCCCCGTCCTACGAGTCCGCTTAGCAGAATTCTTCATCCGGCCGGGAGCCACAAGACACGCACGTTTATATGGGGCGGTCACGTTGAGGGGGGGGATGGGGGGGTCACGTGGAGGGATCACATGGGGCAGTCACTTTGGACGGTCACACGGGTTCAGGATCAGTTCCGATATCCGTCACTGGTGTTTGGTGGCCGTGGGCGGGAATCGAACCCGGGTTGCCGGTTTGGTAGAGCTTCGCACTAACCGCTACACTGCAGCTCCCGCACACACACGCACACAAACGTGCAAACACGTGTGTGCACGCGCACGCACATACACCACTCGTCACAAAAATGTGAATGAAAGAAAAACGCAGAAAAATGTCAAGGTCACGGGCTCTGCACCCCGTTAGGTCAGCCCACTGTGCCAGTCTCTCTGGGATTGACAAGGGGAATGCGAACGGATGGCGAGGGTTCGCACACCGCCGCTATTGTGCGAGCGCGCGCACACAGATGCGCGAGCACGCCGCCGCCACTCCGGGGCGACTGTCACTCCCCCAGCTATTTGCCGAGGATAAGAGGGGGGGCCCCATTCATGCACAGCACACAGCACGGGCGGAAGTCAATAATAATCATGACGAAATAAATAAATAAATATCCAAAGCCCGCATTCATCTTCCTGCTCACACGAGCGTGTGCTGGTGCTCATCCCCGTGGTTCGGATTGATCTCTGCATCCGTCAGCCACCGTTGACTTTTCACAAAGTAGTCGTCATTTTATTAACCTTCAGATGGATGATGGATGGGCCGAGTCGGCCTCTGATTGGGATTTGAATTTCAAACTGTCCAGTTGCAAATCGAATGACATAGAACCACCCAGCCAGAGAAAACAATTAAATAATAAAACACAATTCTTTCACTCGGTGTAAAGGTTTCAATTAACACTTCTTTCTTGCTGAAGGGGAAAGGCTTTGAACATGGATTTGGTTATCTTTACACATACGCTTTGAATATAAAATGAATGCATTACTACAAACACATTTGTCATGTCGAAGAATTTCTCAAGGCGTTTTCAGGAGGGGTCCTGCACTGGGATATTTGGCAAACTCCTTTTAATCGTGACTTTGTGCACGCGCCACAACAAGATCACCCACAGACAGGAAATGCATGCACGTTTCTGACGCCCAACAATCTTCAGAGCTTTCTGAGGAAACCTACTTTCTGTGCTGCCATCTGACAAGCCACGCCCTTGATGGCCTGACTTTTTCCTGACCTGCTGCAGTGTGCATTGCCCTGGTGTAGCGTGACTTTCCCTGGAGGGGCGTGGTCAAACATCCCCTGGCCTGGCGTGACGTACGAAAGTTTGTCACGTCGAACTCATTTTGCACCGTACGTAGCCAACCGTGCTAATCGAACGTGGCTTGTTTTGGCGAGGCCTGAATTTTTCCTGGATATGACGTGGCCTGATCTTGTCCTGGCATGGCGTAGCGTCACTTGTCTTGGCGTGACCTGATCTTGTCCTGGACATAGCGTGGCGTCACTTGTCTTGGCATGGCTAGAAACTTGTCTTGGCGTGACCTGATCTTGTCGTGGTGTGGCATGGCCTGATCTTGTCCTGGACATAGCGTGGCGTCACTTGTCTTGGCATGGCTGGAAACTTGTCTTGGCGTGACCTGATCTTGTCGTGGTGTGGCATGGCCTGATCTTGTCCTGGACATAGCGTGGCGTCACTTGTCTTGGCATGGCTAGAAACTTGTCTTGGCGTGACCTGATCTTGTCGTGGTGTGGCATGGCCTGATCTTGTCCTGGACATAGCGTGGCGTCACTTGTCTTGGCATGGCTAGAAACTTGTCTTGGCGTGACCTGATCTTGTCGTGGTGTGGCATGGCCTGATCTTGTCCTGGCGTGGCGTCACTTGTCTTAGCGTGGCCATAAACTTGTCGTGGCGTGACCTGATCTTGTCGTGGTGTGCAGGACATCCCGGTGGACTTCCGCGTGCACCTGCTGAAGGACGCCCCCAACCCGGCGGGGGTGCTGCGCTCCAAGGCGTCGGGGGAGCCGCCGCAGTGCATGTCGTGCAGCGCACTGCTCGCCGTGAAGCACGCGGCACTGGCGGCCCGCGCCGAGATCGCGCGCAACGACTACTTCCCCCTGCGTACGTGCGGCGACGGGGGGCACACGCGCGCACACACAAGCGCGCGGGGGGGCGTCACGGCTCGGTGTGGCGCGGTTTGCGTGGTGTGGTGTGGTTTGTGTTGTGTGGCACGGTTTGTGCAGTGTGGCGTGGTTTGTGCGGTGTGACGCGGTGTGGCATGGTTTGCGTGGGTGGCATGGTTTGCGTGGTGTGGTGTGGCCTGCGCGGTGCGGTACGGCTTGCGTGGTGTGGTGTAGTTTGTGCAGTGCGCTTCCATCCACCGGGGCAGGAGATGCTGTGATTCCATAGGTTATGGTTTGGTAGAGTGTGGCTTGGTTTGGTAGGTTGTGGTGTAGTTGGGTAGGGTGTGGCTGGTATCAATGGTTCTGTGGTGTGGCTTTGCTTTGTTCGTCAGCGTTATGACACTGCATAGAACGCATAGCTCACGTGTGGTGCAGTCGACTCTCGAATATCCGAGGGAATGGGGTGGAGGGGTGGCATGGAAAAATCAAACCACACAGACAAAGCATAACACGCGTAGATTCGTCCATGAGCACGTGCTCATTGTTTACCTGGGCGGAGTGGTTCAGCGCCGTCTGTGTTTACCGCTGCTTAAGGTAATCGGTTTACTTGCCCGAGGTGTCTGCGGTGTCTGCGGTCACACGGGGCTCCCCAAGACGCTGAACCCCGACGAGTGAGGAGCAGCTAACTAGAGAAGGAGCAGGCATGCAATCGTTTATTTTACAAGCGGGGTTAATCTGCAACCCGGGTAATCTGCCCATGGAGAGTTACCGCACAGAATGAATGGCGAGGTCGTCAGCGATTTTGGTAGAGTGTGGCATTGTGTGGTTTTTGTGGGGTATGGGTTGGCATAGATTTTTTTTTTTAAACTTACCAGGGAAAGGCAACACTGAGCTATCAGTTTATTTTCAGAAGCCACAAATGATAGCGCAAAGAAGTGGCTTATCATGTGGAAATTTACATTAGCAAAATAATCCCTATCGCACGTCGATTCTAAATGTGGTGGGAAAAACCGGAGGACCCGGAGGAAAATCCACTCGACCCCGGGGGAGAGAGAACGTGCACGCTCCGAATATACAGCAGGCGTCAAGGGGTTGGGATCGAACCCACGGCCTCCTGCACACCAGGCGCGGGAGATAACGTCTCGCCAGCAGCGGGCGAGACCTTATCTGTTAGTGTGTGGCTGGGTGCGGTGGTGCGTGGCGGCGTGCGGCTCGCCTCGGCACCACCCATTGTGGCAGCGCGGCTTCAGCAATGCACGGCAGTACATCGCAGCGTCGCGTGATGCATGGTACACGACGCACATCCCTTGAGGGGCGCGACAAGGCGTAGAAATGCGAAAATTATTTCACAATATATTTTTTTTACTCCCCCGCCGCCGCCGCCCACGTAGAAATGAATAAAATTGTGAAATGCTTTAGATTTATTGTCGCATTACAAGAACGGAAATTATTGTTCGCAAGTGCCACTTGCCAACATAGCCTAGGACACAACTCCGTTATGCAGAGTACACCTCTACGGAGTGGACACCCCTGGTAACACCGCAGCCTCACAACAAGAGGGCACTGGGTTTGATTCACAACTCGGGGGTGCCTTTCCGTATGTTCTCCCCCTGTTCTTCATGGGAATCCTCTGGGTTATCTGCTCTCCTCCTCTTGCGAAACTCAAAAAATTCGTACAATGTAACTGGTATTGGCTGAGAAATTACTCGCAAATTATTCAACTGGGATTATGCAGAGCAACAAAATTGCCCCTCCCAACTCCCACTGCAAAAGTAAAAAAAGTAAAACTTGGCAGGACCCTCCTGATAATGAGTCTTGAGACTCAGTGACGCTTTCTTGGATAAACAAGCATAAGGATAAAAAAAAGAATATGGGACACCAATATCCAGAATACAACGACAAAGATCCCCCCGTATAGCTTCAAGAGACTTTTAGGGCAAGTTCTGTTAGCGAGTTGCGCCTATGAAGCCCGGCACATCACACGATGGGGTGGGTGGCCAGCACTACGCTCGGCCGCCTTTGTCTCCCGAATGGCGATGTTTGTACACCGCACCAGGTGGTCATTTTATGCTGAGTCGACCTAGGGGAGGCCCAGGACCGGTTCAGATAATCGTCACCGGTGTTGGCCTTGAGCGGGAATCGAACTCGGGCCACCGGGTTCGTAGCGCAGCGCCCTAACCGCTACACTACCGCTGACATCTCAATGCAGACAATTTGTAGATGGGGCATGCCACTATACCGACAGGGCCCTATTGAGCGTACATCTGTCTACGTCATAACCTTCGTAGAGAAAACGCCTCTACATCTAAAGCAAAGCGTTAAGAAGAAGAACTATGCTATGCACTTCTAAATAATCTAGATTGAAACTCATTTATTGAGAACTACTTTTTGTGTTTAGTTTGTTGCGTGTGTTTTTTTTCGCACCGTACATAGCCAAGCGTGCTAATCGGAGTTGCAGGACAACAAACTAAACACAAAAATCAGTTCTAAAGAAGTGAGTTTGTCAATCTAGATGATGTAAAAGTGCATAGATCCAGTGGCTTCTTAATATCGGAAGGGAAGAGCGTTCCAGACGGCCACGGAAGCGCATCTAAAAGCGCCGCGCGACGCGGTGACTACCATCTTTGTTCGATGGCCAGCAGCCAAAAGCCGCCGCTGCTGCTGCTACGAGGATGAGCGGAGTTCGCGTGATGATGGTTCACGCCCCTTGACGAGATCGGCAAAGTATTGTGGTTCACCTCCGACCAAGCACGGTTGGCTACGTACGGTGCGAAAGAAGTTCAGCATACACATACATACGGCGCACCTCGTTACGAAACGCAGAAAGAGCGCAGCATCTATGCAGTAAAGACAGCCCACCCACCGCCCACCCACTGATCGATATATTACCCCGCCACTCCCTCCCCCATGCCTTGCGTTTTCCATAGAAAAGCGATTCTTCCTCGTCTGCAGACGACAATAATGGTAATGGTAGTAACAACACCAACAACAACAGACGCCGAGTTGGTGAATCATGCCACGCGACGTTCACCCGAGGGAGCCGGTCACGTGGTGCCCGTGCATTCATTCAGCGCCGTCTGGAAAAATAACACTGGTCAACACACTTTTTCTGGCATAAGGTATTCCAACGGTTTTAAGGTAATTTTGGGGTGCTGATTCCAAATCTGTCTATCACATCAGGTTTTTGAGATATCAAATATTGCATTTTCAATAAAAACTGCAGAAGAAAAATATTAAATAAATGTGGATATCTACATAAAATGATATTATAAACACACTATCCTAAAAACACAGCACCACATTTTAACACTAAAGCAGTCACTGACTCGCAACAACTTGCAATCATAAGTGACAGAGTTAATTTCGGGTAAACTCAATGAAAATGGGGTATGCCGATAGCATATAAATGAGATGTGATATAGCAAATCTGAGATCAGATTTGGAATCAGCACCCTGAAATGAGTCTAAAACAGCTGCAAAAGTCCAGGCCAGAAATTTTTTTTTTTGTTGACCAGTGTCATTGACCCCGATGTCTGGTGCGCAACGCGTTACTTCAACTCGTGCAAGATGCACCCGTGCCAGTGACTCACGTTCGCGACGTCGTTTTGCCTCGACGTTCATCGCCGCCACGTCATTCCACGATGCCAGGCACTTATTCTCCCGTGGAGTTGTGCTCACTTGGATTTGTGTGACTCGACACACGCGACCAAGTGCACACTTTATTTGCTTATTTTAATTCTCTCTCTCTCATCGACTTCACATTCCTTCATGCCCTTCCTCCGACTTGACTCTCAAAGTCACCTCACTCCTCCTCTCCCTCACATTTCCACCCACTCCCTCTCTCAGCCACCCTCCCCGCCCAATAAATGTGCGTGCGTTGGGAGGTCTCCCTTTCCTCTGTGCTGTTCGTAATGTCTACAAGGGCATTTTCTATGCTGTTTGTAGTATTATATATGATTCACTCCCTCCGTATCGGCACAAACTAAACACCTATCTATTCTGTCTTAGCAGTCATTGATTTCTGCTAAAGCTTCCATGATCCTGGCCTATGGAGCCACCTATATGCGAGTGTATAATGTAGCCTGCTGGTATATGGCAGAATTTGCAAATCCAAATCCTGGTAGTGGGTTGACTTTTTTCGTCACCCGACTCGGATCAGTAATTTAAGCACCACCACGTGGGGACTGAATATTTGTTTGCTGTCCCACGGAGAGACCACACGAATCCTCAGTTGCCACCACTGGTCCGAGATTAGTTTGTGGAACAAAAATCGAATGAGCTCAGTCAGTTGCCCAGCTATTTTACAAGCGACATCCGTGGCGTGTGAGCACAGAAGCAACACGATGGAAAAAAACCATCGATGTTGCAGATAATCGCCAGAGACGCGCACTGCTCCACGCTCGTGTGCATTTATTACCTTTTGACTAATTTTTTATATATTTTACCAGGTAAGGCTCACGGGCTACACAGCTCTCTTTCAGAAGCGACCTGTCCACAAATGATAGCTCAACAAAGTGGCTAATCGTGTCGAAATTGACAGCAGCCAAATACCCTAACCGCATGTTGAGTCGAACTGCGGAAGGGAAAACCGGAGCACCCGGAGACAAATCCACGCGGCCACGGCGGGAGAGAGAAATATGAAAATACAAATATACATCAGGCGTCAGGGTCGGGATTGAATCCACGACCTCCTGCATACCAGGCGAGGGAGATAACATCTCCTAGCCACCGTGGCGCCATAATATGGGGGGCACGAAGACTTGTTTTATTGGTCTTGTTGGTGGATCATGTATACATAGCAGCCCTTTGGTATACCCACCAGCTTGGCAACAAGGTGTCATTTCGGAGTGCAGTACAGCAAGTAGGAGTCCAACTTGCTCTACGTGGCTGATGATTGACATCATAAGTCGTCAATCATCAGCCATGATCTAGCCACTGCTAGATAGAGTGGCCATTGTTCCTTTCCAGCGACGTGCCCCGCCAATGCGGTCCGCTTTACTTCGTTTTTTTCACGACGCTCATTGCGACGTCACCCCCTCGCGTGCACGTTCCTCCGATTCACGCGTACGTCAAACATAGAAACAAAAACCCACTGCCAAAAACATCCCGAGCAAAAAAGAAGAACTGTCTGGATACTCGTAGATTTACTAATAGGGTTTTTCCCCATTTTTCTGGCAACAAAACTGACACCTTTTGCAAGGAATCATGTTTACATTAACCACAATACTTGCAGTCAAATGCAAACAAAAAACAATTCTCTGATAATTTATGCATTGTCTTTGAAACTGGTCCACACCAGAGACAGCTTTCTTTATAGCCTAGTCTCATATGGTGTTCGACCAGATGACGCCAAAAGGTGCAGACCTCAACTGAGCCACTGATGATATTTGCATGCGTGGCACACTGTGTGGCACAAAAGGTTGCTTTTCCATCGCCGTGCAAGTTTCCACCCCTGTGGCAGGTTTACATCGCGCGCTGTGTCCCGAGCGCAACAGAGTCTCGCCGACACAGCTAATGACCCCCCCCACCCCCGCCTGTACGTGACTGGGAACCGATAGCGCCCGCTAAGCCCCGTGATCTCTCGCACGGGTAAGCGATACGGGCGGGACTAATCCACCATTCTCTTGGTCTAAGCCCGTCATCTGTACCGCCTCTGTGCATGCATCCGAGAGGGGCATTGCATTGGGGAAAAGCAAATAACGTCTCGTGTTTTTGACGCCACTCGGACTTTCTTGGTCACAGAAATTAAAAGCTGGCTGAGGTTTGGGTGTCATTTAAAACCAACGCTGCGATCGTAGGGGAAGCGCAGGCTTTTTTTACGTTGCAAAAAATTTTTTTTTGCAAACGACTGCGGATTTGTGAAATGAAAGTCCAAAAGTAAAAGTGCCCTCATTCTCAAATGACCATGCAGTGGTTGCTAATCTCCGCTCGTACCTCTGACCCAGGAGTGGGCATTTTCCCTTCCCGTGGCAGGGGACCAGTCTCTCCACTGCTGGCTTAGTGCAAAGGGGTACACTGTTTCATGCACCTCAAAGGGATGGTGGGTTGCATTGACTCCCAACCAATTATCTGAACTCATGTGTGTATATTGAAAAAATACAAGCATGATTATCCTACTGGAGCAATGGGCACTGTTGAGCCAGTGGTGGAAATTCCATGTTCCTATGGTCAGACCAATATTCTCCCTAACACAACGGCTTTAATTCACACAAAGGGATGTTACTTATCTTACTCTGGAGGGATGGTTGTGCTGGCAGTGATGATGATGGTGAGACTGAGTGGGCTGTAGTTGGATGGTGATGCTGATGCTTCAACAATTACGGAATGAACGATGATCATAACGATGAGCCTAGCAGTGACATGAAATCATGGTTGGGAGCCCCTGCTTCTCTATCGCCAGAGCTATCAAGATTCTGCATTTATATGTGCAGTGTATGTGTGTGAGCCATGAATACAAAAAGTAATGTAGCCAGAATGAAGACGGATTGAATTAAGCCGCAAATTCCGATCACTTTGAAAAGATTAGAAAGCATAGATCACGTAGGAAATTTGAAATAAGAAAATTGAATTTTTGAATTGTCAGCTCTGCATTTGAGTCTTTGAAACCAGTATTAACCCTTTCATCTTACACAGCAGCGCCCTTTGAGCACTTCCTCCCAGATCTAACGTGTGCACATGTGTAGAGCTGTGGTTATGTACGGTGCAAAGTTAAATACGTATTCGAGGAATGATTCAATAATTATTTCAGTCGAGCAATGAAGACGGATTGAATTAAGCCGCAAATTCCGATCACTTTGAAAAGATTAGAAAGCATAGTTCACGTAAAAATTTTGAAATAAGAAAATTTAATTTTTGAATTGTCAGCTCTGCATTTCAGTCTTTGAAACCAGTATTAACCCTTTCATCTTACACAGCAGCGCCCTTTAAGCACTTCCTCCCTGATCTAACGTGTGCATATGTGTAGAGCTGTGGTTATGTACAGTGCAAAGTGAAATACATATTCTAGAAATTATTCCAGAATTATATCAGTCGAGCAATAATTGAGGGACACCATTGGAACCTCCTTTTGGCGTCATCTGGTCCAATACCATGTGAGACTAGGCTCTAAGATAAGCTGTCTCGGGTGTGGACCAATCAATTTCAATGACAGTGCATATCATTATCAGAGTTGTGTTTTTTGTTTGCATTCCGACCGCAGGTATTGTGGTCTATGCAAACGTGACTCCTTGTAAAAAAGGTGTCAGTTTTGTTGCCAGATAAAAGGGTAAAAAAACAATCATCAATTGAGGAACAACTTTGTCGTGGGCCAAAAGAGAAACTGAAACATATTCCACGGGAATGTGGAATTTCCACCCAGGCCCGATAACGGAGATGAGCATCGCCACACACACACACGCTCGATAACGAGGACATACTCTGGATTTCTTTGACCGCGTGACAGCCTGATGAGATCCACTGACTGTTGCGAGACCGGGAGACCCATGCGCTGTGTATGAGATTCATTAAACGGTGGATGATTTGTCTTTCGCAGATGGCCCAGCCACGGTTGACGAGGTGCAACAATGCTGTCTGGTGGATCCCAAACAGTTCACTCTGTGAGCGCCTCAATTCCTGACCCTCCACGTGGCTTTTTCAGCACTTCCTCTTCTGACCTCAGTGAACTCCACCACCAGGAATGAAACGCGCACTCAACGATCGGCATTTATCAACCTTGAACGACCGAACCCCAACACTCCACTACTCAACCTAAACACTCCACCACTCAACCCCAACACTCCACCACCCAACACTCCACTACACAACCCCGATACTCCACCACCCAACACTCCACCACTGAACCCAAACACTCCACCACTCAACCCCAACACTCCACCACCCAACACTCCACTTAACAACCCCGATACTCCACCACCCAACACTCCACCACTGAACCCAAACACTCCACCACTCAACTCCAACACTCCACCACTCAACCCCAACACTCCACCACTCAACCACAACACTCCACCACTCAACCCCAACACTCCACCACTCAACCACAACACTCGACCACTCAACCCCAATACACCACCACTCAACTCCAACACTCCACCACCCAACCCCAACACTCCACCACTCAACCACAACACTCATCCAGAACACTCCACCACTTAACCCCAACACTCCACCACTCAACCCCAACACTCCACTCAACCCCAATACTCCACCACCCAACCCCAACACTCCACCACTCAACCACAACACTCCACCACTCAACCCCAACACTCCACCACTCAACCCCAACACTCCACCACTCAACTCCAACACTCCACCACCCAACCCCAACACTCCACCACTCAACCACAACACCCAACCACAACACTCCACCACTTAACCCCAACACTCCACCACTCAACCCCAACACTCCACCACTCAACCCAAACACTCCACCACTCAACCCCAATACTCCACCACTCAACCTCAACACTCCACCACTCAACCCCAACACTCCACCACTCAACCCCAACACTCCACCACTCAACTCCAACACTCCAACACTCAACCACAACACTCCACCACTCAACCCCAACACTCCACCACCCAACCCCAACACTCCACCACTCAACCTCAACACTCCCCCACTCAACCTCAACACTCCACCACCCAACACTCCACCACTCAACCCCAACACTCCACCACTCAACCACAACACTCCACCACTCAACTCTAACACTCCACCACCCAACCCCAACACTCCACCACTCAACCACAACACCCAACCACAACACTCCACCACTCAACCCCAACACTCCACCACTCAACCCCAACACTCCACCAATTAACCCCAATACTCTACCACTCAACCCCAATACTCCACCACTCAACCCCAACACTCCACCACTCAACCCCAACACTCCACCACTCAACCCCAACACTCCACCACTCAACCCCAACACTCCACCACTCAACCCCAACACTCCACCACTCAACCCAAACACTCCACCACTCAACCCCAATACTCCACCACTCAACCTCAACACTCCACCACTCAACCACAACACTCCACCACTCAACCCCAACACTCCACCACTCAACTCCAACACTCCACCACTCAACCACAACACTCCACCACTCAACCACAACACTCCACCACCTAACCCCAACACTCCACCACTCAACCCCAACACTCCACCACCCAACCCCAACACTCAACCCCAAACACTCCACCACTCAACCCCAACACTCCACCACTCAACCCCAACACTCCACCACTCAACCCCAACACTCCACCACTCAACCCCAACACTCTACCACTCAACCCCAACACTCCACCACCCAACCCCAACACTCAACCCCAACACTCCACCACTCAACCACAACACTCCACCACTCAACCCCAACACTCCACCACTCAACCCCAACACTCCACCACTCAACCCCAACACTCCACCACTCAACCCCAACACTCCACCACCCAACCCCAACACTCAACCCCAAACACTCCACCACTCAACCCCAACACTCCACCACTCAACCCCAACACTCCACCACTCAACCCCAACACTCCACCACTCAACCCCAACACTCCACCACTCAACCCCAATACTCCACCACTCAACCCCAACACTCAACTTGAACAACACTTAACCAACCAGTCTCAACAAAACTTCAGCTAATATCTGCAACAACATGCCAAGGCAATATCCATCAGCAGAATAACAGCAATGTCCCTTGTTGGGTTCCAAACCGAGCCACGTGTTTATGGAAGTGCGTGGGCTTGTTTCTACAAGGGCATTCAGGTTTATGCCCTTACTTAATCACTTTACCCCCCCGAGCTAAGGGAACATGAAACCACTTAAGTTACTTATATTGCAAGTTCAGGAGGGTGGGTTTCAGGTCACAGCATGAGCGTACGAAGAAAGGCGTGGAGTTCCTACAGCGTGCAGCAGTGAGCATCGCAACGTTTAACAGCAATTCTCAGTGTTCTAAGCGTGCAACTAATTTGCATTTTCTTCACAATATGCATGCTCTCCGATTTAGCTGTCCATAAGGCGTATTGGGGTGGAGCGGTGGTTTTACGTCGTCCGAAATAGCCAAATGTTTCAACGTACACGCAAATTATTAAATTGAAATATACCCAACGATCATCGCCACTTAACTGTGGAAACACGGTAGAACCCTCCTGAAACAACGCGACAAGACTCGGTGAGGATTTCCTGGGCAGACAAGCCTAGTAACAATAGGGGGCCTGCGATGGTGGGATGTTAACTCCCTCGCCTCTTATGCAGGAGGTCATGGCTTCGATCCCAACCCTGATGCCTCTATAATTTGGAGTTGTGTGTTGTTTGCATTCCAACCGCAGGTATTGTGGTCAATGCAAACATGACTCCTTGTAAAAAAAGTGTCAGTTTTGTTGCCAGATAAAAGGGTAAAAAAACTATTATCATATTTTGCTACCGGCAAAGGAGGTTCCAATGGTGTAAATGCTTACCCCGAACTCTCATACTCTGATGGTGCATTGTCTTTGAGTTGTGCGCCTTTTGGCGTCATCTGGTCCAACACCATGTGAGACTAGGCTCTAAGAAAAGTTGTCTCGGGTGTGGACCAATCGATTTCAAGGACAGTGCATGCATTATCAGAGTTGTGTTTTTTGTTTGCATTCCGATTGCAGGTATTGTGGTCAGTTTTGTTGCCAGATAAAAGGGTAAAAAAACAATTATCAGGTGTTAAGATGTTAAAACACCATTACTGAAACCTTTTCCAAGGAATTATGTCTGCATTAACCACAAAACTGGTGGTGAGAATGCAAACAAAAAACATACTCCGATAATATATGCATTGTCTTTGAAACTGATTGGTCCACACCAGAGACAGATTTTTTTTGAGCCTAGTCTGAAAACGGTGTTAGACCAGACGACGCCACAAGGCGTACAGCTGTAACACTGTTTTGAGACTATTCTCATATTTGGGTACTGGCAAAGGAGGTCCCATGACGTGTGTAGAGCATTTGGCTGCTGCTATATATGTCCACGTGATAAGACACTTGATTGAGCTATAATTTGTGGCCAGGTCGCTTCTGAAAAAGGGCTACATAGCTCAGTGAGCCTTACCTGGTAAAATAAAAGAATAGTATAGTTTAATAATTCACTGTTAGTGAACATCAGTGGCAAGTGACATCACAATCGGTCTTCAATGCCCCCCCCTCCCCTCCTTCACCAGCGCGCACTTGACCAGTGCGGGCAAAGTAGATTTAAACAACCCCATTGACTTTCGATTTAAAGCTTTCGTGACTGCAGGGATTCATTTTCTTGGTTCGTTCGGTAAAGTGACGTAGAATGGAAATAATAAAATAATAAAAATAAACCAATAAAATAATTCTCACGACGTTTCGGCCACAACGCAATCAGCCGTCCTCAGGTGGAGAACAGGTCTGTCGAGAAGACAGAGTCTGAGGACGGCTGCTTGCGTTGTGGCCGAAACGTCGTGAGAATTATTTTATTACGTTTTATTATTTTATGATTTCCATTCTACGTGACTTTACCGAAAGAACCAAGAAGATGAACCCCATTGACCTTCACGAGACCTTCATCCAACCGTGCGCTGACAACGGGCGGCAGATAAAATTGCACGGGCACCACAATGTCAATTGAATGAAGCGTCTTGCTGTCGGCGCGTGCGATAAGAGGAATATCAATTATATCCACACCGCATTGTCCCCACCTGCCATGAGTCGATGCACCTCGTGGGAGGATGCAGCTTTCCTCATTGTGCTGCCGATGCAAATTTTAGTTTTGTCTTTCTTCCCGTCAGTCAGTATAATTAATGGACTAATTACCGGGTTAAGTTTGGTGGCATGTGCCTGTAATTGAGCTTACTTGACGGTATGGTGGGATGGTTGGGTGGAGGTTATGTGCGCGGGATGCACACCATACAGGCTAAAGAGTGGTCGGGGTTGGCCCATCGAATTTGTGTGAGTTGTATAGTTTTCTCCGCCTTGTGTGCGTGGCTTTTCTGTGGACCCTCTGGTGAACTGCCAAACACACAAATTTCGTACGAAATTGCATCGGTCAAACATTGCAAGAAGGGCATTCTTAAATTTACAGTTCTGTTACTCGGTAACGCTTTCCCGCATATATATAAAAATATAAACATGATGAATATTTAAATAGCGTTGACCGATACGCATTTTATGATGGCATGAAAGCAGTAAAAAAATATTCGTGTATTTTAAGCTACAAATGAGGGCATGGATCCCTATATCATGTACTCTGGTAACTGACTTTCTAGGAAATGTGGCCACGTGTTTTCAGGTTGGCGTTGATTGATATTAACAATTTAACTTGTAGTGAAAGGGAAGTGATCGTTGGTGTGCGGTGTTATTAATCCCGTCAAATGACAACGAGCGGCCTATGGATAGTTCACAACAATGGAATACCGTCCAGTCCTTCGTCTGTCCACTGCTGCATGAAGGCCTCCCCGTGTTGTGTAAGTGATGGGGGTTAATTGTCTGCACTGGTCAATGCAAGTTGGTGAAGGGTGGGCCCAGGACTGACGTTAACTGTGCGTGGCTGGGAGTTGAACTCGGGTCGTTGGCTTCACAGGGCAGAGTGCTAATTAGTTTGCCAGCACCTTCCCCCATGGACGTAATTTCATTTTAACATTTTCATTCATGATAGAACAAATGTCTGGACGTTAATGAACCTTATGGCGGGACCCCGGGGTGCCATAAGCCACCGGCTCTCGCATAAACTGCGTTGCGACGTCATCCTATGTCTGTTGAAGGCGAACGATACGGCAATCTATTCCTCTTGACGGGCTCTACACGATGCGCTAATCAAAGTTTAAAAGTCTGGTTTATGACTACGGCATTCGTCCTCGCTGCGCTTGAACGACACGACAACAGAATGATCCGCGCCAGGTGGATCACGGCGTTTATGTGCGCAGTGGGACGGAGTCGCCAAAAATAAATAAATTTATTACGATTTTGACTTCAGTTTATTCTGGACCCGGGGTCCCGCCATAAGGTTAATTTGAAGGATATGGTTCACTGCAGGGCATTACATTTCAATTCATTTGGCTTACTCCTTGGATAAGACTCAACAATGGAAGGGCCTCGAAGTTGAAATCTTATTTCAGGGTCGACTCAGCACATCATCCGTCCAGAGTGCATAAAATAAGTACTACAGAGAGACTCTCTCCTGCCATGAGAGAGGAATTCCCACGACAGAGATGCGCAAGGTCACATGCTTGTTTGAGCAGGTGGACACGGACTTTTTAGCATTTTCATTGTATTAGTTGTATTAGTATTGGAAAATATAACAATTAGAATTAGAGTAAAATCGTGGGAGAAAATAGACACAAATGAACCTATGTAAGTTTACATTTAAGTGGCATGTAGCGATTGCTTTTGGGTCAGTAGCTTGTGCGTGTACTGGAGTGATTGGCAGATAAACTGTGTGCAAAGTTTGGCTCTGAAAAGTACAGAGATTGCTCAAGTCATACATTTGAACAGCGCAATAGAAATTGCGTCACGCTTTAATATCCTAGATCCAAAAAAGAAATCCAGTCTGAAAATTTGATTTAAAGTTAATGACACCTTCGCAAAAAAAAAGTCTTCCAGTGTGAAGAGTTGGGCAGGAATGAAATCTAACATATACTTTCATGATGTTTTTATTTGAAGCAACATGGAACCCCCCCCCCCCCCCCCAGAGAATTTTCTGGGGTGGTGCTGAAAAAGTTTTCTCGACTCACGACCACAAGGTTACGAGTTAGACTCTCAGTCAGAGGTCAATTCAGCCGGTCATCCCTCCAGAGGTTAATATAATAGGTGCCATTTCGCGAGAGGTTACCAGTCGCTGTCCAGTAGAGACTGGTGGCATTTTTGTCACTCGACTGGGGTCCCATCAGTAAAAGCGCGCACGTTGATATATTTCGTTTGTACAAAGACAAACTCCAATGTTATCCCCCACCGTGCTGTCGACGTCGTGAGATGAAGCGTCCGTTCGAATCTCGCGCAGACCAGTGCAGCTCTTCGTGCCGGAGAACGGCACGCGGCAGCGGGTATCACAGTGCCACCTCTGAGATCCATTCACGTGACCTCTGGTTCACACCAACGAGGGCAGAACTTTCCCGCGTGCGCTGTGCACATGAGAGTTAATGTTCGTCGCATGACATTGAGAGAGATAATTTGAAATCTCGAGACCAGGGATTTAGCCGAATTAAGTGCAGAACTAAATGAAAAGTAATGGGATTTTGTAGTCATTGGTGACGAGGCTGGGGGCCATCAATTCACTACACTGAAGTAACCCGTGAAACAGAGGTCGCAAATGGGTTTTGATTCCTTACCCGTACCCGTACCCGGCCGCACCAGAGTACCCGTACCTGTACCCGGCCGTACCCTACCCGTACCCGGCCGGGTATCGGGTAGGCTACGGGTAGGCTACGGGTATCGGGTACCTGATTGCGACCTCTAGGATGAAGCCATGTTGCAGGTGCGGGTGGGTTGATTTTAGGAACTTGAATTGTGAGAAGAGACAAGACGTTGGGAAATCAGTGACAAATGGTGACTCACCAGTGACTCACGGTCTACCCGTACCCGGCCGCACCAGGGTCGCAAACGGGTACCCGTACCCGGCCGGGTACGGGTATCGGGTAGGGTACGGGTACCCGGTTACGACCTCTGCCGTGAAATAGTGGGGCCTACTCAGCCCTCTGACCTACGGGTCACCTGGGCCACCTCAAGTGAAGTGTGTGTTTTAAGGTTGTTGGGAGTTCGATTTTTTTTTTACATGTTAATCGCTTGGTGATTGGGCTGCCAATTACGTGCATCAATTGTAGGATTTCTGGAGCAGCCACGAATAGGCGGGGTGATGGTTATTGTTTTCGGTGCCACACGTTTGGCAAGGCGATCCATCAACTAACCCCAAAACGTGCCCTTATGTTTGTTGATTTTTATTGTGGCTTTTAACAGATGATTCATACATATTCACTGCCTTCACTGCGGTCAATTTAGACAACGTACACAAATGTATGCCTGTAATCTTGATTTGAAGCTTTCGTGACTGCAGGAATCCATACTCTGTGGTTCTTTCGGTAAAGTCACTTAGGTATACAATAAAATAAATCACGACGTTTCGGGCGCAACACAAGCGTCCATCATCAGGTGGGAAAGCATGTTCTGCATCGTCTGTTGACCATGCTTTCCAACCTCATTTATTTATTTACCGAAAGAACCAAAGAGTACGTATGACTGTAGTTTGGCCAGACATTTTGTTGTTGTTTGGAAATGTACACGCCACAGCCCCCATCGTCAGTCCACTGCTAGTTGAAGGTCTCACCATCCACCTTCCCCTCGGGGTTTGCTCAGCCTGTAATGCGTGGCTGGTGTGATAGGGTGACCACCTCCACTGGGCACAACGTTTTCTCTTTGCTGCTCCAGGCCGAATGAAGGTCAAAAAGTCCGCTGGCGTGGTGTCTCCACCATCTGGCCCGAGGTCTTCCCCCTTGCTCGCTCCCCTCTGGGTTGCCACTCCAAAGGCCCTCTCGGTGATCTGGCCTCCTCCACGCTGCACCGCGTGCCCCACACGTCGCGACCTCCCTCTTCCTCCTGGGTGTGCCGTGTGGCAAGGGCCCATTGCCCAAAGCGTTGAGGTGCCTTCATCCAGCAGTGGATCGACAAAGAACGACTGCAATATACAGCCCGTGCCTCAGGTCGTTGCCTTCTTTTTTTCTTGTTTTCAATACTGTACTGTACCGTGTTGCCCATGGAAAAGAATAAACATGTAGCTGTCAAGTTAAGCGGTGTGTGTACGGGAGCTCCAGGGAGCAGCGTTATTCATTCCTGGTAAAGATGTCTCGGGGCGCCGCGGTGGCTAGGAGATGTAAACTCCCTCGCGTGGTATGCAGGAGGTCGTGGGTTCGATCCCGACCCTGACGCCTGCTGTACATTTGGAGTCTGTGTGTCTCTCTCATCATCACGGTGGCTAGGAGATGTTAACTACCTCGCCTGGTACGCAGGAGGTCGTGGGTTCGATCCCGACCCGGACGCCTGCTGCTGTATATTTGGAGTCGGCGTGTCTCTCTTCCTCTGGTCGCGTAGATTTTTCTTGGGGTTTTCCCTCCACATTCATAAACATGCGTTTAGAGTTATTTGGCCGCAATACATTTCAACTAAGTTGAGCTATCGTTTGTGACCAGGTCGCTTCTAAATAAGAGCCATACAGTAGCTCCGTGGGTGGGCCTTACCTGGTAAAATAAAACATAAACAGTTTAGTGTTAGTCTTGGAAAAGGTGGAAGTGCCTACACTTTGCCCCACCACACTCGGTTATACTCTTAGTTCTTTCGGTAAAGTCACGTAGGTAAAAAAATGAAATTAAAATTAATAAAAATAAAACAATAAAATCACGACGTTTCGGAGCCAACATAAATGTCTCCGTCATCAGGTGGGACCGTCACAGCCGGATCTGCTGCACCACTTGATGCAGCAAATCTGGCTGTGAAGGTCCCACCTGATGACGGAGACTTGTGTTGCCTCCGAAACGTCGTGATTTTATTGTTTTATTTTGTATTAATTTTAATTTCATTTTTTTACCTACGTGACTTTACCGAAATAATTAAGAGTATGAATCCTTGCAGTCACGAAAGCTTCAAATCTAGAATTACACACTCGGTTAACCCATTTGCTTATCCTGGGTGGGCATAGGTTGGCGGTGGGCAGAGCCCCGGGTGACCCCCCGATGTTGCAACAAAGAATGGGAGACGAGTCCACGTGGACGGGGATGGTTGGGAGCACTTCACCCGAAGTTTCTCACCAAACCAACAATCGGCTGTGGAATTCATTTGTTTCTCTGTTGCAGCGTTCAATTGACAAAACTCTCCCCCACGCAGCCCGGTCACTCTCACAACTGCTTCCATAATCACTCCCCCCATCCTCCCATCGAACTTCTCTCCGTTCCTCCGATCTCCCCGTGCCCCCCAGGTGCTATAGGTGGTCGCGGTTGGGGGCCGTCCATAAATGACGTCACACACCTGGGGGGGGGGGGGGGTTGGGAAATGTGACGTCACATCAAAATGCGCAATTTTCAATAAATATAGAATTATAACAACACTAATTGTTATAACAACACTCCAACAACATCAAGAGTGCAACGCCACATTAAATACGCACTACAATTACGATAGTTTAAAGCGAATTGAAGTATGTTTAATTTTTAATTTTCAAAATTGAAATATGGTTTTGGGGGGGGGGGGGCAGAGCTTTGTGACGTCATATTTGAGGGGGGGGGTCTGACTTTTTGTGACGCCGTGTGACGAGGGGGGGGGGTGGTCAAAAATAGTCTAAAATCGCGTGACGTCATTTATGGACGTTCCCCTTGCTCGTATGGGTCATCCCGGCGAGGGGCAAGTCTCAGTGCTCGCACGGCCTCTCACCCGATTAGCACGGTTTGGCTACGTACGGCGCGAAAGAAATTCAGCATAAATACCGCCGCTTAGTGTTGGACTGCGACTGTTGTGATTGTTGTGAGTATGCAATATACATATATACACACACAAATATATATCAACTGTAGAGCACGTGTCTCGCTGTGGGTTAGCAGGATCCACTGGTGATTGTTTTTTTTAATTCGAGAAACACGAGTGTGAGATCTGAACCTGTTCTGGGCGCTTCCCCTGTGGTTGGCTCAGCCTCAAAAGTAATACCTGTCCAGGTGTGTTAAGCATCATTATGGGGAGACGAAAGGTGGTTGGTTTGGGGCGTGGTGCTGGCCACATGTCAAACTTTAATGGGTGATCGCTAACAGCGCCTGCGGCTACAGTTCTTGTGTCTTTAGCGTGTACACTGGATGTGGAGTGCAGTGGCGGAGTGGTGGCACTGCGGTTAGTTACACCTCACCCGGCCACCTGAGTTCAAGCCCTAGCCACGGTTAACGTCAGTGGCGAGTGACGATCTAAACCAGACCTGGGATCACCCCCCCACCCCCAGCTCCGCTTTTCACCAACCCGCGCCGACGGGTGCGGTGAAGTATGGTCAAACAACCCCCGTGGCCGACGCAGCGTGGGGAAGCCTTCATCCAGCAGTGGACTGGTAAACGGTCAGGACTCAAACCCAGACTGCAGAGAAGGGCGGACACAATTGACGCTGCGTAACTCCACTTCAGGTCTCGAGTTGCGAAGGAGCCCGAGGACAATTACAGAAGTTTCTGCTGAGTGTTCAGTCTCAAGTTCAGCCCCCTCTAGTGCAATGGCATTGCAATAAACACTAACGACCCCCTCTTAGCAGCGAAGCGGTCCACAGGTCAAACAACTCCAAAACCCGTTTGAAAGAAACACAAAATAGCCCGAACCTGAGCAGAACAACACAGCTCTTGACCTAAACCTTAAAACAATCATCACTTACAGCCTTTAGTCCACTGCTGGATGAAGGCCTCCTTCGCACCGACGTAAGAGGCTGGTGCAGATGTAGATGCCACTGGTTCTTCACGTTCTGCAGATGTAGATGCCACTGGTTATTCGTGTTCTGCAGATGTATATGCCACTGGTTCTTCACGTTCTGCAGATGTAGATGCCACTAGTTTTTCACGTTCTGTAGATGTAGATGCCACTGGTTCTTCACGTTCTGCAGATGTAGATGCCACTGGTTCTTCACGTTCTGCAGATGTAGATGCCACTGGTTCTTCACGTTCTGTAGATGTAGATTCCACTGGCTCTTCACGTTCTGCAGATGTAGATGCCACTGGTTCTTCACGTTCTGTAGATGTAGATGCCACTGGTTCTTCACGTTCTGCAGATGTAGATGCCACCACTGCCATGTATTGCGCGGCGGTTGAACTTACGACTCTCGCTGCGAAAAGGCAACTGGACATACGGACAGGTTTGTTCGTAAGTCGAATGTTCGTGAGTGAAGGAGTCCCTGTATACTCAATGGCGTGTTGTCAGCCGCTCTATGCAGAGTAAGGAGGCAAGTACCATCTGCTGTGGCTGACGCCAAGCGTGCTTGGCATGGGCCACGGCAGTGGATTCGCCGCTCGTTGTCCAGGTCACACGGTTCTATTACGGAGGGTCGCCCTTGTTATTACTGCGCGGGTGTGTTAGCCATGAGCCGTCTGCTTCACATCGGACGTCAAAATTGCCCTTGAGGTCTTTCGAAATGAGTAGCCCATTGTGCACCGATGCCATGGTCCAAATTTGCCAAGTCTTGAAGAATTACCCCGCAAGGTGGGATTACATAGCAGCAGTCCAGTACTCACTACCGACAGGAACGTGGCCAAATGCAGAGACAGGCGCTGAGACCTCGTGCGGCACAGGGGCAGTTGGCACTGGGGGTGCCCTTTCAAAAGTGTTGAGATTAGATGTGACGCAAGTCGCTTGACACGCGTAAAGCGCTCTGAGATTGCCCGGCGTGAAGGTGGGTGTGGTCCACAAAAGTAAATCATCATTATTATTATTAAGTTCTTTGCCTGAAGCACGGTGACACAGTGGGACAACTGCTGCATGAACGGGGCACATTTGTTCACCTCGCAAGATGGCGTACAAGTTGGCGACACGTCCGAAACAACAAACAACTCACGTCGCCGGACAGCTGCGGCGGTGTGTGGGCTCACCGATTCGCCTTTTGCACACACATGTCCTGTGTGCCACGCGTTGTTTGTGACTCTCCAACTTGCACAAGTCCGTGTTAGTCTTTGGCAACTGCTACAATAACAACTAAAAAACACAAGCCGGCCATTAATAAGGAATGAATGACCGCCTTTTAAAATTTTTATTTGATTAACAAATTTTTTTTTTGCTTATCAGCGCGGCAGGCCAGCTCTGCGTAGGTCAACGCGCACGAGTCTTGCGTGTACAGGTGTTTTTTAAAATTATTTTTTGTTTTCTAATTACGTGACTTTACCGAAATAACCAAGAATATAGACTGACTCGCTCAAACAAAGAGACTCGCTCACTGATCGCGCATCTTGGCGAGTGACGCTCTGCAAATGCATTACGGAACCCTCTTGTACCGCTTTCCGCAGCTCAATTTTGCCCACGTTGGATAACATCTCCGGTTTTGTAACCGCCGGGGTCATTAAAAAAAACCACAACTCTTTGCTGATTTATTTACTCATTGCCGGTTGCAATTAAAATCCCTTGAGCAATGCCGGCAGAATGTGTTCTGCTTTTTATATTTGGCCACCGTTTTTGTGTTTTCTCAATGCCTCATCGCCCGTTGCGCTATTGCAACTGCCCATGGCTTCTCTTTATCAACTAACATTATACGTCGTCGGGATAATCTTCGTACAGTCTGAACGGTCTCTCGTTTCGACAGCGGTTTTGCGCTCGGTGGAGTTAACTACGGCAGCGACGTGAAGTTTCGCGACTGTTGCTTTGTGATCAGTTCAAACGGTGGGGCGACATTGTTGTATCCTTTATGTAACCAGGAGGTGACATAAACCCATTGAGACTCAGGAGAAATTGCAAAAAGTGAAACAGTTAATTTGGCAAAATATTGTTTCCTTCAAATCAGTGACATGCTTTTAAAAAAATAACAACTATGAATCTATATTTTAGAATTTGTTTACACTATCCTTTGAAATGTAAATCATTCATCTCGCTCACTCCACTGTTTGCCAGTGTTCGCCTTTAGCTGTTTGTTCCAAAAAAAAAGGAGGAATGGGGGGGGTCATTCTAGTTCAGACCGCGAGGTTTTTTTTTCTTCACATCGTTTATCTCAGATAGCATCTGTCTGGGCGGCACGGCGCTTGAAGCACAGTCCCAGGGTCACAAGGTCAAATGACCGCAGAGGGCTGAGAGTAGGCGGTCGACTGAGCTCATCAACCTCTCATTGTGGGAACCGAAGAATTGGCAACGCTGTTGGAAAGAGCTCCTTCCTGCCATTAGAATGTGGGAGTTACACCACTGCCTACCGAGCCTTTGACGTGGGTCCAATCCACGCAGGTTCAAACACCAAACAGAAACCTTTTGCAAGGCCAAATTTCGTTTTAAAGCTTTCGTGACTGCAGGGATTCATCTTCTTGGTTCTTTCGGTAAAGTCACGTAGAAGGGAAATAATAAAATAATAAAAAATAATAAAATACAATTCTCACGACGTTTCGGCCACAACGCAAGCAGCCGTCATCAGGTGAAGAACAGGTCTGTCGGAAAGACAGCGTCTGAATGAACACCACCAGGCTTGGCAGCGTATATTTAAGCTGGATTGGAGGGGGAAGAGCGCCTGTCTTTCCGACAGACCTGTTCTTCGCCTGAGGACGGCTGCTTGCGTTGTGGCCGAAACGTCGTGAGAATTATTTTATTATGTTTTATTTTTATTATTTTATTATTTCCCTTCTACGTGACTTTATCGAAAGAACCAAGAAGATGAATCCCTGCAGTCACGAAAGCTTTAAATCGAAATTTAAGTGAAGAGATGTGCGGTGGACACCTAGGGGGGGGGGGTATCTGCCCATGGATCGTGAAGATGACGACGACGATGATGATATAACATTGACTTTTTTTTTTACGTAGAAAAATCCATCACCGCTCCACATTTTTTGTACAAATATGATTAATTCAAGCGCTGGCCGATTCTGCACGCAAAAAAAAACCGCGCCCATTCTCACCACTCCCCGGTGCGACGGTTTTGCAGAATGTCTCAGTGGCCCACAACGGGCGGGGTTAGGCCGGACACAGCGGGGGGAGGGGACGGGGGGAAGAGGAGGGGGGTAAGGGGGTGAACGTTACCGCAAATTGCGTGGAAACTCTCCACTGCGTTCGCCGAGGAGGGCGGGAGGGCACGGCCCGTTCCGTACAAATTCGCGGCTGCTCGCTCGCGGCCTTTGGACATGTGTGGGGAAAAAGAACTTCATAACTGATGGGATTCCTCCCGCAGTCTAAATACAAGATTTTGATGCTCTATGCCAAGACGGACGTGGGATTCAGCGCGCGATTTTGCTGTTGTTGTTTAAGAACTCGGTTGGAAAGTGACGGAATGCAGCGATGGTGAAGATGAAGTGATTATGATGACTAACAAGACGCAGATTGAGGATGATGTCTGCAATTGTAATGCTGTCATTAATGATTGTGATCAAGATTGTCACGTTGATGACGCAGACCCACGAACTTCCAAGATTCTATTCATATCCAAGCGGTGAATGGGGGAAACTCGAGCGAGTGCCGAGGTGTGATGTGAATCTCCGATTTACAATTTCTACGCAACAAAAAATTAACGATTATCGCGCACATGCATGATTCCTTGCAACTATTGCGATCTTGAGAATCGATGTTAATTGACAATGTGATGCATCATTACAGCCCTAATGCTTGTGGCGATACATGTCTGTAACCCGCAGACTCGGAGAGTGATAGAGTCATCAACGACAAAGGCTCAGGGTCCCCACGAAGCTCAAATTCAAGAGAGAATAAAATCGAAGAAGGACGCACTAAATATCAACTCGAATTCATTTGAATTAGAAACAGAAAAAGTCAACGAGCATTAAACAAGTCGGTCATCTCTCGATGACCTCATTACGTCTCCATCTCTTGGCGACATCTCTTCCCTCATCTCGCTGAATCCCTATCTCCCGTCTGCATCTCGTCTGTCATCTCTCTCGGGAGTTCATCAATTTGAAAGGCGGGGCTGCTCCAAATCATAATTTTCCCCAACGGGATGTTCGCGTGCATGACGCCCAAACCTGCACGGACGATCTTGATTTGAAGCTTTCGTGACTGCAGGAATCCATACTCTTTGGCTCTTTCTGTAAAGTCACGTAGGTAGAAAATAAAATAGATCACGACGTTTCGGGCGCAACACAAGTCTGCATCAGCAGCAGACCATGTGTTCCCACCTGCACGGACAATTATCTTGTGCCTGTACGTAGCAGTACAGCAAGTAGATCTGTGGCCTGCCTGTACACAGTTTGAATGTCATAACCCATATACTCTGTTATTTCCAGTTGGTGTTGATTTTTTGTTTTCACCTTCCGAATGTGAGATGATTCATCGCCGTTCAAGAAGAGCCAATGGCCCAACATCCACGAGGGTCCTTCTGATGCTCGCCGTTCTCCTGAGTTGCGAAAGAGTTAAAGGTTTGCTATTGTTACTTTATGCGTTCTGGAGGCTGGAGGCGGGTTTGAGTAATAGTCACAACTATTTTGGGTTGGTGGTGGAGGGGGTGCCTTTGAAAATAAATAAGTATCACCGCCGGTGCCAATAACGCGTTCACACAATGTCAATTGGGTATATCAGATGAGGATCAGAAATTTCTCCACCCGCGGGCCAACGACAGCTGACAAGGAGCGCTTTCAGCCATCGCACCGGCCAACAGTCGAACATTTTTCCACTTTCACTCTTGTTTTGAGCGCACATGCACAGCATGTCAAGCAATTGGACAGTTAAATATTTTGTCCTCATTTAACATTATTTATTGTTGTATTTTTTTTTTACCATCAATAATATTTTTTTCAATCAAGAGGCCAGCACAGCTAAGGATATTATTACTGCCGCACTGCTTATCCCTTCCTCGCGTATCTCCTTTCTCAAGCTATATTTAAACTATTTTATATATTACCGGGTAAGACCCACTGAGCTTTATAGCTCTTTTTCAGAATCGTCCTGGCCACAAGCGATAGCTCAACGAAGTGGCTTATCACGTGGAAATGTACAGCAGTCAAATGCTCTAAACGTGTGGATGTTGATTCCAAATGGGGAGGGGAAAACCGGAGGACCCAGAGAAAAATCCACACGACCACGGGGAGAGAGAGACACGCAAACTCCAAATATACAGCAGCAGGCGTCAGGGATGGGATCAAACCCACGACCTCCTGTATACCAGGCGAGGTAGTTAACATCTCCTAGCCACCGTGATGATGATGAGAGAAAGAGAGAGAGACACGCAAACTCCAAATATACAGCAGCAGGCGTCAGGGATGGGATCAAACCCACGACCTCCTGTACACCAGGCGAGGTAGTTAACATCTCCTAGCCACCGTGATGATGATGAGAGAGAGAGACACGCAAACTCCAAATATACAGCAGGCGTCAGGGTCTGGATCAAACCCACGATCTCCTGTATACCAGGAGAGGCAGTCAACATCTCTCCACCGCGGCGCAAAAGTGACTCAGACTCGAAGATGATGTAGCAGGAGCTCTATTTAAAAACAAAACTCAACGTGCACGCTGCTTGTTCAGTGCGGTCATTGGTGACCGAGCTCTGATCGGGCTTTCCGCTCCTTGGAATCTGCTTACATCCCTTCAGCGGAGGCCGGGAGTTCAACCCAGGCCATCAGCCAAGGAGGCTTCATCCTCAGACATGGATGAACTGTCACCCCCTCGAGCCACCCAGGCACCTGCCACCTTGACATATTTAAATTCACCACGTAGAGAGAGAAAGAACAGCGGGCTGCTGAATGTGCCGGAAATTTACCTCCGCTGACATTAAAGATATAACGGGGAGACGTTGAAATGCTTGCAGGACGGGATATTAAAAGTGCAAGCAAACCTACGCTTAAAACTGAGTATTTATTTTATTTCCCCTCTGCCATCAACGGACTAATTCGATTTCACAATTCGTTCTTGAACTGCCAGCATGAGTCAAGACAAGCCTCTCATTCATGGCATGAACGCTGCTTCACTGTGTCTCCATTTTCCAAATGGACATTAAACGGCGCTCCTACCCATTGGTGGTCCCGAGGCAATCGTGGAAATCCCACGTTCCCATGGCGGGCACCACTTTTATCCGAGGACAAAACAACTCTGTCCGCACACCTGCCAACCCATACACATTTACCCCGTATTCTTGTACAGGGTCCGTACGGCGTGCAGCCGTTTATGATGGTGGGACCTTGTGGGATGAACGTTAACATGTGTAAGGGGCACGGAGTGACCAATAAGGTCTGAATTGGTCTGTACTAAGGTAGGGCACTGATATGGCGTTGACAGGCGTGTTATTGACTTCGCGTGGGGCTGTAGCAGTCCCTGGACTAGCAAAATAACAGTTGAAGACGGAAGCTTGTGTTGCCTCCGAAACGTCGTGATTTTTATTTTATTTTACTTTTATTAATTTTAATTTTTTACCTACGTGACTTTACCGAAAAAACCTAAGAATATGAATAACAGTTGTGAGTTCAGGACCTGGTTCGGGGTCTAGCCTGCCCATCATCAGTATCCATCCCACCTGGGTAGATAAAACGCGTACCACTCTGTGGAACATTCAAAAGTATGATCCGTATGGATAGACTTGCCCTTGCCATGGAAATGTGCAATTTCCACTGCTGGCTCAGGGCTACTAACAGATGATCACCGCTCGTTTGAGCGAAGCGTTGCTTTGACTTTGAATAACCATGGTTGGGATTTGAACTCGTATATTTGGTGGATGGCAGCCGTGCTACATCGTCCCATCGGCTCGATGCCGGTCGTCCTTGCAAAAGAGCCGGTCTGGCTCAACGGACCTGACCAGCTGGAATCAAGTCCGCATCTTGAGTCTACGCTCTGTACGCTCCACATCCCAGCAGCACATTTCGGCTGGCTGGGAACACGTTTAGTGTTCTGCCTCTTAAAGCGGTCGACTGCCCCGTCTATAAATCCTGTCCTTGCCAAGATAATTTATCGAGGCTGCCACGATTTTAAAACATACATACACACAAACATATATTATTGGCCATGTGTGCAGACACCCTTAACGTGGCAGGACTGTGTTGTCAAGTTTTATTTCTCGCTCAAATTGAATTTCAGAGAAAAGGTTAATAGTGATTGCCAAGGGGAATGGCTGGCACGTTGTCCTTAATATCAACAAATCTCTTTCCTCTGATCCCACATACAGTATCTGTGTGCGTGCGTGTGTGTGTATACACACAGTACTAACAGGAGCAGTAACAGGATACATGAACATTC
Organism: Lampetra fluviatilis; assembly: GCF_964198595.1. Classification (NCBI taxonomy): domain Eukaryota; kingdom Metazoa; phylum Chordata; class Hyperoartia; order Petromyzontiformes; family Petromyzontidae; genus Lampetra; species Lampetra fluviatilis. The sequence goes on along the minus strand of NC_136327.1, from coordinate 2,611,172 downwards.
AACTCATTAAAGGCAGCGCTGCAAACCAGGCACAGAATCCATTGAACTGGCCTGGTACCGCTATAATTGTTTTTTTACCCTTCTATCTGGCAACAAAACTGACAACTTTTTTACAAGGAGTCATGTTTGCATTGACCACAATACCTGTAGCCATAATGCAAACAAAAAAACATAACTCTGATAATATATGCACTGTCCTTATCAGAGTTATGTTTTTGGTTTGCATTATGGCTGCAGGTATTGTGGTCTATGCAAATATGATTCCTTTTAAAAAAAAGTTGTCAGTTTTGTTGCCAGATAGAAGGGTAAAAAAATCAATAATCATATTTTTTACTGGCAAATGAGGTTTTAATGGTGGCCTGGTACCACTCACACGTTTCCCTGGTGCGCAGTCCACTCCGTTCCAATCGTGATCCGCGTCTGGTTTTACGGGCGGCTCGGCATTAATGCGTTATCTTTGTGTAACTAAACGCGGGGCCCTAATGAGCCAGTGAACAAAAAGGCGATTCTAAGCCAGGAGGTGCTTTGGTGACACAGAGGCGTCTTTCAAGACGTATTCATCGGGTGGCTGTACGGCTCTCGGAAGGCCGATGCCCCTGCTGCTAGGGCAGCTAACCGGTAACCGTTAAATGTATGGGTTCAAGTCCATACATTTAACGGGTAACTCGGAGTGTCGAGTTGAATTGCAACAAGATATATTTCACAAGTCGTGAGAGTAATCATGTATGGGACCTTTTTAGCCAGTATGAAAATGATGAAAAATAAGAGTGTGTTTTACCCTTTTGGCAATAACACAGGTGTTGTGTTAAGATGTTCAAACACCAAACTAGAAACCTTTTTCAAGGCATCAAGTCTGGCATTAACCACACGTACTTGTGGAAAGAGATGCAAACAAACATGCTGTGATAATGTGAGCATTGTCCTTGAAACGGATTGGCCTACACCAGAGACAGCCTTGTCTGTGGTCAAGTCTCGACGGTGGCAGACCAGCGAACAACGCCAAAACGTGATTTAATTTAGTTGTTTTCATTTTTATTTTGTTTTCACCTACGTGACTTTACCGAAAAAAAAAGAGTATAGTACAAAGACAATGCCACACGTGTCAGAACATTTATAGCTCGGGTCGAGCAGTTATATCTACGGGATACATTCTTGCCAGCATCTTATTCTTTATTTGTCCTCTACCCGGTCATCAATGACGGCAATAAAATAATAATCCGTGTAAGTTTGTCTTTAAATCGATTTGGCCTAGACCAGCTGAGAGGGCTACTAGGTGTCGCAAGGTTGACTTGCGGAAGATTATTCCTAACGAGGCGTGAAGGAGTGTAAACCAGTGTTGGGTGAAGGAGACCGACAGAGAAATGAAATATCCATTGGGGTTCCACGTGTGGATTTTTGGTTCTGCGCTATGCTCGGTCGATCACGTGTCCCTGTGGGTACGAGGGGGGGGGGGGGCTCATGCCACGCGCGGGGAAGGTTGCGAGTTCAAATTCCAGTCCCGGTTCCAGTCAGCCAATAATAATTATCGTACCTCCTGGGTGAAAACATCGTCGTACCAAATCTTCGCAAGATAACAGCGATGGTCTCAAGTGCTCTCGCCCAAGAGCAATTCCATGGCTCAAGCTCCCTCCCTCCCTCCCTCCGCCCCGTCCCATCCCTCCCTGTTTGAGAATGGCGACACTGAACTGGTGGTGAATCTCATCTCAGGACAACTTCGACAGCGAACCACCACTCATCTGCACAGCCGATGAGCGTGCAGTTTGCCACGTGCTGTAGACCGGATGCTGATCGGCGTGCGTGTTGAGTATTCTTAGGTTTTTTCGGTAAAGTCACGTAGGTAAAAAATTAAAATTAAAATTAATAAAAGTCAAATAAAAAAAAATAAAAAAATAAAAATCACGACGTTTCGGAGGCAACACAAGCTTCCGTCTTCAGGTGGAACCGTCACAGCCCGACAGCTGTATCAAGTAAAAAACCTAAGAATATGAATCCTTGCAGTCACGAAAGCTTCAAATCTAGAATTAGTGCGTGTTGAGCTTCTTTCGAACCGGTGCGTGGTGGGGGAGGCACCTCCGGCGAGCGCGGTTGACTACGTACGGTGCGAAAGAAGCTCAACGTGCATACACCCGCAGTAATAAGGTTAATGTTCGTCACCGTTAATATTGCACAAAAAACACGGTGCTCTGGGCAATGATCCAACGTCAGGTGCACCCCCCCCGCCATAACTAAGCCGCCCCCCCCCTAATGAATGCGGCCCTAGCGCAGAGTAATTAATCACGGAGTAGAGAGAGGAACTTGCAGCCTTTCGGGAGGACCCCACCCAACGCGGGCACGCATCGCGCTCCGTGCCACGGCACACACATTTCACATTTTTTCGTGATTTTTTTTAATTCCCAAAAATGTTTCTCCCCAACGTTGTGGGAATCAAATCTCCCCCACCACCACCACCTCTCTCTCTCCCCCACTAAATCACTGTGTGTTGGGATTTTTCCATTAATAATCAGGAGTCTAAATACATTTCAACTGCACTGTGCATATTCCAATCTTAAGTTGCCACGTTTTTTTATTTTTTTAATACTTTGAGTAACTTACAATTTGCCCTAAAATGGAAATTGTTCACCCATTCAATGGCCACTGCTGCTGGCATCGCCGCGTGGGCTGCCGGCCAAATTATACACAGACAAGTCTGGGCAAATCCATTTTAAAACAGGTTAAATACACACACACACATATATTTAAATATATTTGAATACCTATATTTGTCTTTTCGGAGAAATGTAAGGGACCGCAAAGAAAGGAAGACCGAACAGAGAGTGGCTTTATGAATGACGTCACAAGAGATTGCTGCCAGGAAGATTTGGCCACCACTTAAGCAAATTGGCACGAGACAGAGGACATTGGAACCAAATGACTAAATGTCGAGTGGACACCGAACGGGCTTAGCACGTAGGTCTTTCGCCACTAATATTTTCCATAATATATATTACGCGATCTCACCCACCAAAATAACCCTCTGTTATAGACCTAACGGGCGATTTGCCCACAGGCCGGGGTGATGATGATGATGATGATGATTATTTGTTGTCTATCCCCTCTATTCTATTCCAATTGTGCTATCGGTGTCGTTCCTAGGAGACAAAGTGTCCTTTTACACCATTGGAACCTCATTTGCCAGTAAAAAATATGATAATTGTTTTTTTACCCTTCTATCTGGCAACAAAACTAACACCTTTTTTTACAAGGAGTCATCTGGTCCAACCCATGTGAGACTAGGCTCTAAGGAAAGCTGTCTCGGGTGTGGACCAATCAACTTCAAGGACAGTGCAAATATTATCAGAGTTATGTTTTTTGTTTGCATTATGGCTGCAGGTATTGTGGTCTATGCAAACATGACTCCTTGTAAAAAAAAAGGTGTCAGTTTTGTTGCCAGATAGAAGGGTAAAAAAACAATTATCACAAAGTGTCCTGTTGGAACTCTCGCAAAGCATCGCAACTCCGTGTCAGAATCAGAATATTTGTTGACACTGGAGGAATCCCATGAGCTGTGAGGATCTTGTCCACAGGCGTCCAGTCGACGCGTGGGATCAGAACGTGCGTCGGGGAACAGCCAGTGGACGGAGACGGCTGAAACCTGGATTTGAACCCGGGTTTTCAGTGCTACCGGCTCAATTGTTTGACCCCAGCCTCACCTATCCATGTCATCTTAATGCAATTTTCTATCATGGACGCATGCAACGAACACACACGGCCCTCTTTGGTTCTTTCGGTAAAGTGTGTCTATGTTGTGTGTCTCTCTCTCTCTGTGTCTCTGTGTTGTCTCTCTCTCTCTCTGCTTGTGTGTCTGTCTGTGTGTCTCCGTGTCTGTGTTTGTCTCTCTCTCAAATTTGGAAGTTCGCCAGGTTTGTTTTCTACCTGATGACGACTGCTTGTGTTGCAATCGAAACGTCGTATTCTATTATTTAATTTACTTTCTTTCTACGCGACTTCACCGAAAGAACCAAAGAGTAATTCCTGCAGTCACGAAAGCTTCGAATCACATATGTCCCTGTCAAGTGTTTTGAAATATGTCTGGGCCAGTTTGGTTATTTTTAGCATCCGTGTGCATTGAATATATAAATGTGTATTACTACCCGCCGCCTGCTACACGTGGCCGAACAGACCTGCACGAGTCCATTCATGTTGTGAGCAGTGATGGAAATGTTCCCACAACGGCACTTGTCACGAAACCCAACACGTGCATCACCGCACTCGTTAGACACAAAGTGCTTACCACAGATGAACCACAAATGCCTTGCGGTGATCTCGCATAAGCCATCAGGCGAATTCCGGTCATCCTTGCAATAGCGGATTTTGGCTGACCATCGAAACAAAGACGGTCACCGTATCGCGCGCTGTGAGATGCGTTTCTGCGGCCGTCTGGAACGATCTTCCTTTCGATATTAGGAAGACACTGGAGCTATGCAATTTTTAATAATTAGATTGAAAATCATTTCTTTTTTAACTGCTTTTGTAGCATGGTTGGCTACGTACGGTGTGAAAGAAGTTCAACATACGTACTTTTTAAAACGGTTCCAATTCTTACGCTGCGATGTTTTCAGCGAATAGTTTAAAATATTTTTGTAAATGGCTCTCACACACACGTGCGTGTGTGTGTGCGTGTCAGCTATTGGGGAGCGGTAGTGTAGCAGTTAGCGCGCTCTGCCACAAACCCGGCGACCCGAGTTCGATTCCCGCTCACGGACACCACCAGTGACGATTAGTTGAACCGATCCTGGACCTCCCCCTAGGTCGACTCAGCCTCAAACGAGTACCTGGTTGCGGTGTATAAACATCGCCACTGGGGAGACAAAGGCGGCCGGGCGTGGTGCTGGCCACCCACCCCCTCGTGTACCGTTCCGGCCTTCATAGGTGCTCACTAACAGCACTTGCCCCAACAGTCCGTTAAGGCTACACGGGGGAATATTTGTCTTTGCACGTCAGCGAAAAATGCCCAAATATCTGACGGGTGTATATGCGGGCAGAAGCGAGGACTGATCTCAGCTGAGCCGATCGCCGAGGGCGATTAAAGCCAGCGCGCGTAACGGGCGATCCGTTCTCATTGAGCAACGCCGTTTTCTTTAGTTACAAAAAAAAGAAACAATTCGTTAGAGAAATGGCTTTACAGCTCATGTCAGAATCACCGCCAAGCCCCCAGTGCACCGCGTGAATCACAAGTCTGTGCATGGTCTCGCCGTGTTCCACTCCCCCCCCCCCCACAGCATCTCTCTCGCTCGCTGTCACTCTCATTCGCCTTTTTCTTTCCGTTCCCTATTGCGACGCTCCTTTTTTGTTCGCCGCGGCCCCGCGCTTAATCGGCGCGAGTGGCTTTCTCGGTCGTGCGTCAGCTGACACCGGCTGGGGGTGTGGTCCACCACCCCCCCCCCCCCCCGAGGTTTGAGGACAAACTTGAGAATCGTTGACGCCGCGAACTTTTGCCCGTAAACGCCGCGAGGATGACTTCTCGATCTGGGCGGAGGGAGCTTCGCCTGGAGCTGGGTGTGGCTGGGTGGGGTGGGTTGTGGGCAGTGTGGTGTGTGATTGGGTGGGAGCGACTTTGTCATTTGGGATTTTATTTTTGGGGGGGGGGCTATCGTATGACAAAAAAACATCGATTTTTATTTTCCCGTGGCGACGTATCGTTGTTCCAGCGATACAACGAACACCTTCCACGTGTTCTTAGGTTTTTTCGGTAAAGTCACGTGTTTTACCTACGTGACTTTACCGAAAAAACCTAAGAAGATGATTCCTTGCAGTCACGAAAGCTTCAAATCTAGAACCTTCCACGTGGACTCATATCCGGTTTGGTAAACGTCGTTTTTTTTCGTCTGCCTTGTGTTGAATCGATGTTGCGTCCGGTGTAATGCTAGACTTTCACTTTGAGAGTTTGCACGGCAAGGCCGTCGCCATGGAGTCAACATTGGGGGAGGGGGACCAAATCTTCCAGGGGGTTTAGGGACCCCCCCAGAAAAAAAAATCTAAATTTGAAAACTAATTTCCTGCCTAAAATATTTAAAAAATTCACTATCACATAGGATGGACTTTTATTTTTTTCAATAATGTCTAAGTGTCTTGTATTACATTGCTCTGTTATTTTTCTTTTTTACCTTTTCTTGTTTCATTGTATGTAATGGCTAAGATTAGGGATTCATAAAGTACAACCGTAACCACAATCATACAAACAGAAATCTATGCATTGTTATATGAAGACAAGTCCAGATATCGTGGCCAAGGTTTAGCAAATTGTTGTTTTGATTTACATATCATAGCAACATTTTTTTAAAATATTGTTTATAGCAATATATTGGGGGGGGGGGGGGTGGACATTTTGAGCATATTTGAATATTGGGGGGGGCGCGGGGGGGATGTGTCCCCCCATCCCCCCCCCCATATATATTATAATTACGGCCTTGTTGCACGGCATATGCTCCCAGGCGCAAGGCTCGTTGCGACAGCGCATCCGAGTGACGCAGCAGTACAGCACAAGGCAGAAGATTTCGAGGTCACATCCTACCCAGGAGATTGTTTCAGCTCTTCATCCTTCAGTGGGAGGGGGCGGTGATCAAAATGAGTACCCCTTCATGGTTACATCGACAAGAGTTCCCCCCCCCCCCCCTCGGCGGTGGAAATATTCACCCCCGCCATAGGAATGTGGAATTTCCACCGCGGGCTCAGGGCTGTAACTGTCAATGAGCACTGACCCAGGCTCCTTCGAGTGGGAAACATCTGAACATATAATTTGGACCGGCGCCGGCTTTTGCCATTACCACGACACTTAAAAAAAAAATTGGAACAACATCAGCTTCTTCAGCCGCAACAAACGAATCACTTATTCCTTCTGAGTTTCGCTTAATATTTATTGATGGAAATGTTTTTCCATTTCCCCCCCATCGCCCCCCAATTTTCTCCCAGCGCTGCTCATGGGCTTTGTCATAAGACAAGGCATCCATTCGGAACTCTAAACTAAACTATTTTATCTTCTTGGTTCTTTCGGTAAAGTCACGTAGAATTGAAATAATAATATAATAAAAAATAAAACATAATAAAATAATTCTCACGACGTTTCGGCCACAACGCAAGCAGCCGTCCTCAGGTGAAGAATGAAACACCACCAAGCTTGGAGCGTATATTTCAGCTGGGTTGGAGGGGGGAAGAAGAGCGCCTTGACAAAATAATTTGCATCTCAAGAGGAATTTAGCATATTTATGGGAAATGCGTAGGAGGTGGGCGGGGGGTTTCAAAGTCATATTATGCCCGTGCATTATGCAGGATTAGCAGCATCAAAGGGAGGGGATGGGGGTAGCATTAATAATTATTTTACAAGGTAAAGCCCCCACTGAGCTATATAGCTCTTGTTTTAGAGGCGACCTGGCTATCACGCATGATAGCTCAACGACGTGGCTTATCACGTGGACATTTATATGAGACAAATACTCTAAAAGCGTGTTTCTGAATGTGGAGGGGAAAACCGGAGGACCTCGGAGAATAATCCACGGGACCACAGGGAGAGAGACACGCAAACTACAAATATACAGCAGGCGTCAGGGTCGGGATCGAACCCACCACCTCGTGTATACCAGTTGAGATAGTTAACATCTCGTCAGAGAACGGCCCACAGACGTGGATATGACAGAGCTAGCGCTGGGGTTTACTTCAACTGACCTCTGCTCCACACATCAGGAGATGGTGGCACTTTCCCACCTGTCCTGCACGTGAAAGAAGTGTTATTTTGATTTAAAAAAAAATACATTCTCACAGCTGGAATGTATGCAAAGAAAGTGCATAACAAAAGTTAATATGATGCATATCTTGCAGTCACTGGTGACTGGACTGAGACCATCAGCTCACTGCGCTTGAGATCCCAGTTCACTCACAACTGAGGCGATGCGAGTCTGTGGGTCTCTGTGGGTCTCTGTGTGAGTCTGTGGGTCTCTGTGTGAGTCTGTGGGTCTTTGTGTGAGTTTATGGGTCTTTGTATAAGTCTGTGGGTCTCTGTGTGAGTCTATGGGTCTCTGTGTGAGTTTATGGGTCACTGTGTGAGTCTGTGGGTCTCTGTGTGAGCCTATGGGTCTATGTGTGAGTCTGTGGGTTTCTGTGTGAGTCTATGGGTCTATGTGTGAGTGTATGAGTCTCTGTATGAGTATGTGGGTCTCTGTGTGAGTCTATGGGTCTCTGTGTGAGTTTATGGGTCACTGTGTGAGTCTGTGGGTCTCTGTGTGAGCCTATGGGTCTATGTGTGAGTCTGTGGGTTTCTGTGTGAGTCTATGGGTCTATGTGTGAGTCTATGAGTCTCTGTATGAGTATGTGGGTCTCTGTGTGAGTCTATGGGTCTCTGTGTGAGTTTATGGGTCTCTGTGTGAGTATGTGGGTCTTTGTGTGAGTCTATGGGTCACTGTGTGAGTTTATGGGACTCTGTGTGAGTCTATGTGTCTCTGTGTGAGTCTATGTGTCTCTGTGTGAGTCTATGTGTCTCTGTGTGAGTCTGTGGGTCTCTGTGTGAGTTTATGGGTCTCTGTGTGAGTCTATGGGTCTCTGTGTGAGTCTATGTGTCTCTGTGTGAGTCTATGGGTCTCTGTGTGAGTCTATGTGTCTCTGTGTGAGTCTATGGGTCTCTGTGTGAGTTTATGGGTCTCTGTGTGAGTTTATGGTGACCGAGCTGAGACCATCAACCCACTGGATTTAGTGAAACCGGTTTCACCACAGGCGGCTTCCTTGACGTTGAACCCCGGGTCTCAGCTGTGTCGGTTTAGTGCGCCAACGTCTGCCCGGTCGCCTGATAATAATCATCATTTTATAATCACACTGGTTAAAGCACAGCGTTGAAGAGGTTGGATTTTTTTGTCATGAAAATGCTTTTTTTTTTATAAAAAAAATTCCGAGGTGCATTTATTTTCATATGTCCGGGCGTTTACACATCTGCTAAAGAAGCCAAATGGTACGTATACAAAATAATGTCAAATGTGGATGGCATCCCCGTAATTTTTTGTCCAGCCAGTGCTGTATCGTGTTCCGTGAAAAAAAATATAAACCATGAAGGGAAGTCAACGGATAACGCAGAGGATTTGTAGGAATGAGTAATTATTTTTCAGTAAGGGATTGCATTAGACCGCTGTTGTCCCCCCCCCCGCTCTCAACAAAAAATCGTAGGATACATCTGTAAGTTTCAGTGTCTTTTGTTTTACCGGATGAAAGCCTCTGCGATTTACAAAATGTATAATATCTCTCACTTAAGAACGACCTCAGTTGACCAAGCGTACTTATGGATAGTTCGTCACCAATTGATGGCAATGTATTTATCTATATATAAATAAAAAAATGTAAATGTATCTGGTATTCTTGGTTCTTTCGGTAAAGTCACGTATTATTCCCATTCTACGTGACTTTACCGATTTAGGCTGCCTAAATGAATGAAGCTCAAGGTTGGTGTCGTGGGAACAGCTGCTGGACACACAGCGCGCCTGATTGGTTGAGAGCGGGGTGGGTGGAGGGGTTCATGAGGGGACGGTTTTAGGAAGAACGAGGAGGGAGGGAAGGAGGTTTCTCCCATTCCTGCTCCTCGTTCAGGGAGGTTCTCTCACTCCTCGTCCTCCTCCTGCAACCTCCTTCTAGAAGGTTCTAGAAGGAACCGGGAAAATAGCACAAACAGGGGGCTTGTGGTGCAAAGGACAATTCTGTGCCTCGCAGAATTCAGTAGGTTGTGAATATATCCCCTTTAACAGCACGTGGCCACTTTATTGCACAAATGTAAGCGGCATTCCTTTATTAGCTGCGCGCCTTTTGCATAATTCTCCTAACTCGTGAAACGAGATGTGTGTGCGTGTGTTCGTCGATGCAAAATTCCCGAACACGTCGCATAACCTTTTAACGACTTTTACAAACGAGCGCAACAACTCTGGCAATGAACTGCAATGAACCTCGGTGCGGTTGAACAACTTTTCCTACGTGTTTTCTTTTTTCAGTTGAGTAATATTAAAGTACCGTTTTTTTTTTTCTCTCTATCGCCATTCATTGAATATGTTTTTTAATTGCGCCCATAATGAATGCAGTGTTACAGTTCTGTGTTAATTGGCCAGCACATTTAGATTAATTCAAACGAAGTAAGATCATTACGGGTAGCAAAGTTGTATATATTTTTTTTCTGGAAAAGTTTAACTACTTTCTTTGAACTTGGGAATTTTCACTAATGTCTTTCATTTCACAACGTCGTCCGTTAGTTCACATATATTTTGCAATTATACACACGTTTCTTTAAACAAAAAACAACGTCTAATATATGGAGTCAATTATATTAACATAGTAGCCATTGCATAATGCATTTATGAGCCAGCGTGTGCAGCCAAAGATAGCGTTGTGATCACGTGCGATTTCTAAACTAGTTCAATTAGCAGACGTTACATCACGCAGTACAAACCACGACTTGTCGGCAGTCGATTTACGAAGAGGCTGGATGAACATCTCGATAGAATCCCAATTACACCACGGGAAAACGCTGGTGCAGTAAAACACGCAACGTCGAGCCAACAACGTTGCGTGTGTGCTTGGAGACGAACGTTTGGCCCATCGTTCCATGGGAGTGCGGGCGGTAAATTGGCGAGGGCAGATATGTGTGTTGGTCAGATATTGCGGTGTTGAGACTTGTACCCGTGGTGCATAATAGGCGAGACAATTGACGCGTGCATTGCGTTACGTGGGGAACTCGCAACACCTTGCAAATCCAAGAGGAAGCATCGGGCGCTGTTTGTGGTGGAGAGTTATTAAATAGTTTGTCAATTTCATCTTCTTGGTTCTTTCGGTAAAGTCACGTAGAAGGGAAATAATAAAATAATAAAAATAAAACATAATAAAATAATTCTCACGACGTTTCGGCTACAACGCAAGCAGCCGTCCTCAGGTAAAGAATGAAACACATACATAATTTCAACCGTGATGATGGGTACAAACTTAGTAATCATTGGAAAGATGTTATCAACCACGCAAAAATGACTTAATTACACTTTTTTGGACCATCTTATCTGACAGGCACTATTTTACTTTACTTTACCGAGTGTTAACATCCCCAGTTATTTTTTGGCAGTGCTCTCTTCATTGTTCAGCCAGCATTGGTATAAACATGGGCATTTTCGTTCTTTTGTCTATCATGTGTATCAGACCTCCCCTCCCCCCTCTCTGTCCATTGTGTTGGCGTGTACAGCAGCAACCTCGTCCAAGCCGGAGTCCATTGTTTTTCATTGGCTACCACATTCTGATGAGCTCCCCCCCCCCCTCTCCTCCCCCCTTCAACTTGCTTATAAGGGATTACTTCTTGAATCATTGCCTCACTTGATGCAGCTAATTCGGCTGTGACGGTCCCACCTGATGACGGAGACTTGTGTTGCCTCCGAAACGTCGTGATTTTTGTTTTATTTTATTCTCATTAATTTTGATGTTTTACCTACGTGACTTTACCGAAAAAACCTAAGAAAATGAAACACCACCAAGCTTGGAGCGTATATTTAAGCTGAGTTGGAGGGGGGAAGAAGAGCGCCTTGACAAAATAATTTGCATATCAAGAGGAATTTAGCATATGTATGGGAAATGCGTAGAAGGTGGGGGGGGGGGGTTTCAAAGTCAAATTATGCCCGTGCATTATGCAGGATTAGCAGCATCAAAGGGAGGGGATAGGGGGTAGCATTAACAAGGGGAAGAAATGTTAATAGTATGTAGCTGCAGTTACTAAACCACCACGTTGTAGCCGAAACGTCGTGAGAATTATTTGATTATGTTTTATTATTTTATTATTTCCCTTCTACGTGACTTTACCGAAAGAACCAAGAAGATGAATCCCTGCAGTCACGAAAGCTTTAAATCGAAGTTTGTCAATTTGTTTTTTTTTTGCTTTTTTATCACGTAAAATGGTGCGATGCGCTTTGTGCAATTATTACGAAGGTTGTATAGTATGTGTGCATGTATATATACGCTTGCTTCATGGACGGTTGGCACAGCAGGGGGCACAGCTGCCGGTCATCTCAGTCAGTCAACCCATGGCACCTGCTGGGTCTGTCTAGTGAAACTCCTGCCAGCGGGCGATCCTTCGACACTTCACGCGTTCTCAAGGTGCACCTAGCCTGGCACAAAAGCCGTGGTGACGCCGCCGCCGCCGCGAACGGCAGTTGTTGCTGCTGCTGCGGCTGCTTTATGGAACTTATTCAACGACCTGGCGTGGAATTCGAGTTTGGGCACTTGGCGTTCGTGGCTCGTAAGTGGCCGTAGTTACGCGTAATTACTGCCGTGAATGGACCCTTTTAACACGAACACATTCGCACGTTCAGCGGGTTCTCGTAAAACACCTTCGACGAGCCTTGTAAAAGTTATTTCAAATGTTTTATCAATTGAAACACTCAGATAAAATCCAATATTGGGCTTTTAAAATGTATTTTCTCTTACGGGCTCGTATGAGTGGGTGTGTGTGTGTGTGTGGGGACAGGTGCTCGCTAACAGCACTTGCCCCTACAGTCTGGTAAGGCTATACGGGGGATCTTTGTCTTTGTCTTAGTGTAGCAGTTAGCGTGCTTCGCCACGAACCCGGCCACCCGAGTTCGATTCCTGCTGACAGCCAACACCAGTGATTATTGTCTGAACCAGTCCTGGGCCTCCTCTAGTCGACTCAGCCTTAAATGAGTACCTAGCGATATGTGTAAACATCATCACTGGAGTGACAAAGGCGGCCGGGCGTGGTGCTGGCTACCTAGACCTTCATGTTCCGTGCCGGCACGCATAGGTGCTCGCTAACAGCATTTACCCCAACAGTCTGTTCAGGTTTCGATTTAAAGCTTTCGTGACTGCAGGGATTCATCTTCTTGGTTCTTTCGGTAAAGTCACGTAGAAGGGAAATAATAAAATAATAAAAAATAAACATTATAAAATACAATTCTCACGACGTCCCGGCCACAACGCAAGCAGCCGTCCTCAGGTGAAAAACAGGGCTGTCGGAAAGACAGCGTCATTCAGACGCTGTCTTCAGCGTCATTCAGACGCTGTTCTTCACCTGAGGACGGCTGCTTGCGTTGTGGCCGAAACGTCGTGAGAATTGTATTTTATTATGTTTTATTTTTATTATTTTATTATTTCCCTTCTACGTGACTTTACGGAAAGTACCAAGAAGATGAGTCTGTTCAGGCTGTATGGTTAATCTTTGTCTTTGGGGAGCGGTAGTGTGGCAGTTAGGGGTGTGATGTGTTATTCCCGCTCACGGCCAACACCAGTGACGATTATCTTAACCGGTCCTGGGCTTCTTCTAGGTCGACTCAGCCTCAAATTGAGTATCTGTGTGTAAACACCGCCACATCGGCACTTCACGTGGCCTCAAAGTGCACCTAGCCTGGCGCAAGCGCCGTGGTGACGCCACCGCCACTTAGTGGCGAAGGGCGGTTGTTAGCCGCCTTGTGTGTGAACAGCTCTGTCTGACTTTATTGAGGCCGGGCACAACGTTGGGGTGCGTCTTACTTTCCGGAGAGCGTCTTATAATCCAGAGAATACGTTAGGTACCAGCTGGAGCCATATATCCTCCCAATGGCTTCCTCATTACATCCCCTCCTGCATCCAAAATGATTTCTCATCTCCCATTAATGTTCCTGCCTCCACAATCACCCGTAAGACCCACCGCCTCACCTTCATGTCCTCACCCTAAGCCCCGTCTAGATTAATCTCTACTCACTCCACCAAAGGCTTTTATGTATTTACTTGTCTTTTCCCCAACACGTGTTCAGCTTGTGCTACCGGGGTCACGCCACGAAATGAAGCGCTCTTTTGGAAAACTCTCGCAGCCAGCAGCTGCCTTACCCTGTGGGTGTTTAAGAGAGAACGGCCCCACTGAAGCAGTGATCGCAGAACTGCTTCCGAAATCTCTTCAAGTGACCGTTTTTGTATCCACCCGCACTGTTGATGGGCACATTTCCCGACTACAGGGATACAATGTCCATCGCATGGCAGTCAAACTACAATATTCGGTGAACTAAGTGAAAAACCCCCAAAAAGTCAATGCGATTTGATTTCTGTGTGTGTGGCCTTTACGTGCACATAGCCTGGCACAAGCGCCGTGGTCACGAATGACGATTGTTGTTGTTGTTAGTTATTGGTGACCAGGCCGATATCATCAATTGAGTTCACCTAAGAAACCACGGCTCCCGAAACCCCACCCCGCCCCACCCTCCTTTCATTTATAAAAGATCTGCGTGACCCTGTCACGTGACCCGCGAACACAAAGGGCACCTCGTGCAATGAGACGCGCTCGGTTTAAGGTTTCACGTTGCGCGCGCGTCAATTGAATTGTTGCTGTTGTTTCCTGCGAGCAACGTGGCAACCAACAGCTGTCTCCTTAGCGGCCGATTTGAAGATGCGTGCGGATGTACGTCCAACTTCTTCTTATGTGTGCGGATGTATGTACGGATGTACGTACGTACGTATGGGGCCGTCCATAAATGACGTCACGCATCTGGCGGGGGAGTGGGTCAGACAGTCACGAGGGGGGGGGTGAGAAATGTGACGTCACATCAAAATGCGCAACTTTAAATAAATGTAGACAACACGTTCTACTTAATTAAATAGACTTTTTCATAAATGTTTTCTCCTACAACATCAGAGTGCAGCGCCACATTAAATAAGCACTACCATGACAATAGTTTTAAAGCGATTTGAAGCATGTTTTATTTTTTAGGGGGGGGGGGGAGGGGGGCAGATCTTTGTGACGTCATATTTGAGGGGGGGTCTGACTTTTTGTGACGCCGTGTGACGAGGGGGGGGGGGGTGTCAAAAATCGTCCAAAATCGCGTGACGTCATTTATGGACGGACCCTATGTACGTACGCATGTACAGATGTAAGCCTGTGCGGATGTACGTCGATTTTCTTCTTCGCATCGTACGCAGCCAACCGTGCTGATCCGTGAACCTCGTGTTGTCTTTCATCGTGTGGGCTACGGTCGAGGGAAATCCTCTGGTGAGCGTCTCTGCAATTAATGGACTCGTTACCAACTGGCCGGAATGGAACCGTTAACTCCGCTCCGGCGTTGTGCTCGCTGACCGCCGGCCAACTGAAACAAATTTGGAGCACAAACGGCGATTACTTTACCAAGCCGTGCATGAACTATGAACTGGGGTGGCGGCAGGGAGTGGAGAGAGAGAGAAAAATAAAACAATTATAAATAAACAATTCGCGCGCGCAAATGCAATATTTCATCATTTTGGTTATTACGGCGCCCTTGCAGAAAGCCGTTGAGAGCCGTGTCATAAATGTGAGCTTTGTGTGAATGATAAATACCGGTAACTGCAGATGCACACGGCTCACGATCCCTTGTGGACTATCAATTTGGAGCTGTGCATAAGGGCTCTCGGCAAACCTCCAAAAGCTGACCGTTGAAAGTACACGGGCACAGGACATATTCTTGTTGCAACACCGCCCCCCCCCCCCCCCCCCCCCATTATTCCAATGGTCATTACAGAGATGAAAAAAAATCGATATATTTTTTCATCTCTGTCGTTAGCAGCCATTCAGATGTTCTCAACCACACGGCTGAGCGGTGTTCATCCTCAGAGGCCATCCCTGAACCGGCGGTGGAAATTCCACATTCTCATGGTGGGAGCCACCCTCTCTTGACGACAACAATGTGGGTGACTTTTTTTGGGGGGTTATTGTTGCAAAAGTGGTGCTCATTTTAACGACCCAGAACGGGATGACGGGGTTTGAGCCATCACGCAACTCGCTCTGCTCACGGCGCCGCCGTGGAATCACCTCGACACAACGCGACTCTCAATGCCCCCACGGATGGACCGCAGGGTTCAACTAGGCGCCCTTGGCGGGCCCCTCTCCCACCCCCACGATTGCGCTCTTAGCTAATTGAGACGACGTGGTGGGGAGCGTTTGGTCAGTGCCTCTCTGGGGAGGCGGATGCTGCCGCTAGCCACCGTGGTAAGAAACACGACACGCATTTGTGTGGCAGAATTGCGTTGTAAGTCATACTTCATAGACGTTTCATTTCAAGTAGTTTCTTTGCTTCTTCTTATCAAATGCTCTGTAAAACACACTACGCGGCCACATCCTTTCTTAATTAACTTTTTCCCATAAAAAAAGCAGCTACGACTGTGATCTTGCTATCATTAATATCTGTGAGCTAGATATAAACTACTCCCCGCGCCCAGCCCAAAATAACAATTGTTCGCGTAATGTCACCCCCTGGCTGGTAGCGATCAGGCTTTGAGCACCAATGCTTCAATGACATTGCTGCCAAACACACGTGAAGGAGTTCGAGCCCGGGTAGGTCTTGAACTTGGTCTGCGCTGCGTCTTCCGCACAGCACGTCACGCCGCAGGGAATTCACTCCATCTCGCTTCGGCCCAGAAACCCCCACTTCTTAATCCGCTCCTTGTGTCCTAGTCTCCGTCCTCTCTGGAACGTTCCCCCCGACTCTCTACCAACCCGCTTTGCTTCTCCGAACGGACGGCCGACTACGTACGGTACGAACGAAGTTCAACATACATCATCTTCACTATGAGACATCTCCTTTACCAGTGGCAAAATATAGTAATAGGTGTTTACCCTTTCAACTGGTACAAAAAACTGACACGTTTATACAAGGCATCATGTTTGCAATAACCACAACACAAGCAGTCAAAATGCAAACATGATGCCTTGTATAAAGGTGTCAGTTTTTTGTACCAGTTGAAAGGGTAAAAACCTATTACTATATTTTGCCACTGGTAAAGGAGATGTCTCATAGTGTAAATGCTTACCCCGAGCTCTCAATACTCTGATAGTGCGCTGTCTTTGAGTTGTGCGCCTTTTGGCGTCATCTGGTCCAACACCAATGGAGACTAGGCTCTAAGAAAAGCTGTCTCGGGTGTGGACCAATCAACTTCAAGGACAGTGCATATCATTACCATTATCACAGTTGTTTCTTTTTGTTTGCATTTTGACTGCTTGTGTTGTGGTTATTGCAAACATAATGCCTTGTATAAAGGTGTCAGTTTTTTGTACCAGTTGAAAGGGTTAAAACCTATTACTATACATCATCTTCTTCTTCTGGGATCCCTCCTAGTCGAGTAATGATTTGTCCGTGTTGTGAGCTGGGCCTGGCTGGTCATGGGTCCGGAGATGGCTGGAATAGGCCACTCCGTGACCTGCAGATCTTGACACAGTGGGGGGCAGGGATGGTCCATCCTGTTGATTTTGGCCCTCCGTAATGGTATATCAAGAGCATAGATTTCCCAGTTGATCGGATTTCATACATACATAGCTACAAAACCACACAGCGTAACTGCCATTCGTAAAAAAAAACATCCCAATGCTGAAACATTCCCTGCAAATGTCTCAACCGGGATCACACGCAGCAACATTTCCATTTAGGTGTTTTTTTCCCCGGGCTTTTCAAAAGACCCTGACGACCAATCAGATTTGAATGGTTTAAACTCGCAATCCATTAAGAACTGGTGAACATTTATTTATTCACTTCCTTCATTGAGGTCGCCTCCCGGCATCCCTTACAAAAAAACAAAGACAAAGATCCCCCGTGTAGCCTTAACAGACTGTAGGGGCAAGTGCTGTTAGCGAGCAGCACCTATGAAGGCCGGAACGGTCCACGAGGGGTTGGGTGGCCAGGACCACGCCCGACCGCCTTTGTCTCATTTGAGGCTGAGTCAACCTAGGGGAGGCCCTGGACCGGTTCAGATAATCGCCACTGGGTGTTGGCCGTGAGCGGGAACCGAGCCCGGGTCGCCGGGTTTGTAGCGCAGCGCGCTAACCGCTTCACCACCGCTCCCCACAAGGCATCCCTCACACACACAAACACACGTTTGACTTGCGTATTGCGCACCGAGTGCAAAACAAATAAATACAACATTTAAAAAAAACTCTGCTTTGTAGGTTTCTTTGGGCCAGTGTATGGGGGGCAGATTGTGACCATCACACTGAGCGCACGTGAGAAGTCACGTGAATGGTGAGGGCCTTGCTCTGCCTGTGGCGTGACAAGCGGTGGGGGGAATGTGGCCGGAACGCCGTGGTCGGAGTGAACACTTGAACCCCGTGACTGCGTTCCTGACGGAAACAAGGATTCATCTGGTTTCATGTATTTAACTCACAGAGAGACTCCACCTAGACGACAAGAGAGACTCACAGACACGCACATGAACCCACAGAGACCCACAGACGCACACAAATTATCACAGAAACGCATAGACACCCACAGACACGCACAGAGACCCACACGCAGAGCGAAGCTCCTCAAGGTCTAGCGTACCGTCCAGATATAGTGGAGGTGGGGGGGCGGAGGATGGAGGAGATCATTTATGAGTTCCCCCAGTATTTTCTTCCCATTTCCAGTCCTGGTTACAAGTCCAGGGTTCGTATGCGGGAGTTCAAGCCTTGCTCGCCCTGGACTCTTCCCCGGGGGCCCCAGCGAACCCAGCCGCATCTCACGGGTCACACACTCTGTCATTCGGCGCTCTTTCTTTTTCGCCACGACCATTGTTGCTCTTTGGTTGTTGTTTTTGCTTCTCTCGTTCAACTCGAAGGACGAACGTTCTGTCCCATACTTCAGTTGTCGCAATTCACTGTCTGACCTTTTGCAGACATCGAAGCAGGAAAATTACAAACACCCCCCCGTGGAACCGCAAAACAATAACGCACGTGACGCCAACAAATATATTCTGAAAATGTGATTGCTTTTTACGCAGAAAATACACGCTGTGGGATATGCAATTGTTGGTTCATGAGGTTTTTTTTCTCTCAAAAAAACTCTTATTCGTCTTGTAAATATATACACGTGGACAAAGCGTATTCGTCTCATTTGCAGCGATGTTCCGTTTGCACAAAGGGGATATTAATCATCTGCGGGTTCCGCGGGATTGTTTGCAGAATCACAACATTGCAACTGCTGACAGATGCCCGACTGTTGTGCGCTAGGGATTTTTTTTTATGAACAGCATCATCGCGATTAATACCCCGGACTCTGCACGGACATAAAATAAAATGAGATTTTAATATTCACGTTCTTCTTTTTTTCTCTTAACATCTCAACATTTGCTACTAGCTTTTATTGCCCGTCCAAGGACGACGGGTGTATATTGCAGTAAATCTGGAATATTCAATCGAAAAATTGTTCAGCTCATGATTATTAATGAGGGGAGGGGGGTTGCCCCATGTGGAGTGACGTCACCAGTTAATGGTTATTGGAGAGGGGTGCGGCATGTGGAGTGACGTCACCCCCTCATAGTTATTGTGGAGGGGTGCGGCATGTCGAGTGACGTCACCCGCTCATGATTATTCATGAGGCATGTGGAGTGCGCGATCTTCTTGTGCGTTGTGTACATTTCCACGGGGGCATGAATATTAATGAGGGAGGGAGGGGCTATTTTGCAGTGACGTCACGCACGGATGTAGCACTGTGCTGCGTAGATTTATTTTTTACCGTCGCTTTCTGTAAAGAAACGTCATATTTGAGACGAATTTGCGTAATACATTTTTTTATTCAGCTCGACCTTCCTCTGCGTTAGTGTAAAAATCCACCCACTCATGAATATTAATGAGGGGGGAGGGGTGGGCCTCATGTGGAGTGACGTGGTTGGCGGTTCGACACCCAACGTACGCCCTGGTTAATACGGTGGATTTATTGTCATTGACGGTCAATACGCGCCGTCTGCTTCACAGTGGCAGTTAAGGAGCAGGCGATCGTGTGTCGGCGGAGTGGTACAAATTAGCTCGATTTTAAGACGTACTTACAAATTAGTTAATTGGGTGAAACCACGCAAAAATTCACAGCCCTTCAATAGTCTGTTGCTGGATGAAGGGCTGTCTGTATTTTTTGGTTGATCATGGAGGGGTTGTTTGGTTATGCTTCACCACGCTGGTCAGTGCGGGTTTGGTGAATAAAGAGTTGGGTGTTGGGAAGGGGGCAAGTGTTAACTACCTCGCCTGGAATGCAGGAGGTCGTGGGAACGATCCCGATACTGATGCCTGCTGTACATTTGGAGTTTGCGTGTATCTCACCATCATCATCACGGTAGCTAGGAGATGTTAACTTCCTCGCCTGGTATGCAGGAGGTCGTGGGTTCGATCTTTGTGAGTTCGACAAATGGGTAGGCTCTCGCTAATTTATATTAATTGTAATAAAGTGGGAGGGTTGGGCGGGATCACGTACGTATGAATGCGTGTCGCTAACCCACCACCATCCGACACAGCCAATTAGTTTGTCACGTAAACAGAACGTTCCAGTTAGATACTACATCAGCCCACCGGAGTGTTGGAGAGTAGATCCACAACATCTACAACTTGAGTGCTGTAACGTTTCGTTGGTAATTACATCCAACATCGTCGGGCAACTTTGCCAGAATTCCGGGTGGTGGCGGGTTCACGACACATACTTACGCGATCTAACCCCAAAAACAAAAGATATTATAAATATATTTATGAAGCCACTTCAATAGACCACCCTCCAATCCGGCACAGTTTAAAGAGTGTCGTTTGCATAGGAAACTAGACATAACGTTACGTGCTCAGGGCTGAACATGATCCAAATCAAGTGAAAACGAAATTCAATGTGCCAGGTGTTTTTTGTATTTTGTGTAGTCATTGGTGACCGGGCTAATACCATCAACTCGCTTCAGGATGAGAACCCAGTTTAAACACGGGCGTCTGAAACGCAGATTAAGTACCAAGTTCAGTTTCAGTTGATTTCGTGTGCTCAGAGGAGAACTCAGTAGACCAGGCTGGAGTGAGCTGGGAATCTCAGCGGTTGCCAGATCACCGCTCTGGCTGATGATCCCCTTGAGCCACTTGGCCATCTTAGCGAAAGGAAGCCTCGATCTGTCTGACTCGTTTGTATTGTTCTGACTCGTTTGTATTGTTCTGACTAGTTTATATTCTTCTGTCTCGTGTGTATTGTTCTGTCTCGTTTGCATTGTTCTGACTCGTTTGCATAGTTCTGTCTCGTTTGTATTGTTCTGTCTCGTTTGTATTGTTCTGTCTCGTTTGTATTGATCTGTCTCGTTTGTATAGTTCTGTCCCGTTTGTTTTGTTCTGTCTCATTTGTATTGTTCTGACTCGTTTGTATTGTTCTTTCTCGTTTGTATTGTTCTGACTCGTTTGTGTTGTTCTGTCTCGTTTGTATTGTTCTGTCTCGTTTGTATTGTTCTGACTCGTTTGTATTGTTTAGTTTTATTTGTAAAATAAATTGTGTTTCGCTTACCTTTCCTATAATTTGCACTTCTATTGTGTTTTTTAAATTGTTTGTTGTTGTTGTTTACTTTCTGACCATACCTCTTACCGAACATCTGTAAACCAAAAAACGCTTCATAGCTCATCGGATTCCTCCAGCATGAATAAAAAAGATTCTGATTCCGTGAGCGCGTGGAACCACGGAGTGCCGATCGCCGTCAACAAGTGGCCAGTGGAGCCCGCAAAGTGTTGCAGCAAACATAAAGCTCGCTCATTCATGGCAGGGTGGAGGCAACAGCAGCAGCAGCAGACGCTTCTCAGAGTTTTAAACGCACAGGCGACGGCATTGAACGGTTTTAGAGAAACAAAATAAATAAGTATTAACCGCGTGCGGTGTCGCGCCCGCACAGGCCGAGGCATTCATGCCCCGTGACTCAACGGAGGTCTGTGGGGGAGGGTCGATGCGGCGACAAGGTTTTGACCTTCTCTAATTGTGGAGTTTATTTTAAATTAACACTCGCGCGCACGCACCTACGCACACATACACCCACGCACGTACGCATACACCCACACACACACACGCACGCATACATCCACGCACGCACACACCCACACACGCACGCATACACCCACGCACGCACACACCCACACACGCACGCATACACCCACACACACCCACGCACGCACACACCCACCCACGCACGCACACACCCACACACGCACGCATACACCCACACACACCCACGCACGCATACATCCACGCACGCATACACCCACGCACGCATACACCCACACACGTACGCATACACCCACACACGTACGCATACACCCACACACGTACGCATACACCCACACACGTACGCATACACCCACACACGTACGCATACACCCACACACGCACGCATACACCCACACACGTACGCATACACCCACACACGTACGCATACACCCACACACGTACGCATACACCCACGCACGCATACACACACCCGCGCACATATACATGCACGCATATATGAACGCATACAACCACACACTCACACAGACAAAGATTCCCCCCTATAGCCTGAACAGACTGTTGGGAAAAGTGCGGTTAGCGAGTATCTGTTAAGGCCAGCACGGCACACGAAGGAGTGGGTAGCCAGCACCACGCCCGGCTGCCTTTGTCTCCCCAGTGGCGACGTTTACACACCGCACCAGGTACTCATTTGAGGCTGAGTCGATCTAGGGGAGGCCCAGGACCGGTTCAGATAATCGACTCTCGTCGCCGGGTTCGTAGCTCAGCGTAGCGCTAACCGCTACACTACCGCTCCCCACCCGCACGCATCCACTCACGGACACGCTCGATTTCTCGTGCATTCGCGGGACAAGATGTTCAGTCGTGGGGGTCACAAGATGTTCAGTCGTGGGGGTCACAAGGTTGTCGCACAGTTCGGTGGCTGCATGAGCTCGGCCAGGTGAAGGTCGAAGTGAGACCAGAACGGGAAATGGAAACATTTACCCAGAATAAATGTTTTTTGGGGGGGTTAGTGCGCGTAAATACGAATGTGTCGTCACGGGGACAGACCCCGGTGTCATGGGTCGACTTTGTGGCGAACGGCTGCTGTTGTTGGGGTGCCGCGGTGGAGAGATGTTAACTACCTCGCCTGCTATGCAGGAGGTCATTGGTTTGATCCCGACCCTGACGCCTGCTGTATATTTGGAGTTTGCGTGTCTCTCTCCCCGTGGTCGTGTGGATTTTTCTCCGGGTCCTCCGGTTTTTCCTCTCCACATTAGAAAACATGCTATTAGAGTATTTGGCTGCAATAAATGTCCACACGATAAGCCCACTTGGCTGAGCTATCATTTGTGGCCAGGTCGTTAGAGCTATATAGCTCAGTGGGCATTACCTGGTAAAATAAAAAAAAATAGTTTAGTAGTTTAGACTGGCTAAGATAACAGGCAATTGCACCACTTGTGTGCTGCCCACTGAGCCAACTTGCTGCGTTTTAGTCGCCCGGAGCTCCACTCGCTGTTGTGAGCGTCGCTCCTCCCGCCTTCCGCTGTTGTAGGAGGGCGACTGCCTCCATCTGCCCAGCAGCAGCAGCGTCCTTCACGAGCCCCCTCCACAGCTATCGCGCATCACTGATGTTAGTCGGTAGATGCACCAGCTGTACCCCGTACTGTGCCAACTTGCTGTATTTTGTCCGCCCGGCGCTCCGCTCGTTGTTGTGAGCATCGCTCCTCAGCCCTCCGTTGTTGTTGCTGGAGGGCGACTGCCTCCAACTGCCCAGTAGCAGCGTCCTTCACGAGCCTCCTCTATAGAGGCCGAACTTGACACCGCTGGTACCAGTCATCGGCAAGTCCACTCAGCTCCACATCCTCCCGTACCGCATCAGCTCCATCTCTTCTTTCACCCCGTGCCGTGCCCGTTTATCCACCCTCTATGCGGCCCAACAGAAGCTGCTTGGGCTTGTTAGCCGTGGCCAGGGATCGAACTCAGTTCAGTGCGCTAACCACCACACTACCGCAGCTCCTGAAACACGTGTGTGTGTGCATGTGCAAGTCTACGGGTGCTGTGTATATTCCACACGCGCACGACGATGCAGTGGTTAGAACACTGTGTCACAATCCTGGAAACGTGATTTTGATTCCAGACTATGACATGCACATCGGGAGTGTCTGAACTGATCTTCCCTTGGGTCTACCCAGGTTAAAATGAGTACTGTACTTGTGCTCAACTTTATAGCACTGGGGAAATAAAGGCAGCCAGGTATGGTGCTGGCAAAACCATCCCTCCCCACAGTGCCCGATTATCCCAGTAGCACAAGGAGCTACAAATGCTACGGGCCCCGCACTTTCAAGGGCCCCGCGCTAAGGGACCGTCCATAAATGACGTCACGCACCTAGGGGGGGGGGTCAGACATTTGTGACGATGTGTGACGAGGGGGGGGGGGGTGAGAAATGTGACGTCACGTCAAAATGCGCAACTTTAAATAAATATAGACAACACGTTCTACTTAATTAAATATACTTTTTTTTATAAATGTTTTCTCCTACAACATCAGAATGCAGCGCCACATTAAATAGGCACTACAATGACAATAGTTTAAAGCGATTTGAAGCATGTTTTCTTTGGGGGGGGGGGGCAGAGCTTTGTAACGTTATATTTGAGGGGGGGTCTGACTTTTTGTGACGCCGTGTTACGATGGGGGGGGGGGGAGGGGGTCAAAAAACGACGTCATTTATGGACGGCCCCTAAATGCTTTCAAGCTATCAATTCCAGTTCAGTGATTCTGCACTTGCTCTACTACTATAGTTTATACCGCCTTCAACTTTTATGAACGACTGGGTGTTTAAGGTCGTATTATCTAGCTGTATAGCAAATGAAAAAATCAAATTACTTCATTATGCAAGCTAAAAATGTACGTGTTTTAATATTTGTGTTTTTATTTTATATTTAGGGCCCCTTTATAACATATGCTATAGGCCCCGCACTAGCTTAATCCGGCACTGCGTTCCCATAAGGTATCATGCTGGCATTAAACAGTGCCTACAGCATCACTTTGCCATCAGCCAGCCCATTTTCCCTCCGGGCTCAATGCAATCAGTACCACTTCATGGGAAGTCAACGCTGGTTATTCCCGTGCATGCTCTGGTCCCTGCCATGGGAGTTTAGAATGCACACTGACTCAGCCGGAGACAGACAGATGCTGAACCATTGCTCATTTGAGGAGGGATGTTTTTTGAGTTATCCGAGCTGGGGCCAGTCAGCAATCTCTTTGCTAATTCCCACTTAAAATATCAAAAATGACATGTTTCGCTGGCGAAATTTCTGTCTCCTTATACATTGCTGGCACGGGATGGTCAAGATTCAAAGCAGCCCTTTCACACACACACACACCGTATCATTATTACTTGAGCTCAGAGGCTCAGATGCTGAATTTTAATACCGCTCATGCAGAGGAATACATTTAAATTGTCTGTTGACATAGCAGCAAATGCGACTTCATGCATATTGCAACGTTACCTTTCTTCTGATGCATCCTTTGCAAGATGTATTTCTTTCTTTTATTTTAATCCGTGAACTTACTGCACTGTTTCCATTGCTAGTTTATAACGATTCTAATCGCATCCAGTCACATTGCCAACCGCACTGGTCCAGTGCCCGAGCACCAACGCCAGTCCTACACCGGTGGTGGAAATTCCACGTTCGCAGGGCAGGGATCAGCCCTTCCGTAAGGATTTTCCGCAAAATATAGCACAACCAGTTTATCCTCCCGGGAAACGTGGGATTTGAACTGACTGCGAATTGGGACTTGTGCCACGTAGTCGCGAGGGCAACCGGTTGTATACGATGCTTCACAAATGTGTGTACGTTGAACTTCTTTCGCACCGTCCGTAGCCAACCGTGCGTATTGAAGTCGCAAGTCTTTATGTCACTCAACTCCGTCAGTCAACCACTCACCCATACACTCACACACTCATTCGTACACTCAGTCACCACACTGCAGCTCACAACACACTCACTCACTCAACCACTCATCCACACAATCACCCACCCACTCATTCATACACTCATTCACCACACTACAGGTCGCAACTACACACTCAACCACTCACCCATACACTCACACACTCATTCGTACACTCATTCACCACACTGCAGCTCACAACACACTCACTCACTCAACCACTCATCCACACAATCACCCACCCACCCACTCATTCATACACTCATTCACCACACTACAGGTCGCAACTACACACTCAACAACTCATCCAATACCAACAACCGCGCCATTCGCCACTTTGTGACGGTGACATCACCACGGCGCCTGTGCCAGGCCAGGTGCACTTTGAGGCCACGTGAAGTGTTGAAGGCTCGCTGACAGGAGGTCTCGGGATAGAACCAGGTGACCTGGGTTGGCTGGCTAAGATGACCGGTAGATGCACCAGCTGTACCCCGTACTGTGCCAACTTGCTGTATTTTTTCCGCCCGGCGCTCCGCTCGTTGTTGTGAGCATGGCTCCTCAGCCCTCCGTTGTTGCTGGAGGGCGACTGCCTCCACCTGCCCAGTAGCAGCGTCCTTCACGAGCCTCCTCTATAGAGGCCGAACTTGACACCGCTGGTACCAGTCATCGGCAAGTCCACTCAGCTCCACATCCTCCCGCACCGCATCAGCTCCATCTCTTCTCTCAGCCCGTGCCGTGCCCGTTTATCCCCCCTCTATGCGGCTAAACAGAAGCTTGTTGGGCATGCGGTGGCTGGGCATGCGGGCTACGTGAACCCAGCCAGCACAGCCTCGCCTGCCGGAGGAGCTCACCACTGGGAACGTGTCCAGATCGTTCAAGGCATTTGTGAGCTCCTCACACAATCCAGCCTGCAGGTTAAACCCACGATGGATCGTAGGCATGCCAGCCTGCATGTTTCTCACCAGCGTACGTTTTCCATTAGAGGGGCTCCACGTTTCACACGCATAGAGAGAATGGTGGGCATGACTGTGGCCGAGAAGACTCGAAGCCAGTCGTCCTCCTGCACGTGTCAAGCCCCAAACTTTGTCTGCCACTCTGTCACTGCCCCCGTCACATCGGCCATCAACAGCGACGATGGCCCTCCTGATAATTGGTTTTTTACCCTTCTATCTGGCAACAAAACTGACACCTTTTTTACAAGGAGTCATGTTTGCATAGACCAGAATACCTGCAGCCATAATGCAAACAAAAAACATAACTCTGATAATATATGCACTGTCCTTTAAGTTGATTGGTCCACACCCGAGACAGCTTTCCTTAGGGCCTAGTCTCACATGGTGTTGGACCAGATGACGCCAAAAGGCGCACAACTCAAAGAAGAAAAAGGTGTCAGTTTTGTTGCCAGATAGAAGGGTAAAAAACCAATTATCATATGTTTTACTGGCAAATGAGGTTCCAACGATGGCCCTCCCGTTTGAGAAGAGTGACGGGGAGGCGTCTCCGTCATGTCACGTGGTCTGGAATTAAAATAATCATCTGCCTTGAGACACAAACGGTGGTGGTGGTGCAAGTTGCGTTTCATTGGGTTTGGTCGCGTTATTATAAATGTGTCGCAACTTTCCACCACTCGACACGGGCGATCAGTAAAAAAATGTGTCACGTTGACAAAACGCCAATTAGTTACTTCTTCAGTCCACCGGAGTGTTTGAAAAGTAAATCCACAACATTTAGAATTTGAGTACTGTGACGTTTCGCTGGTATCTTCTTGGTTCTTTCGGTAAAGTCACGTAGAAGGGAAATAATAAAATGATAAAAATAAAACATAATAAAATACAATACAAAGACGCTGTCTTTCCGACAGACCTGTTCTTCACCCGAGGACGGCTGCTTGCGTTGTGGCCGAAACTTCGTGAGAATTGTATTTTATTATGTTTTATTTTTATCATTTTATTATTTCCCTTCTACGTGACTATACCGAAAGAACCAAGAAGATGAATCCCTGCAGTCACGAAAGCTTTAAATCGAAGTTTCGCTGGTAATTACATCCAGCATCTTCGGGCGATTTGCCAGAATTTGTGAAGCCATCCACCTGCATTCCGGTCTTTAATGGGCCGTGTCGGGTGGTGGAGGGTTACAACACATTTATAATAACGCGATCAAACCCAAAAACCTTTATTATGAATAATACTAGTCGCGAAGGCCTACGTGTTAAACTGTGTTTCGTTGGTTAAAACCCAGGGACATGACGCTCAGCTCCTACGGGGGAATCAATAGTCACTCTGTTGAACAAAGCGATGCTGCGAAGCAGTTTAATATTACATGCTCATAAACTGGTAGAAGGAATTTAAGAAAATGAAAGGGGAAAAAACGAGGATATTTTATCACTGAATTTGCACAGTGGACATGTTTGCCGTGTGTAGTAAATGTTTTGTAGATTCCATAAATGCGTGTGTGTGTGTGTGTACTTTGAATGTTGTCATTTGTTATTCAACTATATTTCGGGTATACATGTACACATTAATTCACAAAATAACGCGATGATTAAAATACTTTCATTTTCTTGAAGGTCTATTGGCCGAAACGTGTATCTCTTCCCTTCCTGTAAGCGACAGCAAAGAAAAAATATGCATGTTTGTCATATTTAATTAAAACCTGTACTTTTACATCTTCGTAATAAGGAACTTGATGACCATCGCATTAATTCACTTGGGTCCAAGAATCGAGGCCCGTGAATTTTCGTGTCCTTCTGCTCCTCAGTGACTGCAACTCTCGGGATATTAACTTAACAAAGACAAAGGTCACCCGTGTAGCATTAACAGACTGTTGGGGCAAGTGCTGTTAGCTAGCACCCATGAAGGCCGGCCCGGCACACGAGTGGGTGGACGGCCAGCACCACACCCGACCGCCTTTATCTCCTGAGTGGCGATGTTTACACACCGCAACCAGGTACAACTGTGAGGCTGAGCCGACCTAGGAGAGGCCCAGGACTAGTTCAGATAATCGTCACTGGGTGTTGGCCGTCAGCAGGAATCAAACTCGGGTTGCTGGGTTAGTAGCGCAGCGCGCTAACCACTACACTACCGCTCCCCGGATTAACTAAACGCCACAACCCGAGTTTCTGTCACCGGGACACCCTAAGCATCATCGCCAGTCTCATGATAGCTTCCCTGTCTAAGCGTTCACCAGGCAAGGAGCTCCGTGGGTTAAACACCGCACTGGAATACCGTACACGCTCACGAACCCTTTTGGCAGGGTATCAAAACAAAGTTGCGAAAACAATCGCGGAGCAAAATGAAAGCGAGAGAGATTAAGTGAAGGTGATCGTGCCGTACGCGTCCGTGTGCGTGTGCACTTGGTATTGTATCGCGAGTAACCTAACGCCGCTGTTTGTTTTGACACGAAAATGACACGGGCATTAACCCACTCACCTCTTAACCCTCTTGCCCTTAAAGATTATTATTTTTTCTCTCTCTCTCTTTCCCCTTTATGTTCTCGGATGCTCCACGGTCTGCCGCGTTCGCTGAGCAGCATCTTAAAGGTGGCGGGTGTCCCCCCCCCCCCCCCACTATCGTCTGTCAACTGAAAGGGTTCAGAAGACTGGGAAGCGGTCCGGGGATGCAAACGGCAGCATCTGTCACACACTTGCAGCAACAGGAGGCATTGCAGCTAATTCGTGAATTCACTCACCGTGATCATTTACATTGACTCGAACTATGCGTGCATCTCACTTGGGGTGTGTGCTTTGGACTTACGGATTGCAATCCGAAAGAAAAAAAAAATCTGAAAACGTGACCTCGATATTACATTTCGGATGACCCGGGGAAAAAAAATCCAGTTTTTTGGAGATTGATCTGGAATGATGACGCCATGGGAAATGGCATCAATTTGTGTCACTTGATGCCAAAAGTGGTGCCAGGTGCCTACGGCTGACGTCACCTTTGTTCGCACCAGGCCACATTAATTATTATTATTGCGTAATGTATATGATGTGAAAATCTGAAAGGTCCCAAATTGTCTTTAAAAAAAAACCTGAAATATTCACAACTAACGCATTCTGGTTAATAGATTGCCGAAGGCGCCCACTGAAAATCACATATTCACGAATTGTCTTCAGCGTGTAATTGTTGTACTTAGCGTGCATCGCTGGATCGCGTATTGTGGTTAATATTTACAAATAAAAAAAACGATTAAATTGGTTAAACGATTATGCCAGCAGCATCGGTTCGCAGTCAGAAGATCGAGAGTTCAAATCCTGGTTGTCCAATGGAGTTTCAAATAGTTCGTGAATGTTTTTTTGTGTTAGTGGGGGAGGAGAGGGGAGGGGTGTATTTACCCACAGCCAAAATAAAGTTCAACAAAAATGACACAAACCGTAATCCGAACGATACATCTTACTAGTCGGCCCACTGCAAAAACATTTTTACTTAAATTACGAGATCCTTGAAGTGATAAGATGTCACGTGTTGATACGATTGGGATAACGTGCTCCAACAGAGCAGGTATTTTAAAGATTTATCGTTTGCAAAGTGAGCCAACATTTCACGCGTAATTTCAAGCCATTAGACCGTACACCAACTTGGCTTTTGCCGGGTGTAAAAAAAAAATTCCTGATGACTCTTTTTATGAGTTTTGCCACATTGGCAAAACAATCTCCATCTGTCTTCGTATGCATCACGCGTGCACGAACGGGAGTCTTCTGTACGTGCGTTGAACTTTTTTGTCGCGCCGTACGACAAACTAACGCACAAAAATTAGTTAACATTTTTTATCGACACCATTGGTACCTCATTTGCCAGTAAAAAAATATGACAATTGTTTTTTTTTTACCCTTTAATCCGGCAACAAAAAAAGTGTCAGTTTTGTTGCCGGATAAAAGGGTAAGAAAAACTATTCTCATTTTTTTATCGAGTTTTCATTCTAGATTCATGAAAAGTTGCACAGCTCCAGTGGCGTCTCAATGTCGGGGGAGCGTTCCAGACGGCCGCAAAAAGCGTTGTATCGAGGACCCACGCCACCGTGGGTCGCCCTTCCAACTGTCTCCATTTGAACCGCTCCCCGCTACGAAAACCCGCCAGGCCCTCCGTGCCGTCACCGACGAACTCCGAGACTTTAATATTTTTAAATCCTTTATATTAAGTTCACTTGCTTGCTTGCTTGCGCGCTTACGACCGTGCAAATCTTTCGGTCGTTTTTAACCCACTTCCCGTGATCCAATCGAGCTGACATTTTGCACACAGACTCGTTGTGCGTGACAATTTATTTTCGTGAAAATTTTTTTCCAAAATGTTACACTTTTTAGGAAAAAAAAGTTATATTTAATTACCAATTGCTTAATGGTGGCAGGCAATCATCTGACCCATAGGTGGCAGCCATCTCAAGCCAGAGGACGAGAGGACTCTAGCCGCCACGCATATAAAGGATTTATAGTGAAAAACTTTGTTTTTACGGGTTAATTTTTTTTTACTTCTATCCCCTCTCTTCCAAGTCTGCGATGTGCGTGTGAATTGGCAGTCTGGACACCTTTGCAAACGAGATGCCCCATCTCAAAGGAGTTTTCCAGGTGCCATATTTTAATGCATCAAGTAATCCCAATGTGTCAAAGCGAGCACTATGTTCTCCGGATGTATAGGACGCACGTTTTTTGTTGTTGCTGTACAGTATTTCAAAGCAAGAGTCAGGGCCGCATATCATTGTGCAGGATGTGGTCATTAACGCGTTTGTTTTATTTGAGTGCATTTTATTTGTTTCCACTGGTGATCCCGTTCAGCCAATTTCCTGGCGTTCTTACACGGGAGATCCGTGGTGAGTGATCCCAGCAGCAACAGACAAACATATCAATTAGAGAATTGTATCGATAGTATATTTCGTATTACATTTGTGACAAGGTTTGAATAACTCTCTTGGCACCCGGTCGAAGTCAACAACGTTATTGGCATCACACCTCCACGTCTGTGCCTCGTTGGCGAGATGTTAATTCCCTCGCCTGCTATGCAGAGAGTCATTGATTCGATTCCGACCCTGACGACTGCTGTATATTTGGAGTGGGGGGGGGGGGAGCCCGAAGGACTCGAAGAAAAATCCACTCGACCACGGGAAACAAGAGAGAGAGACACGCGAACTCCAAATATTCAGCAGGCGTCAGGGTCGGGATCGAACCCACGACCTCCTGCATACCAGGCGAGGTAGTTAACATCTTCTAGCCACCGTGATGACGATGAGAGAGAGAGAGACACGCAAACTCCAAATATACAGCAGGCGTCAGGGTCGAGATCGAACCCACGCCCTCCTGTAGACCAGGCGAGGTAGTTAACATCTCCTAGCCACCGTGGCGCCCCAATGTCTGCAGGACTGACATGAACCCATGATGCAGTGACGTCGCGTGGTTCGTATGGGCGCTGGTGCAAGGACTATAACTGCCCGCCCCCCCTAAATGGAAGCCACAACATCTTTGTTATAACGAATCATAGAATGTGGCGCCTTCGTCGAATATTCGACGAGCTTTGCTTGCTCTTACAATCTGATGCAATTTGTCTTCCAAAGTTAAAATGACATAATTTGTGAAGGTAAAAGCATCATCACGTGCTGGTATCATGACCCAGAATGCAAACTTTCCAAAGACGTTTTACCGCCAACACAGTCTTCTTGCAAACCCTGTAAACCCTTCACTAATCCGCACTGACCAGCGCGGTGAAGTATGGTCAAAACAATCCCCATGACTGCCACAGTATGGGGAGAGCTTATGTGTGTGTGTGTGTTGAACTTATTTCCCCACCATACGTTTGCCAACCGCGCTAGTGGGAGGCTTGGAAGTGACTCCTTGAAAGAAGCCAAAGTTTTTGAGAAGCCAAATATATTTTAACGAGCGTCTGTCTGCACAGCAAATACGCTCATTTCCCGGCTTGATTCGCGTCTGGGCCTTGCAGACCAATGTTTACAGAGGTGACCTTTGCGCCAATTGTGACCTCAGGTTTTGGCTGGCGTGGTTTTCGCGGTGGTGCCGCTGCGTGATGTTCAGGTCGCACCCCGCGCGTGTTGTTCGGCACGATGTCCGACGTTTCGCCGCGCCTGCCTGGAGCTCCCATGTCGAGCAACGCACGGAAAAGCACGGTCCCGAAAACCGGGCGGAGAGCCTCCTGGGTTTTTATTGCTCGTGGAAGTAGTTCTGCGGTGTCTACTTTTCCCAGATGTGTCGTTAAGATCTGCTGACCGAATTAGTTTTTTTTAAAGGACATTTCTTTGCCTCGTCAATTCGCACGTTGCAACACCCCGAATGGCCCAGGTGGGACGCATTTTGGTGATTGGACGGAGAGCGTGCGGTGTTTTGTATGAATGGCACGCAAAGTGAATGTTGCCATGGGTCCCTGGTGTGTATGTTTTGCTGCGGTAAGATACCAAGATATCTCCGTGACGATACCGAAGGGTCTTCCCAGTGGTAAAACAGTGGATAAGACAACAGCGCTGATAGCCGTGACTCAATAGCCCAACAGCCAGGTGTGTGACCGTCATTGAACCCCTTAGCACAGAGGCAATGATCCACTCCTGCTACAGGCGCTCAGCTACTCTGTGCAGAGACATTATGAAGCTTGCTGTCGGCTGTAACTGAAGCATGACATGCCACCCGTGATAACGACTAAGCCGTTCTACACCTGTCCGACAATCCGAGCTCCGAAATTTGAAGAAATCTCACACGCCACTGAGTTGTTTCATGCTCGAACACCTGACTGGGGAGTGAGATAATCCAACTCATCGGCCCTCTGGGGTGGATAAACTTAGTACCAATTGACTTTTATTAAAAAAAAAATTTTACCTACGTGACTTTACCGAAAAAACCCAAGAATATGAATCCTTGCAGTCACGAAAGCTTCAAATCTAGAACCAATTGACGCGTCTTTTTCTCCAGAGGGCGGTTGTCCCGTCACGAGGACGTGGAGTTTCCACCACTTACTCGGGACCCCAGTATGTGCACATCAGCCACCGCTCATACCTCGGTAACTGCAATTGCTGGACCATTCGCGGCACTCGTCCGTAAGAGTTGCCAACATGGACCCCCACCACCACTACCGCCCCCCACCTTCCGCTCCCTCTCCCGCCACAAGCAAACACGCGATTGAGTGAATTGACGCGATCGCTACGGCGCTAACTGGGTTGGGTTTTTTTTTGTCCGCTGTCTGGCTCGGTGGGCAGCATTTATTTAGATTGGAAGCACTCAATTAGCCTTTTTTATCTGCGTGTGTAATTCTATTCCTCGGGTTATAATCTTCTTCGTTTTTGTTATTGTTTTAAAACATGGGGGCGGGGGGGGGGTTCTTCACGTGTTCACGTCCCACGGGCTGCCTGCTGCCAGATGTAGGGACATTTCCACTGAGGGCGTGCGGGAGGAGAGAGAGAAAATGTTGTGTCTGGTTGATAAATCAGAGCCGAGTTGGAGGACGACGACGACGATGATTCGAACCAGCCAGCACTGGGGAAATGTCTCCACTGGCAGACTCGTGGTGTTTGAAGAAACACGTGCTTTGTCACAATTGTAACAAATATCATTATGAGGAAGGTTGCCAGTGTTTAGTATCCAAAGGGCTACATTCAAGCCACTCCACCACTTGATTCGCAACATCGTCCGGTTCAGTCGGTGTCATCCTCGTGCCGCCCGTCTCTCTCCGTCGTAAAGCGGCGATCCTCAACCACGCGGACAGCTGAGTCCTGGCCGGCTCAGCAGTCACGCGCAGTGGTCACGTGTGGTAGTGGTCACGTGGAGTAGGGGCGCGTGGTGGTCACGTGTTAGTAGGGGCGCGTGGTGGTCACGTGTAGTAGTGGTCACGTGTAGTAGTGGTCACGTGTAGTAGTGGTCGCGTGGAGTAGGGGCGCGTGGTGGTCACGTGTAGTAGTGGTCACGTGTAGTAGTGGTCACGTGTAGTAGTGGTCACGTGGAGTAGGGGCGCGTGGTGGTCACGTGTTAGTAGGGGCGCGTGGTGGTCACGTGTAGTAGTGGTCACGTGTAGTGGTGGTCACGTGTGGTAGTGGTCGCGTGGAGTAGGGGGCGCGTGGTGGTCACGTGTTAGTAGGGGCGCGTGGTGGCCACGTGTAGTAGTGGTCACGTGTAGTAGTGGTCACGTGTAGTAGGGGGCGCGTGGTGGTCACGTGTAGTAGGGGGCGCGTGGTGGTCACGTGTAGTAGGGGGTGCGTGGTGGTCACGTGTAGTAGGGGGCGCGTGGTGGTCACGTGTAGTAGTGGTCACGTGCAGTAGGGGGCACTTAGGTTAGGGGTGTCGCACCCGACCGAGACGGCGCACTTCGGGGTGCCCAAACCGTCCCACAGGCACACGCGGGTTCCGTTGAGCCTGGCCCGGTTTACCAGAAAGCACCCTAACACCGACACCCGCGCCATTCTCCACTAAGTGACGGTGACGTCATCACGGCGCCTGTGCCAGGCCAGGTGCACTTTGAGGCCGTGTGAAGGGTCGAAGGTTCGCTATAGACCCAGGTGCCATGGATTGACTGACTGAGATGACTGGCAGACGCACCACCTGTGCCCTCTACTCTGGCAACTTGCTGCATTTTAGCCACCCGGCGCTCCGCTCGCTGTTGTCAGTGTCGTTCCTCGGCCCTCCATTGTTGTTGGAGGGTGACTGCCTCCAACCGACCATCAGTAGTGTCCTTCACGATGGAAACACCGAAACAAGCCAGCACGTGCGCGTCTGTGCAGACGTACTCGCATTTTTTGTTTTTCCCTTCTTCTATGGACGGGTAAAACAAAT
Organism: Lampetra fluviatilis; assembly: GCF_964198595.1. Lineage (NCBI taxonomy): Eukaryota > Metazoa > Chordata > Hyperoartia > Petromyzontiformes > Petromyzontidae > Lampetra > Lampetra fluviatilis. Next base: position 2,575,753 of record NC_136327.1, on the reverse strand, counting down.
GAACCGCTGCGGTGTAGAAGTGACCTCTTGACCCGGGCATCTCGCACGGTGTGGGAGGCAGGGGGGTTGCTGTGTCACAGCTCGTCAGTCGGGTCACGGAGGGCGAGCTGGCAAGCCAGGCACGGCGTGTAAGCCACACGGCACAAGGGACCGGCATTTTCGTTTACATTTATCCTTAATTACCCATCGACAAAGCCCGCTACAACTCCCAATCAATTCACCACTCCCGTGTGGCCCGGCGGTAGAGCGAGCCGAGGGTTGCGAGTTCAAGGCCTGGTTGGTGGATGGCTCGGTCCATCATCCCACAGGACGGTTGATAAAATAAATACCACTTTGTGGGAGTGCGTCTATGCACAGGACTGCGGATATGACTCTCCCCTGCAAAAAGGAACGTGGAATATCGACCGCTGACTTAGGCCCTTAAGCGTGAGACGAGCACCACTTAAATGTCTCATTTGAGGAGGACATCTCGCTAACTGGATGGATTGTCGCGTCCCGAGATCGAGGGAGGTGGTGGCCTGCTAGTAGAGACTTTCATCCATTAGTGCGTTGGTGATTGCTCCTGATAATGAGGTCAGGGCAACATTGAAATACGAGGTAATTGCAAATCATTAAAACAATCCTTAACAAGACAAATTTCACAGATTCCTCGAGACGGGTTAGACTTGATTTTTGTTTTGCATTAGGGAATAAACCAGCGTGCCCAGAGAGGACCCACACGTACGAGGAGAGAATGCTCAAATGGCACACATAGATGGGGCCTGGAACCACTGAGAGCCATGAGATGTATGTATCGCAGTGAAACCAATAAATACATTTTTTTTATTTGAGAGCTGGAATTTAGCCACATTAAGTATAAAGCCAAATGTTGATACGAAGGCTGCACAGTCAATGGGGACCAGGTTGAGACCATCCACTCACTGCACTTGTGAATCTGGTTTCAATCGCCAACAGCTGAAACGTGGCAGATATGTGAACCACCAGGCCACACTTTTACCATTACATGTTTTATATATTTTGTACGCAAGTAAGTTAGCGTTTAAATTTCGATTTAAAGCTTTCGTGACTGCAGGGATTCATATTATTGGTTCTTTCGGTAAAGTCACGTAGAAGGGAAGTAATAAAATAAATAAATACATTTTATAAAATACATACTTTTTTTATTTCCCTGCAGTCACGAAAGCTTTAAATCGATAAATAATTATTTTATTATTTCCCTTCTACGTGACTTTACCGAAAAAAAACAAGAATATAAGTTACCGGTTGTTTTTTTGTTGTTAAAATTTGGATTTAAAAAAAAACCTATTTACTTGAGGGGCAATTTTTTAATCCGACCCGGTGGTTATCGGCGCTTGTCGTTGGGAGAGACGAGCCGTTGCCATGAGAATGTGGACATTGCATCACCAGCTCAGGGTTTGGCTCCACCCCCGCGCCCGGATTAATTTAGAGAGTGCAGAATTAAAGTCGACCGTTCACACCGCCTCATTAGCAATCCAGCATCTTGATTACCTGCAACAAAGCATTCCAGTGATAAGACAAAATTAATTCTGCTCGGAGAACGGTGCCAGTTATAAACTGGCAAAAGTTGAAAAGTACTTAAAATCACATGCACGTACACACACACAAAGGCAAAGATCCCCCGTATAGCCCGTAACAGACAGTTGGGGCAAGTGCTGTTAGCGAGAAGCACCTATGAAGGCCGGCACGGCACACGAGAGGGGTGGGTGGCCAGCACCACGCCAGGCCGCCTTTGTCTCCCCAGTGGCGATGTTTACACACCGCTACACCAGCTACTCATTTGAGGCTGAGTCGACCTAGGGGAGACCCAGCACCGGTTCAAATAATCGTCACCGGTGTTGGCCGTTAGCGAGAATCGAACCCGTGTCGCCGGGTTCGTAGCGCAGTGTGGCGCTGACCGCTATACACAGCACTGCCAATGTCCACGCGGTTTTCAGGATGAGGCCTCTTGCATGTCAGTGGTGCAACACGCACCGACTGCTCCCAGTTACAATTCCACAAAGCGGGCAGACTCCCCCCTTTTAAATTAATTGTGTTCGGCTTCATTGTGGGAGCCATCGCGTGTAAATATGTCCGATTAATAAAAACTACCGCACAAGGACCTGCTTACAAATTTTAAAAGGCTTCCATTGGGCTTTATAGTGACCATATTTTTAGGTTTTTCGGTAAAGTCAAGTAGGTAAAAAATTAAAATTAATAAAAGTAAAATTAAAATAAAATAAAAATCACGACGTTTCGGAGGCAACACAAGCTTCCGTTTTCATCGTCGTGATTTTTATTTTATTTTTATTTTACTTTTATTAATTTTAATTTTAAAAAAATTCCTACGTGACTTTACCGAAAAAACCTAAGAATATGAATCCTTGCAGTCACGAAAGCTTCAAATCTAGAATTCATAGAGTGACCCCCTCTGTATATTACATTGATAAACATTGTTCCGTAAACTCACGGGTGCCACGAGTAAACGAACGCCGCTTAATGGAGACGAGCACTTTAATTATAAATGCGACCGTTTATAATACAATTAATGCGTTGTCGTGTTTCAGTAGGTGAGATCACACTTAGACGGTGTCCCGGTTTCATCTCTTTTGCACCATCATCATCAGCAGCAGCCGTGGTCAATCCACTGCTGGATGAATGCCTCACCTAGCCTCCTGAGTTCGATGCCTGGCTGTGGCTGATATCAGGGGCACATGCTCCGGTAGCGTACAACCGAGCATCATCAGTAATGGAATGAATTCACTTTCACCCACGAGACGACATCACGCAGTAACAAGATGTGCACAAAGACACTCAAGCAACCAAACATCTTCATTGGGAAAATAAATGAAACGAGACGACAACATACCTCGTATTATTATTTAGGGATTCAGAGCGCCGCACAGAAAACAACAAACATCTCTAATTTAACAAACATGTCATGGCTAATTCTAGATTTGAAGCTTTCGTGACTGCAAGGATTCATATTCTTAGGTTTTTTCGGTAAAGTCACGTAGGTAGAAAATAAAATTAAAAGTTAATAAAAGTAATAATGGAAATAATTTATTATTTTATTTTATTTCCATTATTACTTTTATTAACTTTTAATTTTATTTTTTACCTACGTGACTTTACCGAAAAAACCTAAGAGTATATATCATCGCTAATACGTAGGTGGTTTATTTATTTATAAATGGGAGAATCTCAGCCACTAATGGCGCCCCTGCTACCGCTGCTTTCTTCACTACTTAAAGGAGAGCGCTCCAAATCTGAGGGCCAAGGACTGAAACAGCCCGAGCTCCGAAACGTCTTTTTTTTGCCGAAAGCGTGGCTGACTAACAGGAGCGTGGCGTGTGAGGATCTCAAACTCCTCGCAGCTTAACTGTGGTCACCCTCGGACGAACACTGCAGCGCTGTGTTTTCTCTTGGCATTGTTGAATCGGTGCAGATCGTTTGACTCGACACGCGGGTTCCTTCTTTATCATGGGACCTTTTATTTTTTTGCAAGTATCAAAGTATGAAAAAATATATAAAGCAGGAGGAGGTGTTAATATGTTCAAGCACCAATTCTATACCTTTTGCAAGGGCTCAAGTACTACATTAACCACACACTGTACACACACACATGGAAACACACATGCTCTAATAATTACGTATGCAGTATCTTTTAAACTGATTGGCCTACACCAGAGACAGCCTTCTTTAGGGACTAGTCTCTCACCAGTGTCAGACGAGAGAAGAACGCCAAAAGGCGAATAGCACAAAGACAATTCCACACGTATCAGAAGCATTTACAGCTCGGGTTGAGCAGCCATATCATAGGACCTTTTTTCGTTTTACTATTTGTCATGAGTGTTCTTTGCCAGATGTAAGTACTGTGTGCTTTTACGAAAGTTTTATCTTGCACCTTAATGCAATTAACAAACCGTGTTTGAATTGCAAGTGCACTGCAGTAATGAAAATAAATACGTGTTACGATTTTCTTTTGACATCTTGCCTGTGAATAAAATGTTTTTTCTGTTTTGCATAATTTTTTCACAAAAGCAATTAAATTATCGCGTCATTTTAGTGCACGCATTCGCGCGATTTGGTGGAGCGCGCATACACAATCTGCTCACGCAAATGGGATTTGGGGCCTAATTTTTGGGTTGCCTCAGAGACAATTTTGCAACAACTTTTTGGTGCAACATATCTCAAAGAAACGGAACTATTTTTTTTTATTTTACCAAGCCCCACTGAGCGGTAAATATATTTAACGAAGTGGCTTATCATCATGTGGTAATGTATAGCAGCCAAATCCTCTAAACGCGTGATTTTGATTCTAAATGTGGAGGGCAAACACCGGAGGACACGTAGAAAAACCCACGTGACCACGGGGAGAGAGACACGCAAACTCCAAATATACAGCAGCAGCAGGCGTCAGAGTCGGGATCGGGATCGAACCCACGACCTCCTGTATACCAGGCCAGGTAGTTAACATCTCCTAGCCACTGTGATTATGAGAGAAAGACACGCAAACTTCAAATATACAGCAGGCAGAGGTGGGACAAAGTCATTGTTATGCAAGTCCAAGTCGAGTCGCAAGTCATCAAATTCATGACTCGAGTCTGACTCGAGTCCAAGTCACATGACTCGAGTCCACATCTCATAGGTGGGACAAAGTCATTGTTATGCAAGTCCAAGTCGAGTCGCAAGTCATCAAATTCATGACTCGAGTCTGACTCGAGTCCAAGTCACATGACTCGAGTCCACACCTCTGACAGCAGGCGTCAGGGTCTTGACCGAACGCACGACCTCCTGTATACCAGGCGAGGTAGTTAATATCTCCTAGCCACTGTGATGATGAGAGAAAGACACGCAAACTTCAAATATACAGCAGGCGTCAGGGTCTTGACGGAACCCACGACCTCCTGTATACCAGGCGAGGTAGTTAATATCTCCTAGCCACTGTGATGATGAGAGAAAGACACGCAAACTCCAAATATACAGCAGGCGTCAGGGTCTTGATCGAACTCACGAACTCCTGCATACCAGGCGAGGTAGTTAACATCTCCTAGCCACTGTGATGATGAGAGAAAGACACGCAAACTTCAAATATACAGCAGGCGTCAGGGTCTTGATCGAACCCACGACCTCCTGTATACCAGGCCAGGTAGTTAACATCTCGCCACCACGGCATCCCAATCAACATGAACCTTATGGCGGGACCCTGGGTCCCGAATAAACTGAAGTCAAAATCGTAATTGATTAATGTATCATTGGCGACTCCGTCCCACCGCGCACACAAACGCCGCGACCCACATGGTGCGGTTCGTTCTGTTGCCGTGTCGTCCAAGCGCAGCGGCGAGGACGAATGCGCAGAAGAAACAAAACTTTGAAACTTTGATTAGTGCATCGTGCAGAGCTCGTCGAGAGGAATAGATCGCCCTGTCGTTCGCCTTCAACAGACATAGAATGACGTCGCAACGCAGTTCATGCGAGAGCCGGGGGCTTATGGGACCCCGGGGTCCCACCATGAGGTTCTTATCAGCATGTTGATCCTTAACACTATGAGACCTCCTTTACCAGTGGCAAAATGTAGTAATAGGGTTTTACCCTTTCAACTGGTACAAAACTGACACCTTTATACAAGGGATCATTTTTGCAATAACCACAACACAAGCAGTCAAAATGCAAACAAAAGGAAACAATTCACCAATGGAGACTAGGCTCTAAGAAAATCTGTCTCGGGTGTGGACCAATCAACTTCAAGGACAGTGCATATCATTATCATTATCAGAGTTGTTTCTTTTTGTTTGCATTTTGACTGCTTGTGTTGTGGTTATTGCAAACATGATCCCTTGTATAAAGGTGTCAGTTTTGTACTAGTTGAAAGGGTAAAAACCTATTACCATGTTGATCCTATTATCCTTACTGGGTAAAGGTGCAGGCCTGCAATGGCTCTCTCAACACCGTGAACGTGGCCTTATTTGGGCAATTTTATTGATCGGTAATCTGGTATGGATCACTGATGAGCTCTAATGAAACTTGATTATCCTGAAACCTGATGGGCTGTGGGGTAGCGAATCGAGCGCTGCGCTACGAACCCGGCGACTCGAGTTCGATTCCCGCTCACGGCCAACACCCGTGACGATTTATCTGAACCGGTTCTGGGCATCCCCTAGGTCGACTCAGCCTCAAATGAGTACCTGGTGCAGTGTGTAAAAACATCGCCACTGGGGGAGACAAAGGCGCCCGGGCGTGGTGCTGGCCACCCACCACCTCGTATGTTGTTCCGTTCTTCATATGTGCTACTCGCTAACATAACTTGCCCTAATCGTCTGTTGAGGCTACACGGGGGATCTTTGTCTGTATCACTCCCGCAATGCAATTTGTATTTGCGTACTGTGCACCGCGCGGCGTGTTAATACAACCGCGTGTTGAGACGCTGATGGGCTCACGACTTTCTGATTTTGTGCGATCACATCGAGCTTGTTGCCTTCGTGTCGCCAAGTTGAAACCTTCATTTTCACTTCCTTTGCAGCCTTCCAGCCGCTGGTCGCACCTTTTCCAAAAGCGACGGTAACGTCGTCTCCCCGTGGAGCTAGTGCGGGGCCTGTAGCATGATGTTATAAAGGGGCCCTAAAATAAAAAAAATAAAAACATGTAAATATTAAAACACATACTTGTTTTACTTGCACAGTAAAGTAATTGTATGTTTTCATTTGATATACAGCCAGATCATACGACAAATCGCTAACCTCAAACACCAAGTCGTTCATAAAAGTTGAAGGCAGTATAGTACTATAGTAATAGAGCAAGTGCAGAATCACTGAACCGTATTTGATTGTTTGAAAGCATTTAGCGCAAGTCCCTTGCAAGTGCGAGGCCCGTGGCATATGTAGCTATTTTTGTTACTAGGATAATCCGGCACTGGTCCCACCACCACCACCCAACCACCACCACCACCCAACCACCACCACCACCCAACCACCACCACCACCCAACCACCACCACCACCCAACCACCACCACCACCCAACCACCACCACCACCCAACCACCACCACCACCCAACCACCACCACCACCACCCAACCACCACCACCACCCAACCACCACCACCACCCAACCACCACCACCACCCAACCACCACGCCTCCGTCGTGCGGTCGGAGCGAGCCTGCCACGGCAGGCAATCCGGAGGCAGTTGGCGCTCTTCCAACGGTGACATCACTAATGCCGAGTTAAATCAAAACGGATTTTTCGCTTAGGGAAATTAGGCCCAGAAGAGTTTGAATGCAATTAGGGCACGGTTGCTTGGCTACTTTCAACCCAAGGCAGGCTCTTTTTTTAAATCAGGATGAGGGAAGGGGGTGGAGGGGGAGGGAACGCGAACTTTGGTAGAAAGAGAATTATTGAATCCCGCGTCTCTCTCATCACAAGGCCGTTTAAGCCGACTGCTCTGATCATCTCTCGAACGATTGGCGGACCCAGTAAACGACTCTTGCGGGGGGGGGGGGGAGCGGGGTTCGACGTTTCGCGACGTTTCTGTCTTTTCCCTTCAACTGCCGCGCCCAGTTTGAGGTGCATTCGGAGAGTTGAAGCGTCGGTGGAAGTTCCACGTTCTTGTGGCGGGATCTAATGAATGTTGAACAAACGACAACTGTCGACGTTTGTGCACCAGGTGATGTAGCCTCGCTCGGTGATGATGGTGTCTGTGGTGATAGTGGCGATGTTGATGGTTGTTCTGGATTGCAGAGCGGTAGTGTAGTGGTTAGCGCGCTGCGCTACGAACCCGGCGACCCAAGTTCAATTACTGCTCACGGCCAACACCGGTGACGATTATCTGAACTAGTCATGAACCTCTCCTAGGTCGACTCAGCCTCAAACGAGAACCTGGTGCGGTGTGTAAATATCGACACTCGGGAGACAAAAGCGGCCGGGCGTGGTGTTGGCCACCCACCCCCTCGTGTGCCGCGCCGACCTTCATAGGTGCTCGCTAACAGCACTTGCCTCAACAGTCTGTTAAAGGCTATAGGGGGGATCTTTGCCTTTGGTCGTAATGTTAGTTATGATGATGATGGCGGTGGTGGTATTGGTGATACTCATAATGATTGTTCAAGAATATATTGTGTAACGAGGTTAAAACTACAGAGACCAGGATGAGTCTAACTTTCAAGAGTCACCTGGGGCATCAGTCTGCCGGTCGTAGGAAATGACGATTGCTAATCTACAATTCCCACTGAGCACATTTGTCCGAGCCATTTTCCTCCGTGACAAATTCTGACCCTGACGCCGGCTCGCGGTGACCCAACTCTTTGCCGACGATGTCAGGAGATCTTTAACGTTCGCTGCGCGTGGTACTGTCACTGTTATTTACACAGCAGGGGTATTAATCAGGGCGGGCCGCTGGATTCGAACCGTGAACTTCCGCAGCTGACACCCGTGGGGGCGGGGTGGTGGCGGTGGCTTTTATTACGATGATCAACGATAGCCATGGGTTGAGGTGAAACTTCACAAGACCGATATGTGTGTGTGTGTGTGCACATGCGTGTGTTTTATGTTGCAGAGGTGACCTCTCTTATGCGTGGGCTGTTTCGAGCGTAAGGGATTTCACAGCAGCGCGATGTTGTTTCCAGACACGGGGAACAGAGAAGGGGGGTAGAAAGTGACCTCCCATTGTACAGAGGTCAGTGGCAGCTAACGAATATTTAATTGAAGCATTTATAATTGACAACAACAACAGCAAAAAAAAACCTCCAAATACCTGTGCAATGTGTGGTGGCTTAAGAGCCGCGGGTCTTACGCAATGAACACGTTTCAAAAGATACTGTTAGCATCAGCATGGCTTTGCAATTCACTCACAGTGCGATAGAGTTGTGTCGAAGACGTTCGGAGAGAGACGTCTACGTATAGTAGTCTGTGGTTTCAAGTTTCGCTCTCTTGTCTTGGCCTCTTTTCACCCCGGCCACGGAATTGGATATCGCTCTCGGAGGAAATTCTGCGGCTGTAACTCTGCAGCTAAAAGATGTCAGCAGTGCCTTTGCAAGCCCGGGCTGATATGTGTCAATGTCACGGCCAAATCACACACGCGCAGTAATCCATGTGGGCATTCGCAGCGCGCCAATGCGAGTTATTGTTGTCTGGGTTCCACATTGTTCGTGGGTGGTAACTCCTGCACAGTACATCAGAGCGCCCAGTAGCATTGGTTTATGAGGCCGAACGTTGCCGATGAGATTCAGTCGCGAGGTCGCGCTCATTATACACAAAGTGCTTGCCACAAATGAAACACGGATAACTCGCTGATCGCATCAAGGAGCATAAACCACCATAACGCGAACTGCGGTCATCCAAGGACGATCACTGCGTCGCGCTCTTTCAGATGCGCTCATGCGGCCGTCTGGAACGTTCTTCCGATATTAGGAAACGACTGGAGCTACGCTCTTGTCAATCATCTCGATTGGCAAACTCATTTCGTTAAAACTGCTTTTGTGTTCAGTTTGTTGTCCTTCCCCCGCACCTCTGATTAGCGCGGTTGGCTACGTACGGTGCGAAAGAAGTTCAACATACAATATACATACATTCGGCGATGACAAAGCTTGTCCACGGTTATTGAGCTCACGCACTGCTAACGGGAGATGTTAGCACGAAAGAAGCCTCACAAAGTGACGCATTCAAAGTTTAGCTTCCTTTCAGATGTGTTTTTTTCTTATCGTCTGTACAAATGAATGTGACTGAAGCACACTGCCTTGCGTACTTATTAAGTCTTGGGCACATGCGGCAATGGCCGTTCGCGGGCTGTGAAATTGAAGAAATCATCTCTCTGCTGCCCACAGGAGCAATTCTGTAATTACAGCCGTGAGACAGTCGTCGAAATTCTACATTACTATGGCGGGAGCTGGTCTCTGGAATAGAAGGGAGTCTGAATCAACGGCCCCCCCCAACCCTAACTGGGTAACCTTCTGATCGTCAGTCACGTGCCCTAACTGCATTTTCACCGGGGGAGTTATGACGTGACAGAACTACACAATGACCGAGACAACGATAACAATATCGTAGACACAGATGGACAGCGACGTTCTCCTTCAGCCCGCCGTCATCTAATACTTGAGTGCAATCTGATCCCAGTAGACATGCGAAAATTGGCCCATCGTTGGCATGTGGTTGGAACAGTGGGGTCAACGTTGACCCAACATTCCACGTTTACTGGGGGTGATTCCCAGCGGCTCAAGTTTGACCCCACGGAAATGAATGCTGGTGGCGATCGGCAACTGAATGTGGGCTTGCGTGTTCCACTTCTGCCACAAATTATAGTACCGAGTTTATGGTCTATGGGGCCGTCCATAAATGACGTCACGCGATTTTGAACGATTTTTGACCCCCCCCCCCCACTCGTCACACGGCGTCACAAAAAGTCAGACCCCTCCTCCAATATGACGTCACAAAGATCTGCCCCCCCAAATAAAACATGCTTCAAATCGCTTTAAACTATTGTCATTGTAGTGCGTATTTAATGTGGCGCTGCACTCTGATGTTGTAGGAGAAAACATTTATAAAAAGTATATTTAATTAAGTAGAACGTGTTGTCTATATTGATTTAAAGTTGCGCATTTTAAATGTGACGTCACATTTCTCACCCCCCCCCCCCCCGTCACACATCGTCACAAATGTCTCACCCCCCCCCCACCCCTAGTAGCGTGACGTCATTTATGGACGGCCCCACGTCACGTGGCCTCAAAGTGCACCTAGCCTTGCAGAAGCGCCGTGATGACGTCACCGCCACTTAGTGGCACATGACGGTGGTTGTTGATGTGTACATTGGCAATTCCAGAGCTATTTACTTATTTGCTTTATGGAATCGGGAAAACCCGTGCGCATTGGCACCCCAGTCAGCCACGTGCTCCGCTTGTGCATGGCCTCATTCACCACGGTGACGAAATGTTAACTACCTCGCCCGGTATGCAGGAAGTCATGCGTTCGATTCCGATCCTGACGCCTGCTGTATATTTGGGGTTTGCGTGTTCTCCCCGTGAACGCGTGGATTTTTCTCCGGGTCCTCCGGTTTCCCCTCCACGTTTAGAGTATTTTGCCCCTATAAATCTCCACGTGATAAGCCACTTTGTTGAGCTATCAATTGTGGCCAGGTCGCTTCTGAAAAAGAGCTACATAGCTCAGTGGGCCTTAGCTCGTCAAATAAAATAGAAAATAATTTAGAATACATTTTTTATTTATTTCACTGCTGTTGAGTGTTGTTGACGTGGAAGCGCAATAGAAATTGCGTTGCTTTTTCGATGATGCAATTACTCGCAGGAGGCAAACGATTCTGGCTTGAATTTCGATGTAAAGCTTTCGTGACTGCAGGGATTCATCTTCTTGGTTCTTTCGGTAAAGTCACGTAGAAGGTAAATAATAAAATAATAGAAATAAAACATACTAAAATAATTCTCACGACGTTTCGGCCACAACGCAAGCAGCCGTCCTCAGGTGAAGAACACGTGACTTTACCGAAAGAACCAAGAAGATGATTCTGGCTTGTTTAATTAGAGGACACCCGGATGCTGATAGTGACAGGGCCAGCAGCGGGGGGTAGACGACACGAAGAGGGTTTGGGACCACTGCTCTAGCACATCGGGGTGCCCTGTTCACTGCGAGAATTCCCAATGGGAACGTTTTCATCTGCTCGTGAAATCGTGCCCTGCGGAAAACACTGGAATATAATTGGAATATATATTGAATTTCTGGCTTCCAGGCCACTTCTTGAAATTTGAACCAAATTTGAATCTACTGTTAAATCACACGGATGGGGCGGGCGGGGGGGGGGGCTGGGAAAGGGGGGGGGGCAGGCGCGAGGGAGGGTGGGGGCCGGGAGGAGGCGATGGGGGAGGTTGTTCCTCGTGGCTACGCGTGTGGTTGCCCATTTCCATTGGCGCGGTTAAAAGGACAGAGAGTCTAGGGGCAGCGACGAGTGATTTAAGTTGAAACAGCGCTCGTGCACTGCACCATAAATTACTCTTGTAGATGAAGAACACAAAAGGGGGGGGGCGGCGGGGGGGGCGGTGTGACTGGAAGTAACTTTGCGATGTCATCACAAAGCCAACATTTGTAAAGTAAACCCGTTTCACGTGATCGCTGTTTCGCGGCTGCCACGCTCTTCGAGTGTGCGCGAGCCAAGCGGAGGACATCAAAAGGCCTTCGGATGGCTTCAATGAAGCCACGCAGATTCATCCCCGCTGTGCCTCTCTCTCTCTCTGACTTGGACCGCAACTTTGGTCGCCAGGAGCTGATATTCCACTCGAGATATTGGTGGGTGCACTTTCACCACGCACCATTCGTCTTGGGTCACGGAATAGGCCCCCCAAGTTTGTCTTGTGCAAAATGTTTGATTGCAAACTCACATCCCAACCACTGTCGTCATCGTCATCCACTGCTGGATGAAGGCCTCCCTAATACCATCGCCATTCCTTCCAATCATGTGGCTGTACAGTTCAGGGTAGGCGTGTTACAAATTTTCATCACATACCTACTTATTCATAGCATGGGTCTTCACATCAGTTGTGTGGTTTATGATGCGTCTACTTTATCAGAGATGAGTTTAAGAATTCATATTTTTTGATTTTTCAGGACAATTCCATATTTTTTTTGTCTGATTACCGGATTCTTATGAAGAGATGACTATGATATATATATTCGCCTGTCTATATGCAGAATATCTACTGTGATTAACTCCTGCAGTTTGTGCCTGTGCAACGCGGGGCTTTCGTGATATAGCTCATCGGAGTCCTCCAGTGTAAATAAATATTCTGATTCTACAAGGACGGTGTCGATTACAAATGTACTCAATTCACTCGCGAACAAAAAATAGTGGGGGCGGGGGGTGGAATCGTCTGATTGTCCCTCCACGCCACGAATACAAATGAGGCCGAGAGATGGGAAGCAAGTCAGGACCGCTGCCGACGTCAAAAAATAATCACCTCGTACGGCGACTCCACCGTTGAACCACCACGGTGTCAACCTTCCACGCCGCCAATTGTTGACCATCGACCGAAATCGGGACCGGGGCCACGTGGCCGATGCAGCCACGTGATGAAGATGATGATGCCACTGATTGGCGCCATCAAAGATTCGTGACCGGGGCCACGTGGCCGATGCGATGCGGCCACGTGATGATGATGATGCCACCGATTGGCGCCATCAAAGATCCGTGCGGCCCGCGCGTGGTGCGGCCCGCGCGTGGTGCGGCCAAGAATCCCAATCTACGTGAATCTGTATGAAATGAAAATGATCCATCTTCTTGGTTCTTTCGGTAAAGTCACGTAGAAGGGAAGTAATAAAATAATTAAAAATAAAACATAATAAAATAATTCTCACGACGTTTCGGCCACAACGCAAGACGGCTGCTTGCATTGTGGCCGAAACGTCGTGAGAATTATTTTATTATGTTTTATTTTTATTATTTTATTACTTCCCTTCTACGTGACTTTACCGAAAGAACCAAGAATATGAATCCCTGCAGTCACGAAAGCTTTAAATCGAAAAATAAAAAAGATCGTCCGATTCCACGCGACACCAAAATTGCGCATCAGGTAGAGGCCCCCGACGCATCAGTTCGGATTCAATCCCAGAACTTCAAAAGTCGACGGGCCCCGGTATACAACCCTGAACGTGCGCGCGTGCCTGCCCTCGGCGCTGCCGCATATGCGCACAACGTGTGCCGGCTTCTAAACGACATACAGATGAGGCGGCGGCTACGGCTGCAGCGGCGGCGGCGGCGGCGGCTAATCGAGCACAGGCTGGAGCCATAGGTGGGCGGCTGTCAGCCAGGAGTTACGGGGGCAGAACTTCCTCGCTACAACTCTGGGGACTCGTTTTTCCTCCAAATTCCCAAAGCGCCCTCCTTTCCGTGCCAAATGTCATCCCTAGCAGCCGCAGCAGCAGCGGCAGCAGCAGCAGCAGACGAAGACGGCCAGCATTTCACTGCGCTCACGAACAGACCTCGCCTTTGTTTGAACGTCGATACGACGAGACGGTTTCGCTGTCCCGCACACACGCACACACCCTCACACACGTGTGTGTGTGTGTATGTGTGCGTGTAAGGTCCTGGCAAGGATTATTCAACATCGCCTTGCTAGGCATGCTGAGGAGAGGCTTGCGGAGCCCCAATGTGGTTTCAGGAAAGGGCGGTCCTGCACAGATGCCATATTTTCTGTCCGTCTGCTACAGCAGAGGTGTAGGGAATTCCAAAAAGACCTACATCTCTGCTTTATTGACCTGGTCAAGGCCTATGATACCATCAGTAGGACTGGGCTCTGGGTTGTTCTTCGTGCTTTCGGAGTCCCTGACCCTCTGCTCACGATCATTAAGGACCTTCATGATGGTGAGCGGGCCCGGGTAAAACTACGTGGCCGGGAGTCGGAGCCTTTCCCTGTACACCTTGGGGTGCGACAGGGATGTCCTCTGGCTCCCACATTATTTAACATCTATTTCGACTGCGTAGTTCGTGAAGCCTTCAATAGCTGTACCGGGGGAATTACCATTTGGTACAGATATAATGGGAGGCTGATCGACGCCCGGGTGCGATCAAGGGATGGCTCCCTATTGGTCAACCACGTTATGTATGCCGATGATTTGGTAATAGCTGCTCATTCAGAAGAGGAGTTGGAGACGCTGCTGCTGAGGCTGGAGTGTGCCACTAAGAGGTGGGGCCTTACCATCAGCCCCACCAAAACTAAGCACCTGCCTGGGTATTTTGTACCATCGGGCACTCCGCCCCCACAACTCCCAATCGGTGATGGGGCAGTTGTGGAGAGAGTAGAGAGTTTCCCATACCTGGGCAGTGTGCTCATGACCAGCTCCAGTTTATCAGCAGAGGTCTCACTCCGAATCAGTCGAGCGGCAATATCTTTTCATCGGTTGCGTAACGCTGTGTGGAAGCTACCTGGTCTGTCGCTCCGCACGAAGCTTCAGGTCTTCTCGGCCACGGTCATTCCCTCCCTTCTCTACGCTTGCGAAACGTGGACCCCCCTAGTGGAGCATCTTCGCCGGTTGGAAACATTTAGGCTGGCCTGCCTACGATCCATCCTGGGTTTGACCAGGCTGGATTGTGTGAGGAGCTCACAAGTCCTTGAAAGATCTGGGCAAAGTCCCATCAGTGAGCTCCTCCGGCAGGCAAGGCTGCGTTGGCTGGGTCATGTAGCCCGCATGCCCAGCCACCGCATGCCTAAACAGCTTTTGTTCGGCCGGATCGAGGGGGCTAAACGGGCGCGGCACGGGCTAGAGAAGAGATGGAGTGATGTGGTACAGGAGGACGTGGAGCTGAGTGGACTTGCCGATGACTGGTACCAGCGGTGTCAAGATCGGCCTCAGTGGAGGAGGCTCGTGAAGGACGCTACTGGGCAGTTGGAGGCAGTCGCCCTCCAACAACAACGGAGGGCGGAGGAGCGACGCTCACAACAACGAGCGGAGCGCCGGGTGGCTAAAGCACAGCAAGTTGGCACAGTAGGGGGCACAGGTGGTGCATCAGCCAGTCATCTCGGTCATCTCGGTCAGTCGACCCGTGGCACCTGGGTCTGCCCCGTGACCTCCTGCCAGCGGGCGTTCGACACTTCACGTGGCCTCAAGGTGCACATGGCCTGGCACAAGCGTCGTGGTGACGTCACCGCCACTTAGTGGCGAATGGCGGTTGTTGTGTGCTCAGAGAAGAAGTATAAAACCTTCGCGAAAGTGCTCATCTGGGTATCGGACTTCGCCTCTCTCTCTCTCTGTCGGCTACAGAGCCGTTCCCAGTTGACGACAGGGGTGTGTGTGGTGTGTGCGTGTGTGTGTGCGGTGTTTTTTTTCCACTACACACGTTGTTAACTTTTAAAGAGTCGGTTCACCAAATCTTCTATTTTCCACTCGTTACACTTTTATTTGACCTCTTCCCCCTTTCCTCCTCTTTTATAACGTCCTCGCCCCCCCCCCTCTTACCCCCCTCCCTATTTCTTCACAAGTAGGGGGTCCCTATTGTTATCCATGTCCATGTCGGTCGCCTGGATGTACGTACGCATGTGTGTTGAACTTCTTTCGCGCCGTACGTAGCCAACCGTGCTGAATTGGAGGTGCGGGGCGGCGGGGGGGTCAACAAACCAAACACCAAAAGCAGCTCTAAAGAAATGAGTTATCAATCTAGATGATGATGATTTAAGAGTGCATAGTTCCAGTAGCTTCCTAATATCGGAAGGGAGAGCGTTCCAGACGGACGCGGAGGCGCGTCTGAAAGCGCCGCGCGACGCAGTGACCTCCGCCTTTGATCGATGGCCAGCAGACAAAAGCCGCTTCTGCTGCTGCTGCTGCTACTCGGGGATTCGCTCCTTCATAATCTCTTTGATGAGCTCAGCAAGGTATCGTGCCTATGCCGCCCCTTAACCCGCGCTTCATCATTTTACCTGCCCCTCTTCTCGAAGGCGATTTTTTTTAATCCCACCACGAGTTCCCGTTTTAACAAAACAAAAAGATTTTTTTTATTCCTTTAATTTTTCTCGCCGTTTTACATCAACCGGCGGTTCATCATTTTACCTGTCCCAGTTCTCGAAGGCGATTTTTTTTGATCCCACCACGGGTTCCCGTTTTAACAAAAAAAAAATAGATTTTTTTTTTATTCCTTTAATTTTTCTCGCCGTTTTACATCAACCGGCGGTTCATCCCTCCTCGAGAGGAGGTCGGCACGGAATCGCGAGTTCGGCCGTGAGGAGGTCTCCCACGGAGACCTCGGCTCATGCGACGCCGCGAGTAGCAGAAGCGCCGAGCCACGGGGAGGAGAGGAGGGAGGGGGGGGTGGCAATGACGGATTTAAATTGAAAAACCTTGAGCGCCACTCAAGACGGCTAGATCAGTGCGTGGAACAACAACGAATGCATCTTCTTACTGACTCACATCGATTTTTCTCGCTGACGACACATGATGTCTGAGTGGCGAGCGTGCGCACCCATGGGTCTTAGACTCGTGATTTGGGGTTCGCGTCGTCGCCTAAAAACCCAAGCTTCAGTTCAATACTCACTGTGTACTAGATTGAAAACATGTGATGGAGCATTACCACATGATACCATCAAAATATGAACTGCTCTATATATTCTAACGCAAGGATGAGAACTTAAAATATATGAATTGCTTCCAAAATGTATTCATTATAATGTTTTAATTGAAAGAGAACAATCAAACATATAACAATTGTTAATTTAAATAAATAAAGTTAAAATAATACAACATTAAACAATTCCAATAGGAAAGTAATAGAACTTGATAATTGTTTTTTTACCCTTTTATCTGGCAACAAAACTGACACCTTTTTTTACGAGGAGTCATGTTTGCATAGCCGCAATACCTGCAGTCATAATGCAAACAAAACACATAACTCTGATAATGTGTGCATTGTCCTTGAAGTTGATTGGTCCACACCCGAGACAGCTTTCCTTAGAGCCTAGTCTCACATGGGTTGGACCAGATGATGCCAAAAGGCGCCTTTTCACATGGGTTGGACCAGATGACGCCAAAAGGCGCCTTTTGGCGTCATCTGGTCCAACACCATGTGAGACTAGGCTCTAAGGAAAGCTGTATCGGGTGTGGACCAATCAACTTCTAGGACAGTGCATACATTATCAGAGTTATGTTTTTTGTTTGCATTATGACTGCAAGTATTGCGGTCTATGCAAACATGACTCCTCATAAAAAAGGTGTCAGTTTTGTTGCCAGATAAAAGGGTAAAAAAACAATTATCATATTTTTCTACTGGCAAATGAGGTTCCAATGGTGTAATAGGACTTTTCAAGTCGCAAAAAATCGCAGCAGCCTTTGCGATTTGCTCCTCGCATTTTTCAAATTTCGATTTGAAATCGATTAATCGTTCAGCCCGACTTGAAACGGCCCCAGAGTTGGGCCGGCCCTCATGCGGCCCGTGCATTGCCTCGTTTCTACGCGACATCGCCTCTGGCGGTGTAGCGAGTTTGCCGCCCGTTTGCAAAGGTTCAGGGTTCGTGGACAACGGCCGCCCTGGCAAATACTGCGGGTGTACTCATCACAGCGGACGTCAAAAATCCCGCGATGAAATTCGAAAAAGAGCAGGCCATGTATGCTGGCGCCACGTTCGAAATTTGATGCATTACTCGCAAACGACTTTATTGGGAAAAAAAACCCCACAGGAACATCGTCCGACAAGGGAAAACATAATCCAGCAGTATTGCTGGATTTTTTTTTTTATATAATCCAGCAGTACTGCTGGATTATGTTTTCCGCCTGAGGACGACCGCTTGTGGGACGATGTTCCTCTGGCGGTTTTTTTTTCCAATAAAGTGGTTTGCGAGTAATTCATCAAATTTGGAACGTGACGACAGCATACATGGCCTGCTCTTTTTCGAATATCATCGCGGGATCTTTAACGGCTGGAACTGATGGATTGTTTTTTTTCACCTGAGGACGACCGCTTGTGTTGCAATCGAAACGTCGTGATATATTATTTCTTAATAGGGTTTTTCTACTTTTTTCCTGGCAAAAAAACTGACACCTTTTGCAAGGAATCATGCTTACATTAACCACAATACTTGCAGTCAAATGCAAACAAAAAACAATACTCTGATATCAGAGTATTGTTTTTTGTTTGCATTTGAAGGTGTCAGTTTTGTTGCCAGAAAAAAAAGGAGAAAACCCTATTAGTATATTTTGGTACTGGCAAAGGAGGTCCCATGATATGATTTCTTGTTTTATTTTATTTTTCTACCTACGTGACTTTACCGAAAGTTCAAAAGAGTGTGGATTCCTGCAGTCACGAAAGCTTCAAATCAAGATTGAACATCGTCCCCTGTTCTTATTTTTTCCCCTCTGAACGCTAATTTTTCCATAGTAATCACAGCTCCGATCTCTATCGAGCATCTGCCTGATCCTCTTCGGATATGCATGTAGCAGATAAATGATTTGTTATGGGTAAGGATAGGAGAGACGATATAAAAGAACCATGTTTATTGTTTTAGTTTGAACTAAGGTGGCCGGCTGGTTACGCAAAGCGAGCAGCGTCGTGTTGCCTTTCCTATACCCTATCGTGTTGTTGTCGTGTTGGTTGTTGTCGTGTTGGTTGTTGTTATAGTGGTTGTTGTTGTTGTGGTGTTTGTTGTTGTCACATTCTGACCCCGTGCCCCTTACTGGACATGTGTTAAAACGAGAAAGAACTTCGTCGGCTCATCGGCTCCAGTAACAACACAAAGACAAAGATTCCCCATATAGCCTTGCAGACTGTAGGGGAATCGAGCCCGTGTCCGCCGAGTTCATAGCGCAGCGCGCTAACCGCTGCACTACCGCTCCCCCAAACAACACACAACTCACACGAGTCGTCTTGCTTGAGCCCAGACGAACTCTATCACCCCCCCCCCCACCCCGTACCGTTGCTCGCGATTAATGTGCTGCCGGTAACGACTGCCCTCAAATCCCCCCCCCCGCCCAAAGCAGTCAATCCTGGCCCCTTTAGTGAGAGAAGCCTTGGGCGGTCATCTTGGGCGGGCAAGGTGCCAGCGTAGCAGCTGCCCCAGGTTCACAGTGGTTGGTGGGTGGTGGGTGGTGGTGGTGGTGGGTGGTGGTGGTGGTGGTGGTGGGTGGTGGTGGGTGGGTGGTGGTGGTGGGTGGTGGGTGGTGGTGGTGGGTGGTGGTGGTGGGTGGTGAAGGTGGGTGGTGGTGGTGGGTGGTGGGTGGTGGTGGGTGGGTGGTGGTGGTGGGTGGTGGGTGGTGGTGGTGGTGGGTGGTGGTGGTGGTGGGTGGGTGGGTGGTGGTGGTGGTGGGTGGTGGGTGGTGGGTGGTGGGTGGTGGTGGGTGGGTGGTGGGTGGTGGGTGGTGGTGGTGGTGGGTGGTGAAGGTGGGTGGTGGTGGTGGGTGGTGGGTGGTGGTGGGTGGTGGTGGTGGTGGGTGGTGGTGGGTGGTGGGTGGTGGTGGTGGTGGTGGTGGGTGGTGGTGGTGGTGGGTGGGTGGTGGGTGGGTGGTGGTGGTGGTGGAAACGAGGCAATAGAAAGGTAAACAAATCACCCAAACGCGTACAAATAAAACAACCATCCCCATCCGACCATACGTAGCCCACCTTATTGTTCACACGTGACTCGGCCACAAACGATAGTTCAACAAAGTGGCCTCATCATTTGGACGTTCGTTGTGTGGCGTGGTTTGTACGTCCTTTCCACGCTTCTCTTAAAGTCATTTCGCGCGACGTTATTCACCATGCTACGTCGAGTTTTCGTGAAGTTCTTCTGCTGAAAATACAGCCTCTACCTCCTATATGCAGTTGGCAAAAGGTGCCAAAGGCAGCCGCGATGTAAATTAGACATCGAGGCTTAGATGTGCATCCTGGAAAAGTGGTGGGAGGAAGGCGGGAGGGGGTGAGAGAGAGAAAAAAATCGTATTAAGTAAAACAAATTAAATGACAGGTCACCTTGTCCCTAGTAGTAGCAGATATCGAGAGAGTGAGAAGAGAGCAGGGGGAGATGAATATCGAGCAGAGGGTTTAATGATGGCGAAGCAACTCACGCGCGTGCCGGTTTCAAGAGTTGCAATCGTTTCGTGTCATTTTTGGCAGTTTTGAATAAACAAAGCAGAATTTATTGGAAGTGTGTTTGAATAGTTTCCCTTTTATCGTCAATGTGCTGTGGTGTGTGTAGCGATGCGTGCAGTTCGCTTCGCAGAGCGTCGCGTGGGGGTCGTTTTGATGCAGAGAATGTTAAGTAGGTTTGGGATAAATAATAATCGTAAGCGGACCTTCATCCGTGATTTATGAATTTTACAAAAGCATATTAGCTAATTGGAATAAATATAACTCGGTCAATGTCACCGAGACAACTATGCAATGAGACCCAAACCTATCGAGAAACATTTAACGTTTGCAATAACAAATTTATTTTTACGAGAGAAGTTATCATCATTGAGTTCACTAACTGTGAAATCGGGGATCGATTTAATTCGGTCGTTTCCATGGTGGATAAAATTGGTACCACTTTGTGACAAGTCAGCAGTTGCTCCTCTCCTGCGAAAGTATTTGTTGATATGATGACAATGATTTCCTGTGACCATTGAAGAGCAAAACCGTTTCAATAATTGGCGATAAATCAGTGTAAAATGTACCACGCCTGCATTGATGCGTTCATTTATCAATAACAAATTCCCTTCTTATGCTCCAGATAAATGTACAATATCATTTCTAATCAGGCACTTGTTAATCCAGTCGTGGGGGTTGTTTGACCATACTTCACCAGGCTGTACACTGCGGGTTGCATATGTGGGGGGGGGGAACCCATTACTGGTTCGGATGTATGTTTGCTGAACTTCTTTCGCACCGTACGTAGTCAACCGTGGTGAGCCGTGACCGCATATTAAACTCGAGACACAACGCAGTGCAGCGCTAACCACTGCGCCACCGCTCCACCTACTCATCAGCTCAGTTCGGATTTGGCTCACGACCCAAACACACAGTGGCTTGCACTTGCACACAATAATGGCACGAACACATTTTGTACGAGACCACCGAGCAACCGGAACGCTTCCCTGGTAAGTCGGCGCTGGGATTCGGGCCTGCCACATAATGGGACCCCAACTTAAATAATTTTTCGATGTAAAGCTTTCGTGGCAGCAGAGATTCATCTTCTTGGTTCTTTCGGTAAAGTCACGTAGAAGGAAAATAATAAAATAATAAAAATCTAACATAATAAAATAAAATAATTCTCACGACGTTTCGGCCACAACGCAAGCAGCCGTTTGTCAGGTGAAGAACAGGTCTGTCGGGAAGACAGCGTCTGAATGAAACATCACCAGGCTTGGAGCGTATATTAAATAATTTTGCCGGCTCAGTGAAGTTGAGACTTAAGTTGGACTCGGCGTGTGATGGCCCAACTCCAGCACCAGGCTAATGCCCCCGTTGTTCGATGACCAACTTCGATCCTTCGCAAAAAGCTAATTTGGCTTCGGCGTTACAGTAGCCTGAATATGGGCCACTCCCTGCTGAGATAACCAACTAGTTGCAGCAGTGGAAATCGAACTGTGCGGGCCGGCTCGGTGGCGAGCACACTGACAATTAGTCTCACGCTCGGACATTTCCAGTTCGCGAGATATTTCTGGGTGGTTGCATGTGACTGGCAGTCACAGCCATACTCTTAGTTTTTTCGGTAAAGTCACGTTGGTAAAAAATGAAATTAAAATTAATAAAAATAAAATAATAAAAATGTATTAATTTTAATTTAATGTTTTACCTACGTGATTTTACCGAAAAAACTAAGAGTATGAATCCTTGCAGTCACGAAAGCTTCAAATCTAGAAGTCACAGCCATAACAAGAATGATACCGATGTGGTGGTCTCTGATACGTGCACGCCTTTCTTTAAGTGGGCGCGGTGATGGCGAAATGTTAACTACCTCGCCTGGTATACAGGAGATCGTGGGTCACGATTCCAACCGTGACGCCTGCTGCTGTATATTTGGAGTTTACACGCCTGTCTCCCTGCGGTCCCGTGGATTTCCTCCGGGTCCTCCGCTTTTTTTCGAGTTATCATTTGCGAGAGCCAGGCGTGTTTCTGAACAAAGAACTTCATAGCTCAGTGGACCTTACCTGGTAACATGAAAAAATTGTAGTTAAATAATTACGTCTGATCTCCACGTGCGTGTGATGTTTTTTTTCTTCCAGGCACGGTATCGTATCCTGCAATGTGCTATTGTGAACAAACATCTCAAACATGACTCTCTTTTAAAATGCGTCTCCAGACTCTGCGAGGCTCTCTCTCTTCAGCTCAATAATGATTATAATTACATCAGGCCATACATGTGGACACTTCATAGCTAATTTGCATTGTTGACAACGCAAATGAAAAAGATAACAATAATGAACACGATGATGTAAATGTTTTGTCATATAAATAAAGTATGCAATGAAAAACAAATGATTATAATGTCAGTATTAGTCAACTACAACAAACACAAAACATACGCTATTCGCCACACAAAGTGCCAGTGACGTGACCACAGGTGTACTTTGAAGCTACGTGAAGCGTGCAAGGCTCACTGACGGGAGGTCACGGGAAAGACCCAGCCAGGTATTGTGTGTTGATTGACTGTGCTCCTCTTTGTGCCAACTTGCTGCATTATAGCCGCACCGGTGCTCAGCTCGTCCAATTTTTGACGCAGCATTAGTCACGAACCTCATCCGTCAGGGCCGATCTCGACACTGCTGGTACCGGTCATCGGCAAAGACACTCAACTGCCCGTTTTGCCCCCCACTACCCAGCCAAACAGAAGCTGCTTGGGTACGCGGTGGCTGAGACAACGCGGATTACATGACCGAGCCAACGCAGCCTTTGAGGCTGAGTCGACCCAGGTGAGACGCAGGATAGGTTCAGATAATCGTCACTGGTGTTGTCCGTGTGCGGGAATCGCTACCCCTCACTCACCCTCCACCCCAGACAAATACAAACACAAAGATCCCCCATATAGCCTTGCCAGATTGTTGGGGCAAGTGCTGTTAGCAAGCACCTGTGCAGACGGGGGGCGGGTGGGGGGGGGGTGTCCAACACCGCACGTAAACACAACGACGCGTGCGCGCGCACAACACGTGTATACAGACACCACACCACACACGCGAACGTAAGGAGCTTTTTCACACGTTTTGTTACACGCACACAGACACAGACAATCACCCCCTCTTCCCCCCCTTCCCCCCGGCGTTACTGTCCCCGCGCGCTCTGGTTACGAGCTCTGCGGCACCGCGGGAGCAAAATTGCTTCCGCGTCTCACTCCTCGTGATGAATACGTCTGGGGCGATGCGTGGGAGAGGTAGCCGGCCGTGAAATGAGGTGGCAATGGTAAGACCTCCGTGCCCCATACATTTTTTTTTGGCCCTGCGAGTTTCCTGGGCACAGGTTCAGTATGATCACCTGGTCACGGAGCGTGGGACACCCCCCCGAGAAAATCGCTCAACTCTCTGGAAGAGCGTGCGGCTGTATGCGCAATCGTGTTTTTTGGGGGTTCTTTTTATTTATTTTGTATTTTTTCGGTTTTTAATGGGTGTTGGGTTTTTAGTAGTTTTTTTGTTTTTGGGGGGTTTGGTTTTTTATTTCGGTTCTTAGTGGTTTTGGGGGTTTTTTGATAGTTTTTTTATCGGGTTTTGTGGTTTTTTAGGTTTTTTTGTTTTTTTGTTTCTATTAGGTTTTTTGTTTTTGCGTGTTTATAGTTTTTGTTTGTTTACATAACCTAAACAAACAATTATACTTATTTAATTTTACCAGGTAAGGCCCCACTGAGTTATACAGGGTGCTTCAAAAAATTGTGAACACTTCCGAGAATTTGCAACAACACCACGATAAATGTGCCTCCGGGCTCTGGAGACCACCTGGAAAAGATTCCAGACACGCCTTGACAACGATGGCGAACGAGTGGAGAAAGTATTAACGTACATTTATGATCACATTACAGTGTTATTATCCGTTCTTTTTCAAATTAAAAACGATAGTTCCATGTAAGTGTTAACATGATTTTTTGAAGCACCCTGTCCAGCTCCTTTTTAGAAGCGATGTGGAGGGTAAAAAAAACCGGAGGACCCGGAGAGAAATCCACACGACCACGAGGAGAACGTGCACACTCCACATATACAGCAGGTATCGTCAGGGTCGGGCTCGAACCCACGACCTCCTGCACACCAGGCGAGGTAGTTAACATCTCCTACCCACCGTGGCGTCAAGAGTCGGGCTCGAACCCACGACCTCCTGTACACCAGGCGAGGTCGTTAACATCTCCTAGCCACCGTGGCGTCAAGAGTCGGGCTCGAACCCACGACCTCCTGCACACCAGGCGAGGTAGTTAACATCTCCTACCCACCGTGGCGTCAAGAGTCGGGCTCGAACCCACGACCTCCTATACACCAGGCGAGGTCGTTAACATCTCCTAGCCACTGCGGCGCCCCAGCTGACGGACAGCACATCGAGAGGCGAGATCACGTGACCGAGGAAGGCCCGGGTTATCCAAAATGTAAGTTACCATGCGATTGGGGTTCGCTTGACTATAATTCATTCACGCTGGTCGTCGCCACGCTGGTGCTTCACGGATGGGAAGGGACCCACGACCAGTTCAGATTCCACTGGCGTTAGCCGTGGCCATGAGTTGAACTCAGGACGCCGGGTTCACGGCTCAGTGCGTTAACCGCTGCACCACCGCTCCTACTGTCAACTCACCCTCTCGCAAAGCAGAGTTATCGTTGTAGTCGCCGATTAATTTTTGTCAGTCCACGTTGTCACGAGATGTGGCATTTTATTTTTGACGTTGAGTAATTTCCACTGCAAATGTCAATATTTTAGACGTAAGGCAAAATGTTACAAAAAAAACTATCCCTGTTCAAATTGATATTGGTCAGTGTCCCTTATGTGGTGGTGACCCTGAGCCGGTGATGGAAATGCCACGTTCCTATGGCAGGAGCTAGGTTCGCCCACCAATGTTATATCAAGTTAGCGCCAATGTTAGAATAAAATATAAAACAATCGCATCAATGCTGCACTAACACACATGCCAGAGTACTACCGGACTCTATGAAACATACCATTAGCGTTACGTTCAATAAGCACATTTAATAATGTCTCTGTAAAGCTATTACAGTATGATTTTTATATCTCAGTTAGGTTGCATTTGACCACGTGTGAAGCTGTACTGGGAGGCAAAGGTTATCAGCCACATCACCCCATCATGCATGGTACATTTCAGCGTCTTCATTATAATAATTAAACAATTACATGATACACGTATTTGAAACGTCGTGGGTAAATTGCACTGCACCCAGATATTTAAAAAAATAATTACTGTAAGTTGCTTTTAAAATCAATTCACAGCCCTTCAATATGTCTCTTGCTGGATGAAGGGCTGCCTGTATCTTTTGCTATTGTTCATGGGGGGAGGGGTTGTTTGGTCATACTTCACCACGCTGGTCAATGCGGGTTTGGTGAATAAAGAGGTGGGTGTTGAGGAGGGGAGACAGAGGTCTTACGTCTCCCTACCTCGCCATGGTGGTGAGATGTTAACTACCTCGTCTGGTATACAGGAGGTCGTGGGTTCCATCCAGAGCCTGACGCCTGCTGTATATATGGAGTTTGCGTGTCTCTCTCTCCCCGTGATCGTGTGGATTTTTCTCTGGGTCCTCCGGTTTTCCCCTCTACATTTATAATCAGCATCATGCGTTTAGAGGACTTTCGCTACTGCTTTCAAATTCCACATGATAAGCCACTTCGTTGGGCTATCAGTTGTGGCCAGGGTCATTTTGAAAAAAGAGCTTACCTGAAAAAAAAAAGTTGAAATTAATAAGATCAGGTTCTAACATCGCTCGCCACTGATGTTTAATGCAACCAGGAGTTGAACTCGGGTCACCTGGTTCGGAGCACTTACCACCGCTTCCACGAGAAACGTGTCTTTGTTTAATGCACGCGAACTGAATCTCAAATAAAACTCTCAAGGGGCACTGGAAGATCAGCACTCGACGACTGCGGTGCATTTAGCGCGATTGGAATTGTTGATCAGTGCTTTCATGGCATCGTCGACGGTTAGCAATGTGATGGCCTCGTGATGTCAAGCAAAGCTGTCAGGCTTTGCCAAGAGCTTAGAAGCCTCGTAGCAGTATCGGCATCAATGACAATTCTAGACACATCTCGGGAAGAGCTTTTACACGGTTAGCGCTAATTGTGTTATTATGTTTCTCGTTCTTTGCAAAATGCTTAGCCAAGGAGAAATTCCGTATCATTGTAAGCCGATTTAATACTTTCCAATAATTACTTTTAAGCAAAAAAAAATATCTTTGGCCCTGTTGCTTAAAAAACGCATACATTTAACAGTTTACGTTTTGAGTTCACCTCCACGGTTATTTACTTCGCCTAGAAACGGGGGGGGGGGGGGGCTTCCCCGAATCTCACCACGAACGTCGCCGGCCGTGCTCCATCCACTCCGAGATGAACGGCTCCGTTACCGTCCCACTCGCAGAGCCACTGAACCACAATCCACATCACCTCCCTCCCCCGGCCCCACGAGTCAACGACCATCGTCACTCCATCTCCACGGCGGTCGTACCTCGTGGCTTTCGAAAGAAGATCGCCCCCCCCCCTTTGGCTGCCATTCCATCGCTCGTCTCAATCCGTCGGCCCGTTCCTACCCGAGCTCGCTTTCTCTCCGCGACAATCGATATTGCTGTATCGATCATTTCCTGCCTTTTTTCCCCCCATACACGCTGGCGCATTTGGGATCGACGGATGAAAATGCGCCCTACAAATGTAAATTATTATTATTAATAATATGACGCGTCTGACTTTTTTTATATTCCTTGAGCCACGTATTTTTTGTTGTTTTTACGTCTCACAAATGCAATCTTGCAGCTTTCATTCCGCAACATTCTTTGTCAGTGTCCACGTTTGCCATCCACGTCATATGGACCGCTTAAATCCACCGCCGGATGAAGGCCTTCCCATGCCCATATCAGTCACGGAGGTTGTTTGGCCATACTTCACCGCGCTGGTCAACGCCGGTTGGTAAGGAATAGAGGGGCTCGGAACCGTTTCAGACTTCACTTAAAGTCACTGATGTGAAATCTTAATTTTAGAACTTTCGTGACTGCAGGAATTATTATTTGTTTCTTTCGGTTAAGTCACGTCTAAAGATAAAATAATAAATTAAATTAAATAATAGAATACGACGTTTCGATTGCAACACAAGCAATCATCATCAGGTATAATGAAATAGCGACATAAAATCTAACCAGAAAACTATAGACAGACATATTAGCAGACAGATATCACCAAGATACATAGAGAGAGCAACACTGATGTGAGCCGTGGACAGCACTCAAACGCAGGTTCATTGTGCAGCGTGTCTTGTGGTTGTTGTTGTTGTTTGACTTGCATCCCACTGGGATTTTTGCACACAGCGTTGGTGTACGGTGATTTTGCTGTTTTTTCCTGGATTTTTCTGTTTGCGCTTAGTCACTTTGAGATGTTTTCTTGTTCATGTTTTTGTTTTTTGTTTGTTGCGGTTGCACCCGATTCAAGAGCCGAATGGCTCACAGGGCTATACCTAATCAATGAAACTGAAACAACTGCACCGCCAGTCTATGCCCATTGAAAATGTAAGCAAGCGAAAACAATAATTTACGTAATAATTACATAATGTGATGTATAGCTATACTTACAATATATGATTATATAACCTGATACCAATCTCAGTGGCTACTTTCTCTAATAAAAAGGACTGTCTAGTCACATTAAGGACTTAAAAGCAAATTGGCACGCACACACACATAGAGGAAGACATTATCTTTTAACGCATTCTTGTAAATTATTAAACGCCAACATGTTTATAGCAGAGGCTACAACTTATCTTAGCTCCTGCGTTCAAAATTCCGACACCTCTGCCATCTCCCCCCGCGTGCCATTTCGACGGTCGCATCCCATTATTTGGGTTTTTTACGGTAAAGTCACGTAGATAGGTTCAAAGAAAATAACAAAAAGTTGTATCCTGGTCACCTAGCAACATAACAATAAAAATATCTCAACATATTGTTTTTGCCGGGAGATGGCCCGCTACCTGATCTGCACGGCTGTAAAGTTGTGAATGTCCGTGACGCGACAGCCGCGTAGCTCCCCTGCCATTGTTATTATTTATCTTGTCGAGAGCCTCAAACGTGTCCACTGCTGGCCAAAGGCCTTTCCCATTGCTCTTACATTCATTCCTGTATCTTCAGCGAGCCTGTGGGTCCCTGCGTGAATCTATGGGTCTCTGTGTGAGTCTATGGGTATCTGTGTGAGTCTATGGGTCTCTGTGTGAGTTTATGGGTCTACTTAATAATAATATAAATCATTGTCATTTTACTTTTACATTGCGTCATTCATGCTAATTGCATCCCGTAACGCCGCTGTTGTTGTCACCCCCCCCCCCCCCAATCATCTTCCATTCCCCCAGGAGCTCCCGTCCAGTCGTGACCTCCGAACTCTGCGACGTCACCTCTTTCCCCCTCTCCCCCTCTGTGCCACCTCTCCCACTGGGCTGGCTTCCTCTGCTTCTCCCTCCTACCCTTGGTCTCCACCCTCCCGAGTTGGTTTCGTCTCTCTTCTCTTCGTCAGAGTCGTTCTCACGAGGTGTGCTGCCCACCGTCACCTGGTGCTCTTCCCACGGCCGTCACGAAAGTTTCCAAAGATACCAAAGAAATGTGCCGCTCGGTGACAAGATGCCCGACAGCACAACCGAGAATATCATCCGTATCATCATCATCATCATCATTATCCGTATCATGAGTATGTTGATCTTCTTTCGCACCGTACGTAGCCAACCGTTCTAATCGGAGGTGCGGGGAAGGACAACAAACTCAACACAAAAAGCAGTTCTGAAGAAATTAGTTTTCAATATAGGCAACTTAAAAGTGCATAGCTCCAGTGGCTTCCTAATACCGGAAGGAAGAGCGTTCCAGACGGCCGCAGAAGCGCATCTGAAAGCCCCGCGTGACACGGTAACCACAATCTTCGTTCGATTGCGAGCAGCCAAAAGCGGCCGCCGCCGCGAGGATGAGCGGAGTTTGCGTGATGGTTTATGCTCCTTGGGACGACATCAGCGAGGCATCATCACCATCATCAGCCATGGTCAATCCTCTGCCGCATGAAGGCCTCGGCAAGTCCGCCACCACCGCCGCCTCTCTCTCTCTCACGATGCAACAGTCGCACCCATCTCCACGGCGGATGCCCTCTCGGACGCGACGCCTCCCTTCCTTCCACGAGAATGTCATCGCGTTGTTTTTGACCACGCACGGGGGGGGGGGGACATTGTCAGCGAGTGCATGGAACACGCTAACGGCCGTGCGGTTTACAACCCTGACCCTCGCCCGCTCAACTTTACGGGCTGCCGTATAGTGAGCGTGGGGAGGCCACCACTCCGCACGCCACCCCGTACACGAGCATCGCACCCTCGGTTTCGGTTCTCAGGCAATCACCCGGCGTTCCTCGAGATGTTATTGCCACAGCCCCCACCCGCTGGCCTTTGAGAGTTTCCCAACCCCTTTAACTTGGCGGCCCCGATACGAGGTCACGGTCCTTTGGATATCTCGCGGGCATCGCGTTAAGTGAATGACCTTGACCGTGAGCCAGATGCACGGTTCAATGCCCAACGCTACCACCATCACCGCCACCACCGGCACCACCACCGCCTCCATTACCGCCACCGCCGCCACGACCACCGCCACCACCACTGCCACCACCACCACTAACGCCACCACCACCACCGCCACCACTGCCACCACCGCCACCACCACCATCATCGCTGCCACCACCGCCACCACGACCACCACCATTGCCACCACCGCCACCACCGCCGCCACTGCTACCACCGCCACCACCGCCACCACCGCCACTAACGCCACCACTGCCATCACCGCCGCCACTGCCACCACTACCACCACTACCACCATCATCGATGCCACCACCGCCACTACGGCCACCACCACCATCATCGCCGCCGAGTAATTAGCAGGAGAATGCGTTCCGTGTGTGTCGACGTTAAATACCCTGTGGCGTCACTCGCCAGCTGTAGGCTGCCGGTTCCAGGGCACTCATCATCTCACATCCCACGAAAGTTTTTTTGGCGCAGTAAAATTACAAACAATTAAATCGGAAGCAATTAAAACCTTCATCGCTGCAGTCAGGCGCCGCTTTCAACAGAAGCAACGACTTAGCAATGCGTTATGATCTGGTTAAAAGGACAGCATTTCATTGAATGCATCAGCGTAATCTATTAATTAATCGCCACCACTAATTGTATGTCCAAAAATGTTTGATTTCCTTTTGTATTAATTGACATTTTTGCGTGGAATGTAATAAGCGTGCGATTATAAAGTGGTGACATTTGTGCAACGAGATGGGTGTTGAATATAATACAACACACGGGTACAATTTTGATAGATCACAGAATACGAACAATTCTGTTTGATTAAAGGATGAAAATGCATTACATTGCGGTAGATAATGCAAGCAAAAATAATTAAATTGTTTAAATCAACTATTAAAATACCCCATTCATAACATATTTGTAGAGTTGATTTGAAGCTTTCGTGACTGCAGGAATCCATATTCTTGGGTTCTTTCGGTAAAGTCACGTAGATAGAAAAATAAAACTAAATGAAAAATATGTTTTATTATTTTGAATTATTATTAATATATTATTTTTTCTTTGTTTTTTTTTATTTTCTACCGACGTGACCTTACCGAAAGAACCAAAGGGTATAGTTGTAGAGTTATCTAAATTGGAATGAAGATACACGTGGAGCATGATATAGGAATTTAATGTCAGGATGAGGTGAACAACTGGGGAAAGTGATGGACAGGAGTGGTCCAAATGTCTTGTGGCCCCGATGTAATTCTCAAAAAACGTCCTATTTTTAAAGTCAAGTTTATTTTAAACAGAAATTAACATGATCTATAATAACTAGCATGGATAATATTGGTGGCGAAAGCCTACGCGTTAAACGGGAATGAGTATGCAAAGGAAAAATATTTTAGAGGTTAATTGATTGGGGGGGGGGGGGGAGGGTGTCACAAGACATCTGGACCACCCTGTCGATGTAACGAGGAAACCGAGGATGTCGCGATGGGTGGGACACGAGTGCGGGGTGGAGGAGGGCCAGGCGACTGAGACACGCAGTGGAGTGACACCGCAGAGATCAGCAACAAAGGGGAAGACCTACAGCCAGACACTGGTGGTTGCTGATGGTGGCGGTGGCGGTGGTGATGATGATGATGGCGAGACTGTAGGAGTGATCCTTTGAGGCTGAAGTGTCGGCTGAGCAACAGCTGAGGGTCCGAGCAGACATGGAGAATTAGAGCGAGAGACAGTGGCATCTTTAACACGTGGGAGGCTTTCGTGACCAATATCATCCATGATGTAGGTTTTTTGGGTTAGATCGCGTAAATATATAAATGTGTCGTTAAACCCGCCACCACCCGACACAGCCAATTAGGAAGGTTTGTCCCGTAAACAGAACATGCCAATTCGTTATTAGTACAGCACACCGGTGTGTTGGAGTGCAAATCCACAACATTTACAATCTGAGTACGACGTGTCGCCAGTAATTGCAACTTGCTTCATCAGGCGACAGCCAGAATTGTGGAAAAATTCTCCTCTTTCGTTCCTTAAGTAGGCAGTGGCATCAACGTCACATTTATTAAAAGAGCTCTCGTTCCTGACCTTGATAATTTCCTGTGACCTTGAACCCAGGATTTGTAGAGGTCGGAATCGTTGAGCCAACGCACAATGTATGAGTAGGCTGCAGGGTCAGCCTCGTGGTCAACACATTCGCTACAGCGAAATTCTTCCATCGGGTCAGCAATCGATTTCCTATACAAAGGCAAAAACCCCCGTGTAGCCTTAACAGACTGTTGGGGCAAGTGCTGTTAGCGAGCACCTATGAAGGCCGGCACAGCACACGAGGTGGGTGGGTGGCCAACACCACGCCCGGCCGGCTTTATCTCCCCAGTGGCGATGTTTACACACCGCAACCAGGTACTCATTTGAGGCTGAGTCGACCTAGGAAAGGCCCAAAACCGGTTCAGATAATCGAGCTCAGGTCGCCAGGTTCGTGACGCAGCGCGCTCGCCGCCACACCACCGCTCCGCACTTCCTACACACGCCCAGTGACACCTGGAAGGAGTTACACAGTAAGTACACATTGTTGGCCGGTGTTGGTGAGACGGTAAGAGCGAACTTTTGAGGCTGAATGTCGCCTGCGCAACGGCTGGCAAATGAAGCAGACGGACAAGGCGAGACGGTGACCTGCGATGGCACTGACCGCGATGACCTCTTGATCTTGAAGCGTTATTCTCTTATTGTTGTTGTTGTTTTTTAATTGCGTCCAATTTGTGATCCTTACTGCGTCTACCCGGGGACAGGCGCAGGCAGCTTGTGAGCGAATGCGATAGAGAGAACGGAGCCCCGGCAGAGTGGCAATAGACAACATGGGCCATTGATTCACTCATCCAGGTCACTCGAGGTGCACCTCGGGGCAGCATTATCTCTCTAAGCAGTGTGGGCGCTATCTGTGACCGTAAAGGGCTGCTGGCTGATGATTGCATTAGCATCCGTCCGTTTGTCTCTTAGTCCAAAGTCCCGTGGGTTTTGGCCCTGGCAGGTACAATGTCAATATTCGGGCCACCCCTGCGCGTCCCATCACACTTGTGTCGTGCTTTGCGCATGTCCGTGCCCTGTAAATAGCGCAATTATACGCGCTGCTAATGGCCCAATTAACGATCTGCGATAATTAAAATGAATCGTCGGGTTGAGCGCGCGCGCGCACAAGGTTAAGTTGGATGTATTTAGTGCCACGTGCTTATCTTTCCTCACTGTGTTGCATCACCCGTCTTGGCACTATTTGTGGAAATTCCACATTCCAATGGCAAGGGCCAGTGTCTCCTCGGCGCAACCACTGGTGACTTCTTCCCACAATTGTGTTTCTCTTGAATCCAAAAAAAAACTGTTCAGGATTTGAAATTTTACATAGAAAATTCTGCCACAATTATTTATTTTTTTCCCGGGAGAAAATAAAATAACTAATGAGTTTCGATTTAAAGCTTTCGTGACTGCAGGGATTCATATTCTTGGTTCTTTCGGTAAAGTCACGTAGAAGGGAAATAATAAAATAACATTGTGTTATTTTTTTCCCCCTTCTATTTGACTTTACCGAAAGAACCAAGAATATAACTGAGTGTTTTTGTGCAGAAAAAACACACAGCAGAGCTGGGAACAACACTTCTTCATCTTCATAGTAAAGGTTTTTGGGTTAGATCGCGTTATTATGAAAAATATTATTCATAATAAAAACATTAATCATGAATAATACTGGTCGCGAAAGCCTCCGTGTTAAATTGACTTCTTAATAGACTTGCTGTTTAACACGTGTGAGGCTTTCGCGACCAATATTATTCATAATCAACGTTTTTGGGTTAGATCGCATATTTATAAATGTGTCGTAACCCTCCACAACCCGACACGGCCAATCAGCAAAAAAGTGTCACGTTGACAAAAGACTGCTTTAGCCCACCGGTGTGTTGAAGCGTGAAACCACAACATTTACAATTTTTGAATACGACGTTTCGCTGGTAATTGCATCCAGCATCATCGGGCAATTCGCCAGAATGTGCTCTCTTCTGATACGTAATTACCTCAATATACTTAAACTACTTGCGATGCTTTCTTCTGGTTACATCGCTACCTCAATGCGCGCATATACAGTGATCCATTTACAGCTACCCTACCCATGTATAATGACCCCGAACGAGCTCTTAGATGTCTTATTAACAGCTGATTGAATACTGTGAAAGCGATGGCTCCGCAACTTTCCAGAGGAGATGGTTAAACTATTAATAAGTGCGGCGGTGAGATTTGGTGGGAGACGACGTAGGGGCTTTGACAGCAATGGCTTCCTATGATTCATGATTTCACTGATCACCCCGCGTATGAAACCGCACGCTTGCTCGGGACGGTGTTAGGTCAGCTAAACAATACGAGCCGTGTGTCCCGAGCCGTCCAGACAGCCGGCGAGCCAACCAGCAAAGTATCGACAGTTCTTATACATCCTCTCCGGCTTTTGTGTTGTTGTTGTTGTTGTACATCTCCCTAATGTGACAACGATGTCAAGCCTTGGTCACCCCGGTCTCCAAGAAAGGAAGTTGATCAACAATGACCCGGAGGCGCGATCAATCGGCCCTTTCAGCCCGATCTGGCTGCAGACAAATGCACGCACAGCCACCCCGCGCGTCTCGCGGTGATGCATTGAGCGAAGCGGGTGGCTTTGTACGTCCCAACATTGAAGTCGTTCGATCATTCAATCAGCATTTGCCCGTTAGCAGTTTGGCCGACGGAAGAGCCAACCTTGGCTGTCGTGCCGAAGAGATGTTGGCTGTGGCAGCAACGCCTGCCACAATGTCTCGGTATCGCTTAAGAATCAGAATCATCAGAAATATTTGTCTATACCGGAGGAATCCGATGGGCTATGAAGCTCCTTTTTCACAGATGTCCAGGTGAAAGAGAGAATATCGAGCTGGCCGGTTGGTGGAGAGGTCAGAGGGGTCAGAGGGGTCAGAGGGGTCAGACAGGGGTCAGAGCCCAGAGTCGGAACTGCCGATATCCCAAGGTTAGAATTTGGGTTTCAGCCACCGATGATTGATTACATTTAAATAAGTCGGTCAATGTGTTTTTGTATTATTAATATTATTATTATTAATCTTCAGTTTTGGAATCTACGCTCCGACATAGGTGGCTTTTAATGTCAACTGATGCTGTGCAGGGCTGAGGTTCAGAATATACCCCATCCATTACCCCCCCCCACTCCGCCCCACCAAGTCTGAAGGTGCCACAATAAAATGACGTCAGAGATGATAAAGCCCTCTGTGACGCCACTGTTCAAGGGCCCCACCTATCAAACCAAACTGCTTTTTCGATATAGTAGTAGGTTTTTACCCTTTAAACTGGTACAAAACTGACACCTTTTTTGTACCAGTTTAAAGGGTAAAAACCTACTACTATATTTTGCCACTGGTAAAGGAGGTCTCATAGTGTTTTTTCGATTTAAAGCTTTCGTGACTGCAGGGATTCATCTTCTTGGTTCTTTCGGTAAAGTCACGCAGAAGGGAAATAATAAAATAAAATATAAAACATAATAAAATGTTATTGTGTTTTATTTGTATTATTGTATTTTTTTCCCTTCTACGTGACTTTACCGAAAGAACCAAGAAGACCAACTGTTTTTATTTTACCAGGTAAGGTCCTCTGAATAGATAGCGGCCAAATACTCTAAACGCACGGTGATTTTAAATGTGGAGGGAAAAACCGGAGGACCCGGAGAAAAATCCACGCGACCACGGGTAGAACATACAAGCTCCAAATATAAAACCGGCGTTAGGGTCGGAGTTGAACCCACAACACCCTGTATACCAGGCAAGCTCGTTAACATCTCGCCACCGTCCCATCGGTGTCTCAAGGCTCAGTATGATGTAGCGCGGTAAGCTTCCTGCCGAAATTATGACTCTCACCGATAATCCCTTGCAAACTGCCAGATCGATAGCAAACGCCGTGACCCAATATTGCGGTGTGTGCGAATTGAACTGGAACAATGAGTCCATTGATTCGCTTAACCGACTTAAACATTCGAATCTCACACGGTTTCAGTGACCCCAAAAATGCGGCTGACCCGATATCCGGCCCTCCTGAAGGCAGGAAACCCCCGACAAGCCCCTTGGGTATCCCCCGCCTTAGCCTCGAATGAGTACTTGGTGCAGTGTGTAAACATTGGCACTGTGGAGACAAAGGCAGCCGGGCGTGGTGCTGGCCACCCTCCCCATCGTGTGCTGTAGCGGCCTTCAAAGGTGCTTGCTACTACTCGCTAACAGCACTTGCCCCAATAGTCTGTTAAAGGCTATTTGGGGGGTCTATGTTCACGGTGTGTGTATGTGTGCGCGCCTTGATTCCGGCTCACGAATATCTTAACCGGTCGTGGGTCTCCCCTAGGCCGACTCAGCCTCAAAGAAGTAGCTGGTACGGTGTGTAAGAACATCGCCACTGGGGATACAAAGACTGTCGGGCGTGGTGCTGACCACCCGTTCCGGCCTTCATCGGTGCTACTCGCTAATGGCACTTGCCCAACAGTCCGTCACAGGCTATACGGGTATGGCGGGGGATCTTTGTCTGTTTCGCCTTGCTTGTAACATGCAAGAGAAAGGGTAGTTTACAGTCCTTGTTCATTTTAACAACCCGCGATCTGCCTCGAGCTCCGCGGCAAAGGTTGGAGATTTCATTTCAAAGTAACCACAGATAGAATGCATGGACAGACATGGGGCCGCCGGGAGGGAGCGAATGTAGACGCAATCATAATTATTATAATAATAATACAAAGGCTCCCTCGGCAAAAAGGGTTTCGCAGCGCTCTATTTATTAAACAGGAGACGCGTGGGGCTTCCAGGGCAGAATTCAATTATTTATTCTCCGTCTGAAAGCTCAATCGAATAAACTGCTGCTGCTGCTGCTGCCTTGGCCACCTTCCATCCGTCTCCTCTTACCAACCTGCCCTGTCGTTTGCATACTTTTAATACTCGAGCCGTGCGTTTGATTTTCAGTACGTGTTTGTATTATTTATTATTATTATAGCAGCAGTAACAACGCTTGTTTACACAGCAAAGTCTTCGTTTTACGGGAGGGTTGAACGTATGTACCATGTTGAACTTCTTTTGCATCGTCAAGGGGCAGAAACCATCACGGGAACTCCGGTCTTCCTCGCAGCAACAGCAGCAACAGCAGCAGCAGCGGTGGCTTTCGGCTAGCCATCGAACAAAGACGCTCACCGCGTCGCACGGCGCTTTCAGATGCGCTCCTGCCGGCCGTCTGGAACGCTCTTCCTTTCTGATGTGAGGAAGGCGCTGGAGCTACGCACTTTTACATCTAGATTGAAAACTATTTTCTTTGGCACGGGTTGGCAATGTACGGTGCGAAAGAAGTCCAGCCTACGTTGGTTCCTCTGCATATTTTCGCGGTGGGTGAGGGCGGGTGCGACGCGACTGCTGCTCCACGTGTCATCTCAACCGTGGACCTCAGAGTGGGTGCACCTAGCTTGGCACAAGCGTCGTCGTGACGCCACCGCCACTGAGTGGTGAACGGCGGTTGTTGTTGTTGGTGTACTGTAGTTGTTGTTGTTGTAGTGATCCCAATTGAGTCATTTGCGGGTCTTTTTGCAGCATTGTTGAATGCTTGGGCAATGTTATGAGTAACTGTGGATTTTGGGAACTACCCAGCAATGGCCTCGCTCGGGGTGGGTCGGGCTTGGAAGGTGGTAACGGATACCCTACCGAACATTGATATTTTATTAATATTTATCGGAAAAATACTTTTTAAATATTTTTTAAAATTGGTATTAATCTCGGGCCCGACTTAAACACTTTGCAATGTCGGTACTGACCCTGGTCCCCGTCGATCCCTCTGTGTGTTTATTTATTTATTAATTTCAGAACTATCCCTTGCAGTCAAAGGGCCCAGCCCATGGGTCGGCAAACTGGCAGCTTCGTGGCCGTTATTTATTTGAGGACACCACCACCACCACCGTCTCGCTGTTTCTTCACATCGCATTGCGGCTCTTGAAATATTGACGGGGGTTGTTGTTTTTTTATGTCGTTGTTGCTTTGTTACCAAATTGGAAGCGGTCAAAAAAAAATCTTTAGCTCTGCTCCTTATTTTTGGTTTGCCCGATCCCCCTTGGATCTCACAACCAACGGTCGAATATTCTCGAGCTTACGAATCGTCGGCTCGCGTAGCCCCCGCCGCGCGCGCGCGCGCTCTCACCGCTCGTCGCGACGAGTTGCAGCAGTCGGCATAGTCTGGCAGGACGATTCTCAGCGCATGGGAACAACGCACACTGACCGCTATTGAGAAGCCTCGTAGACATCGGGCCGTGGGAAAGATACGTCACCTAAGTGGGGGGGTGGGGGGGGTGGGGCGGGCCTTGAGGACAAATTTTTGCTGATGCAGCGTCTAGAAATAACAATACGAGTAATACTCACTGCCCTGAATAATTGCTAATCCCTGGCAGGTCTTAGGGCAATTGAAAAACACTTGCGCTTTGGTGGATGTGGATGGGTTGTTTGGGTTTTGTTTCCCCCCCCCCCCCCCGTAACACTTGCTGAACCCAAACTGGCTAGAAATGGCAAGCGGTCAGCAACAGACAGCACAATCTACAAACGTAATAGAGTGGTTCACAGTCGAAGTGATCTCCTGTCCAAATGAGCACTGGGATGGGGTGCCAGTCGCCTGTTTACAGTTCTTAGCCGGTGGCGGAGATCCCTCCTTTCGCACCTCCGATTATCACGGTTGGCTACGTACGGTGTGAAAGAAGTTCAATATATATACGAGCGAGTGGGCGGGTGAGTGTGTGGATGAGTGGTTGAGTGAGTGAGTGTGTTGCTGTGACCTGCAGTGTGATGAATGAGTGTTTGCATGAAGAAGGTGAGTGTGTAGATGAGTGGTCGAGTGAGTGAGTGTGTTGTTATGACCTGCAGTGTGGTGAATGAGTGTTTGCATGAAGAAGGTGAGTGTGTGGATGAGTGGTCGAGTGAGTGAGTGAGTGTGTTGCTGTGACCTGCAGTGTGGTGAATGAGTGTTTGCATGAAGAAGGTGAGTGTGTGGATGAGTGGTTGAGTGAGTGAGTGTGTTGCTGTGACCTGCAGTGTGGTGAATGAGTGTTTGCATGAAGAAGGTGAGTGTGTGGATGAGTGGTTGAGTGAGTGAGTGTGTTGCTGTGACCTGCAGTGTGGTGAATGAGTGTTTGCATGAAGAAGGTGAGTGTGTAGATGAGTGGTTGAGTGAGTGTGTTGCTGTGATCTGCAATGTGGTGAATGAGTGTTTGCATGAAGAAGGTGAGTGTGTGGGTGGGTGGTTGAGTGAGTGAATTGAGTGACTTAGAGACTTGTTACTTTCTTCCAAACACATTTCAAAGATAAAATCGCATGGTTATCCCACAAGGGCTATTGAATGTAAAATAATTCAAACAACGCAGCCTTGCACAGACATTAACAAGCTCACATTAACTCACTTCGTCAGGGTTATGTTATTTAAAATATATAGTTTCAATTTCGTTAGACTTATTCCAATTGTGGACTTTTTTTAACTACAGTACGATTATTTATACAGCATTTTAACATCAATCCTGGATTCTTCGGAATGGAGTTGTCTTTCCTTCAGAATATTCGATCTCCCCGTAATAATAATATTAATTTATGTTGTAGAGAGCGTAAGTCATGCTACTTGCGTCTCAAAACGCTGTACAATATTTATAAACATGATCACATTCAGGGCAAATACTATTTGTGGAAATTGTTAAGTTGTTTTAACTTGTTGACACACCCCGACTAGACATCTGTGAAAAAGATATCATCATAGCTCATCGGATTCCTCCTGCAAGTAAAAATAAAAATTCTGATTCTGATCCTGTTAAGCGAATTGAAACCGCTCAGAAAAAAATCAACAAAAAAATCGAGAAATGCTATAAACCAAAAACGGCATAAGCAACAACAACAAAAAAGATTTCAGCAACAGAAGTAACTCTGCCATAAAGTGAATGGTCTGGATTGTTAGGCGGGTGACTGTGGTCATGTGTCGTGCATGCTCGCTTGCCAACCACATCCACTGCCTTTGCAAAGCTCACACACTCTCTCCTCTCTCTCTTGCCAAGTCTTTCGCAACCGTTTGGAAGGAGGAAGGCAACGTTGCTGCTGCAAGTCGGCGCTGAAACATGTCGAGAGAACAAATGGAGCCTGAGCCCTTTGGAAACCTGTTTCAGGTCAAAACCCAGAAGCCTCCTCCAGTTGTGCATAAGGCCCCAGTCAAAATGTTACTTTCCTAACGTATTCATTTTACTTTATTAGTATTCGTGCATTACATGTACAACAACAAAAAGTTTCGGTCACCGTATCACGCCCGAGTTGCATGTCAGAATCACGACTGCAGGGTCGTACGCAATGTCAAACCATGCAGTGTTGGCCTCATTGTCAAGCCACGCAGTGTTGGCCTCATTGTCAAGCCACAAAGTGTGGGCCTCACAATGTCAAGACACGCAATATGGGCCTCACGATTGTCAAGCCGTGCAGTGTGGGCCTCATTGTCAAGCCACAAAAGTGTGGGCCTCATTGTCAAGCCACAAAGTGTGGGCCTCATTATCAAGCCACAAAGTGTGGGCCTCATTGTCAAGCCACAAAGTGTGGGCCTCATTATCAAGCCACAAAGTGTGAGCCTCATTGTCAAGCCACAAAGTGTGGGCCTCGTTGTCAAGCCACAAAGTGTGGGCCTCATTATCAAGCCACAAAGTGTGAGCCTCATTGTCAAGCCACAAAGTGTGGGCCTCGTTGTCAAGCCACAAAGTGTGGGCCTCATTATCAAGCCACAAAGTGTGGGCCTCATTGTCAAGCCACAAAGTGTGGGCCTCATTGTCAAGCCACAAAGTGTGGGCCTCATTATCAAGCCACAAAGTGTGAGCCTCATTGTCAAGCCACAAAGTGTGGGCCTCATTGTCAAGCCACAAAGTGTGGGCCTCATTATCAAGCCACAAAGTGTGAGCCTCATTGTCAAGCCACAAAGTGTGGGCCTCGTTGTCAAGCCACAAAGTGTGGGCCTCATTATCAAGCCACAAAGTGTGGGCCTCATTGTCAAGCCACAAAGTGTGGGCCTCATTGTCAAGCCACAAAGTGTGGGCCTCATTATCAAGCCACAAAGTGTGGGCCTCATTGTCAAGCCACAAAGTGTGGGCCTCATTATCAAGCCACAAAGTGTGGGCCTCATTATCAAGCCACAAAGTGTGGGCCTCATTATCAAGCCACAAAGTGTGAGCCTCATTGTCAAGCCACAAAGTGTGGGCCTCATTGTCAAGCCACAAAGTGTGGGCCTCATTATCAAGCCACAAAGTGTGGGCCTCATTATCAAGCCACAAAGTGTGGGCCTCATTGTCAAGCCACAAAGTGTGGGCCTCATTATCAAGCCACAAAGTGTGGGCCTCATTGTCAAGCCACAAAGTGTGGGCCTCATTATCAAGCCACAAAGTGTGGGCCTCGTTGTCAAGCCACAAAGTGTGGGCCTCATTGTCAAACCATACAAGTGTTGGACTCGTTGTCAAACCACAAAGTGTGGGACTCGTTGTCAAGCCACAAAGTGTGGGCCTCATTGTCAAACCACAAAGTGTGGGCCTCATTGTCAAGCCACAAAGTGTGGGCCTCATTGTCAAGCCACAAAGTGTGGGCCTCATGGTTAAGCCACTAAGTGTGGGCCTCATTGTCAAGCCACAAAGTGTGGGCCTCATTGTCAAGCCACAAAGTGTGGGCCTCATTGTCAAGCCACAAAGTGTGGGCCTCATTGTCAAGCCACAAAGTGTGGGCCTCATTATCAAGCCACAAAGTGTGGGCCTCATTATCAAGCCACAAAGTGTGGGCCTCATTATCAAGCCACACAGTGTGAGCCTCATTGTCAAGCCACGAAGTGTGGGCCTCATTGTCAAGCCACACAGTGTGGGCCTCATTGTCAAGCCACAAAGTCTGGGCCTCATTGTCAAGCCACAAAGTGTGGGCCTCATTGTCAAGCCACAAAGTGTGGGCCTCATTGTCAAGCCACAAAGTGTAGGCCTCATTGTCAAGCCACAAAGTGTGGGCCTCATTGTCAAGCCACAAAGTGTGGGCATCATTGTCAAGCCACAAAGTGTGAGCCTCATTGTCAAGCCACAAAGTGTGGGCCTCATTGTCAAGCCACAAAGTGTGGGCCTAATTGTCAAGCCACAAAGTGTGGGCCTCATTGTCAAGCCACAAAGTGTGGGCCTCATTGTCAAGCCACAAAGTGTGGGCCTCATTGTCAAGCCATGCAGTGTGGGCCTCATTGTCAAGCCACAAAGTGTGGGCCTCATTGTCAAACCACAAAGTGTGAGCCTCATTGTCAAGTCACAAAGTATGGGCCTCACAATTGCCAAGCTACGCAGTGTGGGCCTCATTGTCAAGCTACAAATTGTGAGCCTCATTGTCAAGCCACAAAGTGTGGGCCTCATTGTCAAGCCACAAAGTGTGGGCCTCATTGTCAAGCCACAAAGTGTGGGCCTCATTGTCAAGCCACAAAGTGTGGGCCTCATTGTCAAGCCACAAAGTGTGAGCCTCATTGTCAAGCCACAAAGTGTGGGCCTCATTGTCAAGCCACAAAGTGTGGGCCTCTATGTCAAGCCACACAGTGTGGGCCTCATTGTCAAGCCACAAAGTGTGGGCCTCATTGTCAAGCCACAAAGTGTGGGCCTCATTGTCAAGCCACAAAGTGTGGGCCTCATGGTCAAGCCACAAAGTGTGAGCCTCATTGTCAAGCCACAAAGTGTGAGCCTCATTGTCAAGCCACAAAGTGTGGGCCTCATTGTCAAGCCACAAAGTGTGGGCCTCATTGTCAAGCCATGCAGTGTGGGCCTCATTGTCAAGCCACAAAGTGTGGGCCTCATTGTCAAACCACAAAGTGTGAGCCTCATTGTCAAGTCACAAAGTATGGGCCTCACAATTGCCAAGCTACGCAGTGTGGGCCTCATTGTCAAGCCACAAATTGTGAGCCTCATTGTCAAGCCACAAAGTGTGGGCCTCATTGTCAAGCCACAAAGTGTGGGCCTCATTGTCAAGCCACAAAGTGTGAGCCTCATTGTCAAGCCACAAAGTGTGGGCC
This sequence comes from Lampetra fluviatilis, assembly GCF_964198595.1. NCBI lineage: Eukaryota > Metazoa > Chordata > Hyperoartia > Petromyzontiformes > Petromyzontidae > Lampetra > Lampetra fluviatilis. The sequence continues at coordinate 2,532,531 of NC_136327.1, read as the reverse complement.
TCATTGTCAAGCCACAAAGTGTGGGCCTCTATGTCAAGCCACACAGTGTGGGCCTCATTGTCAACTCACAAAGTGTGGGCCTCATTGTCAAGCCACAAAGTGTGGGCCTCATTGTCAAGCCACAAAGTGTGGGCCTCATGGTCAAGCCACAAAGTGTGAGCCTCATTGTCAAGCCACAAAGTGTGAGTCTCATTGTCAAGCCAAAAAGTGTGGACCTCACAAATGTCAAGTCACAAAGTGTGGGCCTCACGAATATCAAGTCAAGCAGTGTGGGCCTCACAATTGTTCATGGGTGCCTTTGTTTTTTTTACAATGCTTCTGACCAGGGCAACGTTCTGCGTGCATGTTTTAACCAAAAGCTTGCCGTGGAGTGAAACCACTCCGAGGGTTTATGTTGTCTTACTCAATGAATACTAAGGAACAAAACACTGTACTAGCGGGGGGGGGGGGGGGAGAGTGGTGGTGTTTAGCCCACTGCACTTTGAATCCAGCGACCACCGTGCGACTCACAGCCATGGATAAGAGGTGTGGCGAGTGATATCATTCCCACAAACCCGGACCGATCAGCGTGGTGACGCACGTGTTATTGTACCCAAGTACAAAACATCTATTATTTTATTTTACCAGGTAAGGCCCACTAAGCTATTCGTTATTTTTCAGAAGCGACCTGGCTATCACAAATGATAGCTCAACGAAGTGGCTTATCGACCTGTGAACATTTATAGCGGCAGCCAAACACTCTAAATGCGTGATGCTGATTCTAAATGTGGAGGAAAAAACGAGCACGGGGGCAGAGACACTAAAACTTCACATTTTCGACGTGCGTCAAGTTCTGGATCGAACCCACGACCTCCTGTATAGCAAGAGAGAAAATAACATCTCCTAGCCACCGCTGCACCCCATATTTTAACCACTCACTGCTGTATGTATATACAATTTGTTGAAATTCTTTCGCACCGTACGTAGCTCAACCATGCTAATTGCCACTCACTGCCGCAGTTGTGCCAATTAGCAATAGATGAATGCCGCCACCGCTATTAACAATGCAATGCTTTTCACATTGGCCGCATGAACGCGTTTCTTGCTGTCACCGCACGCGCCGCTGCACGCGGCCATCTGCGAAATGCCGTCTGTGGCCACATTTTCACCGCCGACTGAAAGTCACTTTGTGCGAAGTATGATCGAACGCATTATTCCGCGCTCTGTAAATCCACCGCTGAATGAAAGTCGCCCGCCACCACCCCCACACTGCGTCAGTCGTCATGCGCATCATGGGTACGAAACGCAAGGTGGTTAAACATTGTTTTTTTCTATAACGGTGCAATGAAAACTAGCCGTGGGACTGTCACAGGCAGAGGCAAAGACGGGGAGGCTCTTGAGCCTGGACTTGAACCGGGGACGGGGTGTCGGCAGCACTGACGGCTGGGAGAGAGCATTCCAGACTTTGGGGCACCGGCAGCAGAGGAAGGGCTTGACCCACCCACTGAACAGAGGGCTTTGCTTGGATCCTCGTACGTACGTTGAACTTCTTAAGCACCGTACGTAACCAACCGTGCTCATCGGAGGTGAAGCAGAGCACACGTGCAGCGGAGTAGTAGAGGGAGAAGAGAGGTCAGAGAGAGGGCGGCAGAGGCGAGTGCTGAGAGAGGATCTCGAAAACTTTGAGTCCTGATCGTGTAGATGATCCAGGATTTAAACTAAAACTTATAAAATATGTTTTATTTTACCAGGTAAGGCCCACTGAGATATGTATCTCTTTTCAGAAGCGACCTGACCACAAATGATAGCTCAACAAAGTGGTGCATCACGTGGAGAAGTGGAGCAGCCAAATAGTCTGAACGTGGAGGGGAAAAAACGGAGGACCCGAAGAAAAATCCAAGCGACCACGGGGGAGGAAATGCAAACACCAAATATACAGCAGCAGGCGTCAGGGTCGGGATCGAACCCACGACCTCCTGCATACCAGGCACGGTAATTAACATCTCGCCAACAGCGGAGGGATGAGTATTGGGGTGATGTGGAGACATTAAAAGGTGCGAGCGATGAGTCTGGATAACGCGGAGGTTTGGAGGCGTTGGGGTTTGGAGGCGTGGAGCGTCGGGGTGGCCGGCGAAAGACAGCCACAAGTCGTCAGCGCAGAAGGTGATGAGTGCAGGGACGGGGGTCTTGGACGATGGGACGGGACAGTGAAGGATGTTGGGCGAGATGTCTTGCAGTGGGTGGGAGCAGGGGGGCTACCGGTGAGAGACGGCGGATGTGAGACGAGAGCGAGAATGAACAATAACGAGTGTGAGACCGCAAGATCTATCTGACGTCGGTGTTTGTGTGTTACAGTCATTTTAAATCATGACAATGGAGGTGGATCGTATATATATGTATACTCTATATGATGTGTTTACGTGTGTGTATATGTTTTCATCCTCTTACTTCAAAGCGTTAAAGCAGCCACGAACCACGGCTGCTGTAACGAGAGCTGTAATTGACACTGGTGACACGATTGGAAAAGAAATTGGAAAAATTGCAGCAACAACCTTAAAAACGAACATTTGGGTGAGCGCTGCACGCCGTCAATGACGCATACGCCCCGAGGGCTATTTTGATTGAGAAAATTGGCACTGATTTTGACTATTCCTAATTTCACTTTTTTTTCTGATATCCGGGACATTGTGCTGTAATATTTAAATAGCGGTAAAATAAATACGACTCCGATCATACTTTGTTTTCTTTAAAAACAAAAGTGGGGGGGGGGGGGGGGGAAGGAATCAGACCCGTGCCTGGAATCGCTCCAAGGAGATGCTGGAGAGGATGACCAATCAGCATGTTTATTTATACCGGGGAGAAATCCGATGAGCTATGAAGCTCTTTTTTAACAGATGTCCAGCAGGGGAGGGTCAGAACATCACAACAACAAACAACACAAAGACACGATAGGGAGTGCAAAGTATAGGGAAGGTAAACAAATCCCAAAAAATATATATACAAATAAATCTAAACTACGTTTTAACTTACCAGGTTAAGGCCCACTGACGTATGAACTTATTTTTCAGAAGAAGCAACCTGGCCACAAATGATAGGTCAACAAAGTGGCTTATCGCGTGGAAATTTATAGCAGCCAACAAAAAATCTAAATAATCTCGATGCGTGAACATCGCTTTTGTATATTTATTTTAGTTTGTTTATTAATTCAGACACGAGAAACGGCTCTGGGCAGCGCAATGTCCGCGGTAAGAATGAGAAATCAATCGAATATAGGCGATTGACAGGGCATGCAACTCTTTACAGCCTGGTCACCAGGATACACAGCGTTGAGCCACAACAACGATGGTTCGACTCCTACGAATCAAATAGTATAATCTGAGACCACGTAGATGTAAAGCTACCGCATTATTAAATACCTCCCCTTATAGGCCACTGGTCGTGAGGGTTGTTCGGCCATAATGCATCGCGCCGGTGCTGAAAGTTGCAGGACCGCTTCGGATATCGATCGCCATTGATGTCACCCCTGGCCAGGAATTGAACTCGGGTTGCGGGGTTCACAGTTGCGGCACGCGAACCGCTCCGACCACGGCTCCCCGTTCACCCTGTACGTGGAATCGCACCGAGATGGACCAGGGTACCATTCAAGTCACGGGTAGAGTGGCTCGCTCATGGACACCCCCCGCCAATACGATCGGCAAAGGGGTGGAACCCACCTCTGTTACTATGGCAGGGGCCACTCTCTGCGAAGAATGATCTCTGTTGACTGTTCACACGACGGCTCACTTGTCGATCGATTCTGGATGCACGACCGGCCGATAACCCGAACTAACCCCAGACGGAATTTGAACTTGCAAACCCACCGGATTGGGAGTCGAGCAGGCTAACGAGTCGCCAGTAGCCAGTGTCGCATCTCGTCATTACCGGATTTTCCAGATGACAAGTGGCACTACCCCCCCCCCCCCCACTCTGTATTTCAAATAAAAAATAAAATCGGTGGTGCGTTTAATAACGCACGCTCTCGCTGTCGGGTGTGTGCGTATGACCAGATTTGTGTAACGCATGACTGCAGGGATTCATCTTCTTGGTTCTTTCGGCAAAGTCACGTAGAAGGAAAGACTTTAACGAAGGGGCACGCAGTTTCACGTGTGTCTTGCTTTCCCGGGGTATCGCATAATCATGAGAATACGGTAGGATATATGTTTTTTAAATGTATGCAATGACACAACTCAATTCTCTCTTGCAAAAAGGTGTTTCAAAGCTGCTACACGACGCGCCGCTCTTGTAGATTAACATCACAGGGTGTTTAATTTGCACTTAAAAGCCTGCAGCAAACGGCATGGGCGCTTTTGGGGGTCTCCCGGGAGAAATCTGCGCACGCTCCAGGAATTGAACCAGTTGACTCTGCGCAAGCCGGCGGCTCAGACGATATCAACGATGAGCTCTGTGGAGCGTCTCAGAATCTTCAGTGAATTCATCGATCATCCGTTCAGGCAGTGCAAGCTGCAGCTCTAGTGCCGGTTCCCACGTTGTGGGCGAATACCGTCTTGGGCGACACGAGCTCGATTCCCACACACAAACGCCAACACCAGTGACGAATATCTGAACTGGTCCTGCCCCCCCTAGGTTGACTCGGCCTCAAACGAGCACCTGGGCGTGGTGCTGGCCACCCACCCTCTCGTGTGTCGTGCTGGCCTTCATACAGCGAGGGAAAAAAGTATTTGATCCCCTACTGATTTTGTACGTTTGCCCACTGACAAAGAAATGATCAGTCTATAATTTTAATGGTAGGTTTATTTGAACAGTGAGAGACAGAATAACAACAACAAAATCCAGAAAAACGCATGTCAAAAATGTTATAAATTGATTTGCATTTTAATGAGAGAATTAGTATTTGACCCCCTTTCAATCAGAAAGATTTCTGGCTCCCAGGTGTCTTCTATACAGGTGTAATGAACGACTGGACCACGATGTCTGGCTCAGTGTCCTTTATTATTCGGTTCGTGCTGTACACCCACACGGCTGTCTTTACTCTGTAGCTTCTCCACGGTGCTGACTCCAATGTCGGCCCGATCCCCAACAGCAGCTCCGCTGCTGTTTCTCTCACACAGCCCCCCTTGGCTGTACTCTCTGCTGCTCTTCTCCCTCCGCAGCTCTCACAGCTTCTTGCTCTCTCTCTCTCTCTCCGCAGCTCCTCCTGGCAGCCACACCGCTGCCTCTAACTCGCAGCCCTCCTGGCTGTCTCCTCCCCCCAGCTGCACACCACTCCGCAGCTTGCTCTTATCTTCGGGGTTGGCTCCCGATCGCCGTCGGCGCCCCCCCTTCTCCACACTTGCCCGCGTGGCCTCACTCTTTTCCGCTCACACCCCGACTCCTTCCCCTTCCGGTTTACCCGCTTAAAGCCCCGAACCTTACCCCCACGTCACATGACTCCACCCCCCGTGACGTCACCTCCGGAAGGTCGCTTACGCCCGCATTACACAGGTAACGAGCTGAGATTAGGAGCACACTCTTCAAGGGAGTCAATGGGCAAACTTACAAAATCAGGAGGGGATAAAATACTTTTTTCCCTCACTGTAGGTGCTCGCTAACAGCACTTGCCCCGACAGTCTATTACGACTAGACGAGGGATCTTTGTCTGTACTCTATAGCTGCTGTGACACAGTAGCCGACGAATTTACTCGGCAATTACATTCGTGCCCCATCGGTGGAGGTTCAGTGTAATGCGCATGAGCCGCTCGGGACACGTTCATCTGAAGCAGGCACCATGGGATATTGGATTAAATGTAATTTCATTTCGGCAATGTCACTAATCATCTTACCTACATATTTGGTTTAATTACAATGCTGCAGCGGCAGCATCAAAACAAGCGTCATCTCTCCATCGATAAATCACGCCGTCCGCTTTGCTTTGTTTCCCATAACTGTTCACATGCATTGCTTGCGAAATTAGTTAATAAATGCACAACGTTGCTGTGTCTTTCGATATTAGGACTATCTGCCTAGCCAGTACATATTTTTTTACGCCTTTCATTCCATTCCAATTTATGTATGTTTTCCTTGAAACCAATTGCAAGCACACATGCATGTGAGTGAGCTTGCGTTTGTTGGGTCACGTAACCCGCGTGCTCCAGCCACCGCATGCCCAAGTAGCTTCTTTTTGGCCGGATACTTGGGGACAAACGGGCGCGGCACGGGCTAGAGAAGATATGTAGTGATGTGGTACAGGAGGATGTGGAGCTGATTGGACTTGCCGATGGCTGATACCAGCAGTGCCAAGATCGGCCTCTGTGGAGGAGGCTCGTGAAGGACGCTGCTGCTGCTGGGCAGTTGGAGGAGACAGTCGCCCTACAACAACAACAACAACGGGGAGCAGAGCGCCGGGCGGCTAAAACGCAGAACGTTGGCACAGTGAGGAGCACCGCTGGTGCATCTGCCAGTCATCTCAGTCAACCCGTGGCACGTGGGTCTGTTCTGTGACCGCCTGTCAGCGAGCCTTCGACACTTCACGTGGCCCCAAAGTGCACCTGGCCTGGCACAAGCGCCGTGGTGACGTCACCACGACTTGTTTGGTGAACGGCCGTGGTCGATGTTGGTGAGCGGTAGTGCAGCGGTAAGCGAACCGACGACGCATTAGCGCTCACGGCCAACGACAACTCCGGTGACGATTATCTGAACCGGTCCTGGGCCTCCCCTAGGTCAACTTAGCCTGAAACGAGTAGTACCTGGTTCGATGTGTAAGCATTGCCACGAGGGAGACAAAGGCGGCTTGGGCGTGGTGCTGGCCACCCACCTCCTCGCGTTCCGTGCCGGCCGTCGTAGGTGCTCGATAACAGCACTTGCCCCAACAGTGTGCTAAGGCTATACGGGGGATCTTTGTCGTTGTGTGGGTGTCTGTCTGTGTGTGTTCGTGTGTGTGTCTGCACGAGAGGGAGTGCATGCGAATGTGTGCGTGCGTGGGTGCACTTGGGCCAACATTATCTTAAGGCTATACGAGGGATCTTTGTCTTTGTGCATGCGTGTTTGTGACGATTATGTGAACCGGGCATGGGCCTCCCCTAGGTTGACTCCGCCTCAAATGAGTTCCTGGTGCGGTGTGTAAAATCATCGTCGTTAAGGAGACAGGCGGCCGGGCGTGGTGGTGGCCATCCACCCCCTCGTGTGCCGTTCTGGCCTTCATAGGTGCTCGCTAACAGCACTTGTCCCAACAGTCTGTTAAGGCTATACGGGGGCTCTTTGTCTTTGTTGTGCGTGCGTGTTTGTAAATCTACATGGTTGGCTACATAGAGGTGCGAAAGAAGTTCAACAAACATTCAAACATTTGTGTTTGTGTGTCCACGTAGGGCCTTCTTAGGTGTTTTCTGACAGCACTTGCCCCGAGAGTGAGTTAATGGCTATATGGGGGACCTTTGTCTCTGTATGTACGGTTAATGGGAAACAGTGGCGCGGTGGTTCTTGCACTGGGCATTACAACCTGAAAACCCCACGGTCGATTCCTGTTCACGGATAACATCAGTGGCCGCCCATGTGCGTCGTCTGAACAGCAGCACCGGAGTAGACAAAAGGCGACCAGGCGTGGTGCTGGCCACCCACCCCACTTCGTGTGCCGATGCGGGGGTGCTCGTCATAGGTGCTCGCCAAAAGCACTTACCCCCAACAGCCTGTCAAGGCTATACGGGGGATCTTTGTCTTTGTGCGGTGCCGTAAATGCATCCCGGGGTAGAAATCCCTGGGGCGAGTGAACGTGATCCATGCCATGCCGGCTGGCGGAGTATGGAAAGCCGCAGTATTTAATTTTTAAACTCGCTATCCATTTCAGATCACCTTAGCGTGTCTTGCCAAGGCTTGCAGAATAGTCGTAATGGCCCTATAAATGTTTACACTTCACAAACTTCGACGATGTGTGTTGCGTTGCCGTATCTGTCTGTCCATTCGTAATGTCCACGAGTCCGTTGCGGTGATGCGCAGTTATGTTTTGACATGAGGACGGTCGCTTTAAACATCCAAACAGTTGCAATTATTTAAAATGGTCTCCACAATGACTCTGTGCATGTCCCCCCCCCCGCTCCCCATAGTATCCATGGATCACTCTTGCCAATATCATCAGGTGACAATCGCCTGATTCTGCTGATGAAACCCAGAAGGTCAAAACCATACCCGGAATTTGCTGCCTTCAGCAAATGTATTACCGCTGGATAATACTAATATTGTGTCTGTAAAGTCAATAGGAAACACAGTACAGAGTTCTGCAAACGTTTTTGCTTGCAAGCCACTTCCCCTATTAAACTGTGCCCGGCTAGGTGCCTCTGCTGTTTAACTCGGCTGACAATCCCAAAGGTTGTGAGGTCGATCGCCGGGTCAGCGGCCGACTCAGCCTGTCGTTCCTCCGGGTGAGGATACCACGAGTCGTACCCTTTCGCGCGCGAGACATCAATCGGTGGGCCATCGTTTTGAGAAACTCGCCCGCGCCGTCCATGGGAACGTGGACAAATTTTTCCACCGCCGTAGAGGAACGCCAGCGAACACCAATCGCCGCTCATCGGAGAACGTAAATGTGACTTCGAGCGGACAGAGGGAAGGGGGCGATCATTTGCGCGCGTGTCGCTGTTGACGTCCGTCGTGGCTTTTCGTGAATCTCGACGCGTGCCAATTGTTGGTGCATTGCCAAGCCGCGAGTCGCTTAACATCGCACGCCCCGTAAGTCGCGATACGGCTCTAAGGAGCTGCTAGGGGGGGGGGGGGTGGTGGTGGTTATAATTAAAACTCCACCGCTCAAAAAAACATCATTTGTCTGAATCGCTGCGAATTTGTTTTCTGACACCAACAAAACAACCCCGCGCGAAACAACGCGTCAACGACTCTCCCCCGACGCACCTCTTGCCCTCTCCCCCGTGAACTTTTTACCCACGCGAGTTCATAATTCAACTCCCAGCTGTTAGCACGACACGCTCGCTCTGGGTGGCCCGAACGGTCGGGTGTCGGTTTTTTTACGTGTTTAGTTTTTTTTTTACCAGCGAGGTTTTAATGTGACGTTGTTGTTGTTGTTGTTGTTTTAATGCCGGGGACATTAACACGAATAGGGAGAGATGATGTGAGAGACGTGAAAGGATGTGCGAGAGAGGAGAGAGAGAGAGAGACCGCGATACGAATTTCACATTCACGCTCTGTCGGATGGAAGCGTTTCGTGCTATCGCACAGCTCATTGGGCGCTCCTTGTGTTACCCCCGTTTCACCCCCCCCCCCATTCCCCCCCCACACACACACACACAAAACATCTAAAACTTCAAATAATATCGGGCGCGGGAGTCTTTCTTCGCATCATCGCGTTTAAAGGCGTTGACCCATTCTGCGAAAGTCATTCGGTTGAGATGCGTGGAAATCGTCACGTTATTGTTGTCATTTGCTCCGTGATCAACTCTGGATCGCTGTTATTAGCATCATTATTTTCAGGACTACATAACCACGAATCTGCATTGTTAGTTAATATTAATAATTAGTTTTTTTTTTATCTAAATGTAGATTACAGTATTTTAATAATGAACTGCTATTCCAATAATCGTAACAATAATCAATAGAAGCTGTGGTACATTATAATATTATTCATTTATAATGACACGATCCGAGACATTTTAGGACGTTATTGCAATAATTACAATAATTCTTTACGTTTCGTTTTCACTCCACTGCTGGATGAAGACTTCTCAATGGCTCGTACCGCAGTGCGATAACCACTGCGCCACCACTCATCTACCCCCCCAACCCACCTCCTACTCGTATAATCGGCAATTACATTCGAACAATTACTATGGTAGTAACAGAAGCAGTCTCAATGGCCATCCCTTCAATTGACAGCCGGTCGAGCACAATCGACTACACAGAGCACAATGTCCTGCACAGGGCACAATCGACTACAGAGAGGACAACATAATGCACAGGGCACAATAGACGACACAACCACGACACCATTTGAATAAGGACATTCAGTTATGGCTTCATCGGTTTTCATGCCCGGGCCTGTTTATCGCACAATAGGCAATTCACCCATGCGTGTCTGGGACAAAGAGGCGACTGTCATAAAGCTTAGCTTCCTGGAAGAAAAATAAAACACCCATTCGGTTTGCAGGGTTCCCATCTTCCAGTGGTTCGCCAACCCCGCTCATTGCTCTGCCCTTTCATCTCTCATAATCACTGCACCTGAATGACTGCAGGAGAGGATTTGTCACTGCTGCCGGAATGATTACCCGTCCTGGGATAGGCAACACATTCACAATCGATGTTCCCAGTGGGAAGAGTCGTCATTGCGACAGAAGAAAAGACGCCTTCAATTCCCTTGCTATCTCCTATGCCACAACAAATATAAACTACTTTATTTTAACCCCCAAGGTTAAGCCCACTGAGCTATGAGATATTTCTTCAGCGGCTACCTGGCCACGCGTGATAGCTCGTCGAAGTGGCTGGCATAATCATAATAATCATCATCACACGTGGGATGTTTTTCGTTGTAACCAAATCATCTAAACGTGCGTTGATTATAAATATGGGGGGGGGGGGCGGGGGGGGGCAACGGAGGAGGAACCTGGAGAAAATTCCACGCTGTGAGAGAGAGTGGAGTGAGAACACGAGGACTCCAAATATACGACAACAGGCGTTGTCAGCGTCCGAAATCGAACCCAAGACCCTCCCCCTGGGAGATCACCTCTCCACGGCGGGGCGTGACACACACAGTGTAGGGCGCCATCCTGTAGGCGTGTGTGTGTGTGCATAAGGGGGGGGAGCGGTGGTCCGGCGGTTAGCGCGCTGCGCTACGAACCCAGCGACCCGAGTTCGATTCCAGCCCATGGCCAACACCAGTGACGATCATCTGAATCGGTCGCGGGCCTCGCCTCGGTCGACTCAGCCTCAATTAAGTACCTGGTGTGGTGTGTGGTGAGCATCGCCACTGGGGAGACCAAAGCGGC